>NC_081561.1:131852846-132171456 GCF_022355385.1 Mustela nigripes | reverse complement strand
AAAAAAAAAAAAAAAAAAACTGTGCTGAATAATTAAGGTGACCAAAGAAACATTTCAACAGAGAACTTTCCATTAAACAAACAAATAAACAAACAAACAAAAAACACTTTAAGAATTTTTCTACCATTTGTATCTGAGATCACTGACTGACACAGAACAAGGACAAGTCCTTAAGTGGTAAACTCTCCTCTGAGTAGATCTTGAATAAAAGTCACAATAATAAACTCAGAAATTTAATTTTATGAGGAAAAAAAAGTAAACTTTCTTATTTTAAATCATTAAATTTAGCGCCTGAAAAGCCCTGGAATCACTCCTAAGGGGACATCGTTTTACTTGGTGGTAATTAATTCAATAAGATAGTTAAATTTAACAACTTTCAATCCATCACTATGTATACAAATCGGTTTCATGTTGGACATTTGAGTCAGAAAGATAATAAGAACAGTCTCTATTTAAAAAGAACCTCTAACCCAGAAAGACCGTGCTTTTAATACAGTAGTTTCCTATTTTTTCTCATAGGGTTCTTAAATAAATACATCAATTTAATTAAACTATTAATGTAACATCAATAGTTTGCATTTTTTAAATTAAGGAAATCTAACTTTCTGGTAAATAGCATAGACAGAAACTTCAAACATTTATATAAAGGAATATAAACTTATTAATTACTGATCTGAATTTAGGTATATTTAAAGAGAAAATATTTTCAAATGGTATTATGAGGATTGAGTGCCAACAGATTCTTTAGAGGTTGTTAAAGAAAAATTATCTGTGCTTTATATTAACTTCATTATCTCTGTAACCTTCCAACATGAGTCTTAAGACTCATGGATTAAAAATAAAGGGGGGTCAAATAAGATCAAGGGTAAAATAATAATATTAAATTGACTAAGGTAAGCACAAGTAGTCTAAGGTAATAAATAATAGATTATTCATCAATATTATAGGTTCTATTGTTTCTATGCAATTTAGGTTTTATTGCTTCTAAATTTATTGGAAAAATTTCTACAATAAGTTTACACTAATAAGCAAATTTGATGAACTATTTTCCTCTATGATTTAAATAATTATTTCTGGAAGGGTGACTCATGGGCAAGCAATTACCTAACCCTCTTTCTGACACTTTATGCTTTGGAAGAGATTTGCCAATGCCGCCTTCTAAGTAGTCATATTTATAATACTGATGGCCCCTCAAAAAAAAAAAGTGTTCAGGAGGTTTTTAAATTAATTCCAAGAAACTAAAAAAATACACATAAATTAACATAAAAATTTCTATGCCATAGCAATAAATTATTTTAATTTGTCTTAACTGATTTTACCTTCACCAGAGATAAGACAAGATAAAGGAAGTAGAGTTAACCTTGTTTATTTATCCTGAAATCTGTTCTCTAAGGAGTCTGCAAAATTTACTCATGTAACTCAGCTTGTGAAGTTCCTACTGGACAGCATGTCAGAAACTCTAACTTTTGGGGCAAGTTTCTCCATTATATTGTACTTTGTACTGCACCTCACACTAACCATGTAATCATAAACAGGACTAGTAACTTACAACTTAGTAAAAATGCATTATATTCCATTGGTATCATGTGCCACAGATACGTTGTTTCATTTAAAGCACGAAAAGCCTTAACTTCATTGTACAGATGAGGAAACCGAAGCTTAGAGACAGATAAAAAAAACATAAACAGAACTCAATCTTTCTGGGCCCAGGGATCCCAGAAATATGCCATCATATAGCACACGGTACCAAGGTGTCAAGCAGGCTGGCTCAAAAGGGGGAAGAGAATACTTAGCTTAAGTTTCTAGTGTTCTTTTTTAGGCTTTCCAACTGCATGCTGGCCAGAAATTCTCTCAAATTCAGAGTCTCGACATCTTGTAGTGGTAGTGGTGGTGGAGGTTTGTTATTTATCTTTGTTTTGATGTTGTTGTTGTTGCTGTTGTTCGTTTGTTCATTTGAAATCCCAAATTTGAATGCAAAATATTCTGTGGGCACCTGGGTGGCTCAGTCAGTTAAGCAGCTGGCTCTTAATTTTGGTTTATCATGATCTTGGGGTGTCGGGATCAAGCTCCATATCAGGATCCCTGTTCAACAGGGAGTCTGGTTA
The DNA here is from genome assembly GCF_022355385.1 of Mustela nigripes. Classification (NCBI taxonomy): domain Eukaryota; kingdom Metazoa; phylum Chordata; class Mammalia; order Carnivora; family Mustelidae; genus Mustela; species Mustela nigripes. The sequence goes on along the minus strand of NC_081561.1, from coordinate 132,169,351 downwards.
AAGATTGTCTCTTTCCCTCTTTCTGCCTGCAATCCAGCCCTGTCTCTAAAATATAATTAATTAATTAGTTAATTAATGAATACATCCCTGGGGATTCTGGCTGGCCTACTTGGTGGAGCATGTGACTAGATCTTAGGGTTGTGAGTTAAAAAATAAATAAATAAAATCTTTACCAGAAAGCTAAATTAAATTAAATTTAAAAATAAATACCCAGATGCTGGTTGTAAGATTGGCATGAAATAAAGTGTGTGAGATTTTGCAATCTATAAAGACCCACACAACTGTGAGAAATATAGTAACTGCTATTTTATACAAGTCTAGCTCTATGATACCTCTAAAATATTCACTTTATGAGATGAGCTATAAGAAGGTTCATTTCGAAAGCCAACTCTAGTTTCTAATAAGGATTAAATGCATGTGCCTTTTTGGCAACTAGGCCCAAGGAAGAAAGAGATTCACAAAATTTTAAGTCAGTGTGCTATACTAATTATAGTTCATTTTTCTCGTTCCAAAATATGAAATTATTATATAGCCAGAATGCATCTTACTAGATCCTGTAAATGTGAGTTTATGGATTTGATAATTTTGGAATAGCTTCTAAATTCCTTTCAAGTAAAAAACAAATGTACCATATTAAATTTTAATTAAATCATTCACTTAAATTATCATCAAGACTCCTCCTTCAGAAACAGATTTATATAAACATAATATTGAATAAACAAGAATATGCACGTGATTAGTAGAAATATTCTTTCACTTCCAAAAGGTTATTTTAACACATACCCTTGTGCCAGAGAGGGTTAAAGCAGAGTGATTTCACTGTTCCTTACATCCAGTGACACTTGTGACCATGTAATAAAATACTTGATGGCTGGAATTCCAGTTCTATAATTCCATTTTGCTCCAGAAGCACAGTGCCACGAGTCATTGTATTTCACTGTCATTAGGTATGTATTGCCTTTCTAGTCCATGTACTAGGAATAAAACCAGACAGCTCTGGTGCTCCAAGGACAAAAGCATTTTCACCCTATTAAGCCCAAACAGTTGATTTTGGGTCTTGTTATTCAGATATAAGTGAATATTAACACCAAGGAATCATAGGGAGTTTACCAGGGACCCAGATTTATAAAATGAAAAATTCAGATTTTTTCCATCATTTATATTCTATTTGACATTGAAAATATTGATAAAAGTTCCTATTTCTCCAATTATTAAATGGGGTTAATAACAATAAACATTTTTTTTAAAGAAGACCTCAAATAGTGATGCAACTGTATAAAGAAACAGCCCAATCTCATATGTTATTGAAAAAACAATTTTTTTAAACAAAAGAGAAAGTAAGAGAAGAGATGGAGAAAACCCTGGGCACTCCACACCCTCAGAATAAAATCCTATATTCTCAGAAATTACAACCAAGTTACCTTAGTGAGTACAATATGGTTCTAACTAAACTTCTGTTGTCAAGGTGAATATTGTAAATCCAACAAAAGAAGAAAGAATATTAGATTAGCTAGTGCTTTGACCATTTCATCCTTCTGTTTTCACATCTGAAAAACTGAGGAGTTTGAAGTCAAATGATCTCTAAGTCACCTTCTGGTCACAAGTTTGGTAATTTTTAAAGTATTTAACACATTAATTTCTACCTTTTACACTAATCAGCACCAACAAATGTAGAAATTTCCCTTACTCAGAAAGTTCAAGACTTTCAGCACTTCCTCCCTGGTTTGTAAATAATTATTTACAAAAATTTTAGCACCAAATTCAAACAGAATTCAGTACCTCATTTATATTTTGTAAATATCTATTGGTCAGAGTTGTTCAATATTCCATTAACCAGACCATCTTTGAATTACTCATGAAGATAAAGTGGGGAAAAAACTGAGGGATGAGGGCTCTGAGTATTAACATGTTGCATTTCTGGGGCGCCTGGGTGGCTCAGTGGGTTAAGCTGCTGCCTTCGGCTCAGGTCATGATCGCAGGGTCCTGGGATCGAGTCCCACATCCGGCTTCTTGCTCAGCAGGGAGCCTGCTTCCTTCTCTCTCTCTCTCTGCCTGCCTCTCTGCCTGCTTGTGATGTCTCTCTGTCAAATAAATAAATAAAATCTTTAAAAAAAAATAAAAAAAACATGTTGCATTTCTGATTTAATTGTCAAGGTCTCAATAACACGTAAGAAAGTATCGGCAGTGCAATGTAATTGTTCAGGTAATTGCAACATTTTGGAAATGCAAACCAAATTGATTTTCAATTAATAAATGGCAGGAGCACTATTATAGTAGTGCCAGCTTGTTAGCTTATTGCTCAAATGAAATGTTGATCTCTACACATTCTACTTATTTTGAATACATCATGTGCAAAACAGATAGATCGCTAATTCTAATCTACTGAAGGTTGTATATTTCCTCCAGTAGAGGAAGATGACAAGAGGAAAATGAAATGAACTATATGTAAAAATATAGCTCAGTGACAGCTATCAATGGTATTGTAGATGGCAATTGTCTTGAATGACCAGAATCAACAATCAAATTGCAGACTGCATCGGCTGTTGCCCAGAATAGGTTTACTGTAACATTAGCTTAATACTCAGGTCTGAGCACAGGTGCAGTGAGCCAAGCCACTAAGACAAGGGCAGCCATGGAGGAGCTTGCCCGTATAATCCCCCATAGAAGACAACTACCCTCAAATGATGCTGATAAATAAAAGAGTGAAACCTAATTCTTGTTTTAGAGATATCAGAAGTTCATCTCAACTTTATGTCAAGTCAGAAATAGGTGTTAGATATGGGATCTGTTCATTTCTGTGCCTTTTTTTTTTTTTTCTGGGAGCATGCATATTTACTCAAATAACTCCTCTCCCAAACTGTATATTAATTCCCCAAATGTCTTTGTTTTTTTACACCTTTCTCCACTCTCAGGAGTTCTTTGGCAATGATATTATTGTAAATGTTCAAAATAAGTTATATTCCTTTGAGAGTTTATCCTCACTATTAATGAGCCATCCTCATTTTCCATCAGTCTTTTTCCATCTACCCTCTCCTGGAATCAACACTTTTATGTCTGCCTAGCAAGCCCCCTGTAGTCAATTGTATTACAGTGAAAATAACAGAAAAGAGCCTAGATGGTAAGATGAAAGCATTTATATAGTAACATTCTGCTGACTCTTGTCAACACTTGGGATTTCTAGAATAATACAGCACACATGTTTTCTCTGAATTTCTCTATTCTTTGGAAAGATCAGATGGAGGTCTTAGGAAGCCAAAAGGTTTCAAGTTATATATTCAAATGCAGGATCCATCCCTTTCTAGCTGTGTGACCTCAGGCAAGTTGTTTAAACCTTAGACTGCTTATCTATAAAATAGGCAAATGAACTGAACATATTCTCCAAGAATCATCCAGGTCACATAATAGAATATGTGAAACTATAGGGCACAATGAATCTTTGGCACATAGAAACACTATGGTTATATTATACATTATATTCATTGTTTCAAAGCTTCTCCTTTACTTTTTTCATATTAATTCATACATATCTACAAGAAAAAAGATTATAAAGCTAAATGTAGTACACATACACATGAAAAATCTGGCATTTTAAATATAACTTTCATTGTTTTGTAATTTAATTTTTCTAGAAATTAATTTTTATGGTATTTTGCAAAAGTATCAGTCCACAATAGATGGGGCAGTGTAACCTGGGGAAAGCACACTGATCTTCCACCATAAATATCCATAGAGTCTCTGCCTAGAACAGGACATCTTTTACTTTCAAGTCAACGCAAATACCTGGGCTGCTGTGAGGCTGAGGGTCGACATTTCTAACAAACTTCAGGTGAAGCTGATCCTGCTCAGAGGAACACACTTTCAGAGGTAAAATATTAGAGGACTCAGACTAAACTGCAGAAATTCTGACCCATTTATAGTTAGTAGACAACTGTGTTTGTCACCATAAATAAACTCTACTGGTTGGAGCGCCTGGTGGCTCAATCAGTTGAGCATCCAGCTCTTGATTTCAGCGCAGGTCACAATCTCATAGGTTGTGAGATCGAGCCCCACCTCAGGCTCCCAGCTCAGTAAAAAACCTGCTTGGAATTCTCTACCTCTCCCCTTGCCCCTACCCCCATGCCTATGTACTCTCTCTCTTCCAAATAAATAAATAAATCTTAAAAAACAAAATAAAACAAAACAAAAAAGTCTACTGGTTACCTTACATCAAATGAGTGTACTAAAGTGTATATAGAACTCAATTAGGAGAAGTAAAGATGTTTGTGTCATCTAAATTGCATTGGTATCTATCAGTATTTGTGGAAACACTTAGAGAATAATTATGCAAGAATGGCTTAACTGTGATATAGGCAGGATCTTGGCTCCTTGTCAAGCATAAAGGTATCCTTCAAGAAACAAGGAAAAGAATCTTGGAATGCTAATCTATCCTGGGGCCGAGGCAGATTATTGTGTCACGGTGAAGTTTCCCTGCTGCGCCTAGAACACTTGTAAAATCTCCTTGTGAGTAAGAGAGATGTGAAGTTTCAGGGATGTTTGTCTCCTACTTGTAGAGAGAGTGGGAGGAAAAATATCACTAAACTCTAAAAACGCCAGTAGTAAAATAAATTCCATGCAAACACAAATGAGTTGGTGAGGACAGTGAACACTGGGAGAGACATCTGACTAATGATGCAATGAACAGAGAACCACTTGCATCTAATTTCTAGATAGAAATATGTCTCACATCAAATCACAACTCCTCCACAGTGAGACTGTCAGGATTTTTACCTGGGTACTTCTGACTCAATACCCTTCCCCATGCATCCATCTCTGCTCTCACCACCTAGCTGACAATCATTGCTTTTGAAATGAATAATTAATCCCTACTTGAAAATACATTTTTAAATTTCTCTTTGAGTATATTAATATACCAGTTCTCTTGTAGAATACGGTCCTCCTCCAAAGATCATTTTATCCCTCTATCAAATCTCTGCTGACAAATAAAACTATTACATGAAGACCTTTGTCCAAGCATTTGAGACTCTATTAAGTCTATGAAATTTCTTTCTACTTACTTGACTTTTCAGGCTTTTGCAGATATGTTGGTAAAATTATGGTTTTCTGTATATTTGTCATGTGCTCATATTTTTCTCTGAGCAACTTGAGTGACAAGAAAATCAAAAGGCCTTCAGAGGTAGCCTCTGATCTTTCAATTTCTTAAAATTATTCATAGCACTTAATTTGCCAATACTAAATGAATGCTATTGATTCTTAAATTTTATTTGTGCATCTAGAACTAACAAGTATTTTCTAGAATTCTGTTTTGTTTTTCTTTTGAGTGAGCAAACTAAAATTAAAAAAAAAAAAGTGACTGTTAGAAAATGAAAAAAAAATAGAAAGCATATTGTACTCCCCAGATTTCTATTGTGATTAATTGTCAGCATCCAGGAAAATTTATTTTATTGAAATATGTACAACATATGTATAATGTTTCTGTTTTCTCTTAATTAATTATAACCCAGAATAATTAATTACTCAAGAACTTCTATCTATTGCCTATCATGTGTTTGACATTATACCAAACACTGTACTAGGAATGCCTTGTGAAGCTGATAGTTTGCAGGGAAAGATGTAATTATAATTAATATTCTAATGTTAAGCACTAGTAAAGGTACACTATCATTTTTCAAATTAAAATACCAAGGAAGTTTCTACAGAGGAAGAAATGTACGTTTTGTGGCATCGAGTAAGAGTGTATGCTTTGGAGTCAGAAAGACCTGAGTTGCATCATGATCGACTGTGACATCTCAGACAGATTTAACCTCTCTAGGCTTTTATTTGCTCGTCTGTGAAATGAGCATTGTTGGGCTTATTGCAAAGTCCAAGCCGGAGCATGGAGAAAGAGAGGCAAGGAAGCAGAGGCCACATCGCCCTCATCATCCTGGCCTTGCTGCGAGTTCAGATTTCATTCTCAGTGCAAAGGGAATACACTGGAAAAATATAAACCAGGAACTAACAAGATGTGATTTATTTACTTTTTAGGAGATCGCTCTGGTTGCGGTGTGGACGCTATTAGCATACAGGAAGGGTGTGCATGAGGTCTGGGCGAGAAAGACACCTGCGTGCCTGGGGACACTGAAAATGAAGGGAAGTCAGGGGTTGTTAATGTAGTCTCGGGAACCAGTGTGACTGGGCCAACATGGAGTGGAAGACAGAAAAAGATGGAACTGAGAGACTCTATTGAGATGGAAACATAAAAATAAAAACTATATTTATAGATGGAGACATACAGTGAAGCAGCATTCACACGGAAAAGGCTTTCAGTGTATATAAAAACAAAACACCACCAAAAAACCACGTAATCTGACCTAAGGAAAAGAAGTATAGGACATGACATCAAACATTTTGATAATATTTTTCAGAGAAAAATATGGCATTTTTTGATGATTCAGCATATACTATTGGGTGTATTTCCTCTATCTGTATACCTGAAGGCGGAAGTGAACATTTAAATTTAATTGTATATGGGAAGCAACATATTTACTTAAACATCAAATATTAATTGCTTTCTATCTTTTTTTACTATTCTAAAGTAAAATCAATGATTAAATTGAAAGACTTTTAGCATATCTGTCAGAATGAGATTTTATTAACGATCAAAATATCACATGCCTGATATGAAAATTCTGACAGAACAATTTTTCTTAAACAATCTATAACTTTTGGTGAAATAGTGCCTGAAAATTGGCAAATTCTTTATTTGATTCTTCAGTAAGCTTGGGCTTATTCTTGTCACAGTAACTTATTGTATCTTTAGATGTATCATCGCCTTGAAAAGAAAAATGTATTTTTTTAAAAAATATGAACTCTATAAAGTCAGGCAAAGTTTTATGAGAATTAATGGGGTATGCCCATGCAACTACCATGGTCCTGTGCCTGCATATACCTGTGGGCAGACTCCAAGGTGGCTACCATTTACTGAGCACCTGCTGTGAGTTGATGTCATGGTAATCCTGGGTTTATAACAAGAAACAAACCTATGTGATGTTAGACAAAAACTCCTGCTTTCATGGAGCTTATAATTAGTGAGGAAAAAATTATTTACTAAAATTAAATCAGAATATTCTTGCTTATACATTAGTCTTATGTGAATTCTATAAATTATTTGAATTTAAGTTACTTAAATTTTTAATTAGTGATAGAGATTTTTAATCAAGTTTAACGTGTATGTAGGAATTGATGACTTCAAGCAAGTATATAGTATACTCCTAGATCTATTACCTTGCTCATTGTTACACATGAGGATTGGGATTGCCAATCAGACTTTTTAATTAGATTTTAGAGTTCTTCTCTCATATGTAATTATCACAAATATTAGGAGATACCTGTGGTTCGTTGGTTGATTATTTTGCCATGTTTTAATTCTTATTGTAGACACATCAATAAGCACTTCAAAATGATTGTTAATGGATTTTAAACTTATGGCTTATGTGAAGCCATAAAACAAAAAGTTTAACTCTAATCTCAAACACCTATAATGAGTTCCTTCAGAAAATTCTCTCAGAAGCTCACATTTTTCTTGGTAATTTGAAGAAAAATGTTTTAAACACATCTTATTCTGCTCCAATGAGAATCTGACCAAATGATATAAGACCCCTGGATAATAATGTATATTTCAGCAGCAAGTCACAGACTGTTTTATAACAGTATCTTCTAGAAGTACATAAAGCAAACATTGAACTGTGTAGCAATCAGCTAAAAGCCTGATTAAGCAAGCTATGTTTAAGCAAACATTTCAAACACTTGAGAGTGATTCCTGAAGTCTCTAAGCACAGGAGTGGCTTTTTTTTTTTTTTTTTTTCCCCTAACCACTAACAAAAAGCCCACGAAAACAAAATGAAATCTTAAATGCAAAAGCAGGACTTCAGATATAACTGAAAAGCAAGAGTGAGTCACAATTCCATCAATCTAAACAATGACAAATATAATTACAATGTCATACCTGTGGCCTAGAGGTTAGTACCAAGTTTGGTACTTGTACCAAACGTGTGCTGCAAGTACTATGTGTCCAATAGATACGCAGGTAGGGCTGTCCTGAGACAGTGAGGTAAGAATGGGTATGTAGATATACCAAGAAATTAAAGAGTGCACTCTCCTTTTATTGTATCTCTAGCTGTGAGAAACAATGTATTAGTTATATAACTAGATACTTGAAGTTTGTAGAGATTTATTCTGAATAATAATAATAATAATAATAATAAAGTAGATAACTTCTCATCTTATTAGCTGGCAAAGTTAATATTTTTTCTTACCCTGCCACATATTCAGAAACACACACACACACACACACACACACACACACAATGAAAGAAAGAGCCCATGTCCCTTTCATGTCCCTTTATTGCTGCCTTGTAGAGATATAATTTGAATTATTTCAGTATATTTCCTTAAATAGCTTAAAGTAATTGAAATAATTGTTATTCAAATTGTGAATCAGGCAACAAAGTGACAGGATACCACCTCTTCAAAAGTGGGACAGTAATTACTTCAAAGGAATATATTAATAAGTGGTTTGGTAACATCCTCATTAATTAGCACCAGCATAAGCATCCCAGCTAAAGCTATAAGAGTTGATACTCAGTTTCCCAAGTGCTAGGATTGTGCTAAGGGCTTTGATGTCAAAGAACTCACTTACTTCTTGTAAAGAGTTCCATTAATCACCAATGCTTTTAGATGTTATGTTCATTGTCCAACATTACATAGCTAGTAACGGGCAGTATCTGAATACAGATTTAGGCAATGATTAGAGAACTTCTAATCACTGTCTCACACATGTAAATTTGATATTCTTAATCAGAGGGTTAGCATATAGTATCAGGTTCTTTTTTTTTCTTTTATAATTTTTTAACTTGGGTCTTGTAACCATGTTAAAAAGAAAACAATTTATAATTTTTATTGTTGCTGACAGATTACTTTTTCACATCCAAATGAATTTTTCAGCTGGTACATCACAGGAGTCATTCAAAAACCAATTATCATTACTATCAGAAATGTTAATTCTATTGTTCTGAGAAGAATGCTTTGGGTGAAGGAATACATAGGGCTATTTAAAAGCATCCATTGTAACCCTTCTTGAAGGAGAATGTGTGGTAAGGATATTTCCTTGTATCAGTGGTAGTTGAATAGTCTACACGGGCAATTGTTTTTAATAGTAGGGATTAAAATTATTCACCAGCTGAAGTTTCCAGATGGTGTATAAAACAGGAAGCCAAAGACAGTCTGGCTCCAGAACGTATCCATGAAGTAGCTGCATGAGAACAGAATTGCTTGAAAAAGGTAATGGCACCATTGGGGATAAACAAAGTATGTCTGGACCGATGGTGCCAGTAACATAAATAGGAGAGCTAAGAATAATAGATTCAACCATCTGATGAGGACATCTCCAAAGCTCAGAATAATTTGTGAACTTATAAAATTATATATTAAATTTGGAAAAATCCTAAATCCAAATAAATTAAACAAATAAGCAACCTCCTTCTATAGCATTCACAATTAATATTTCCCAGAAGATTAAGACTGAATGGACCATCGAGTTTATCTATTCCACCCTCTCACTTTACAGATGAACAAACTAACTGAAACCTAAATTCAGCATTATAAGTCCAATTCATTAATTACATTGCTGTGATATTGGATCTATATTAAGGCACATATATTTGACCTTCCTCCCTATTTCTGGCACAGAGATCCTAAAATCATTAGAATTTCCTAAGTGAAGAGATTGATAAAGATGCCACTTGTTATGTCTAAGACGGCCTTTAAAAAGCAGGTAGTTTACTTAAGGATGGGGGCTTATTGCCAGGGGATCCAAAAATCTAATTATAACTTTGGATTTTTCAGTCCCATCTCTGCACACACACACCTCCAGGGAGGATAGAGGGTCTGGAGGTCGAATCAATCACCAGTGGCCAATGATTTAATCAGCATGCCTATATAGTGTAGCTTCCATAAAAACCCAGAATGATGGGGTTCAGTGAACACATGATGATTTGAGGAGAGTGGTGTTTCATACCCCTTCCCTGTACATTGCCCTCTGCATTTCTTCCATCTGGCTATTCCTGAGTTATATCCTTTTATAATGAACCAGTGATCTAGTAAGAATCACTAGAGTTCTGTGAGCTACACTAGCCAATTAATTAAACCCAAGAAAAGGTGATGGAAACTTCAGTCTATAACCTGTTGGTCAGAAGCACAGTTAAAAAACCTGGACTTGGACTGGCTTCTGAGGCATTTGTATAGAGGGCAGTTTTATGGGACTAAACCCTTAACCTGTGGGATCTGACACTATCTCTAGATAGATAGTGTCAGAATTGGGTTGAACTGTCAGACACAGAGCTGGTGTCTGAGGATTACTTGATATAGAGAAAACTCCCTCCACATTCACATTGAAGTTAAGTATAGAACATTTCATTGCAAATTAGGAAATGAGCAAATGAGTCTATTACCTCCTTTTTAGTATTCTTGTAATGCTGATCAGAGAAATGGTTACCAAGTTATCCATCAAATGCCCTAGAATCCTAGTATAACACTAAAAACTTAATGTAGTAATAACACAAAATTTAAAAAGATAAATATGGTGAGAATCAGCTTATCTCATTTACCGCCAGTTAGAATTTCATATGGATTATAAAGCAGATAAAAAAAAATATTAAAAAGGAAAAGAAATGAAAGTACAGCCGACTCAAGAATAACTTGTTCTTATCATTTTTAAATAATTTCCAAAGATGGAATAAAGAGTCTATAGGGGTAGAGGATAGGGGTGCCTGGGTGGCTCAATTGTTAAACATCTGCCTTTGGCTTGGGCCATGATCTAAGAATCTTGGGATTCAACCCCACAACAGGCTCCCTGCTCCAAGGGAAGTCTGCTTCTTCCTCTCCCACTCCCCCTGCTTGTGTTCCCTCTCTCACTGTCTAGCAAATTAAAAAATAAATAAATAAATAAAATATTTATAAAATAATTTATAAATAAATAAATATTTATAATTTAAATAAAATATAAAAATAACAAATAACAAATAAATAAATAAAAATAAAAATAAAATAAAATAAATATTTTAAAAATAAATTAAAAAATAAAAATTAAAAATTTATAATTTATAAAATAAAATCTTTTTTTTAAGATTATATTTATTTATTTGACACAGAGAGAGAGAGAGATCACAAGTAGGCAGAGAGGCAGGCAAAGGGAGGAGGAAGCAGGCTCCCTGCAGAGCAGAGAGCCTGATGTGGGGCTCGATCCCAGGACCCTGAGATCATGACCTGAGCCGAAGGGCAGAAGCTTAACCCACTGAGCCACCCAGGGGCCCCTAAAATAAATAAAATCTAAAAAAAAAAAAAAAGAATGCATAGATAACTTTCACTCACTTTACCTAATGTTAACATCTTACATAACTATCATACAATTATCAACTCCAAGAACTTAATATTGGTGCTATTCTATTAACTATTGTAGACTTTATCTAATGTTTCCTTCAGTTCTGGAGTTAATCCAGAATGCCACTGCAATTAGTTGCCATGTCTCTTTCAATTTGTCACAAATTGAAAGTCCTAAGCATTTCTCTGTCTTTGACACTTTTGAAGAATACTGGTCAGGTACTTTGCAAAATGTTCCTCAAGTTGGGTTTCTCTGAAGTTTTCTTATGATGAGAATGAAGATATGACATTTTGGAAAGCATACCACAGAGGTCACGTGCCCATGAGAGAAGTCATGGAATCATATCAAAGTACATAGTGTTCTTAATGTCTCACTACTGGGATTTAATCTTGATCATTTTGCAAGGTAATATCTGCCTGTTTTCTCCATTATAGGTTAATTTTTCCCTTTGTATTTATTTGAGGGACCATAATTTACATCTATAATGGTTAATTTTATGTGTCAACTGGATTGGCATGTCATGCCCAGATTCAATGTTATTTCTTTCTTTTCTTTTTTTTTTTTTTTTACTTTTTAAAAAAAATGTATTTATTTTTACTTTTTATAAACATATAATGTATTTTTATCCCTAGGGGTACAGGTCTGTGAATCGCCAGGTTTACACAGTTCACAGCATTCACCATAGCACATACCCTTCCCAATGTCCATAACCCCACCACCCTCTCCCAAACCCCCTCCCCCCAGCAACCCTCAGTTTGTTTTGTGAGATTAAGAGTCACTTATGGTTTGTCCCCCTCCCAATCCCATCTTGTTTCATTCATTCTTTTCCTAACCCTTAACCCTCCATGTTGCATCTCCACTTCCTCATATCAGGGAGATCATGTGATAGTTGTCTTTCTCCGATTGACTTATTTCGCTAAGCATGATACCCTCTAGTTCCATCCATGTCGCAAATGGCAAGATTTCATTTCTTTTGATGGCTGCATAGTATTCCATTGTGTATATATACCACATCTTCTTTATGCATTCATCTATTGATGGACATCTAGGTTCTTTCCATAGTTTGGCTATTGTAGACATTGTTGCTATAAACATTAGGGTACACATGCTCCTTCGGATCACTATGTTTGTATCTTTAGGGTAAATACCCAGTAGTGCTAAACGTATCTGTGATGGTATTGCCAGATGAGACTACCATCTGCATTGATGAACTGAGTAAACAAGGTGTTTTTCTCCAATGTGGTTGGGTACTACTCAATCAATTGAGGGCCCAAGTAGAACAAAAAGTGGAGGAAGAAGGAATGCACTTTTTTTTTTTCTTTTTACTGATTGGGTTGCAACAATTCATCTCATCTTTTCTAGCCCTTGGACCAGGATTTACATCATCTGCTCCCCTGGTTTGAAGACCTCTAAACTTGGGCTAAACTGTACACTGGCTTTAGTGGGTCTCCAGCTTGCAAATGGCAGATTTATTTCTCTTCTTTAGTCTCCATAATCACATGAGCCAATTCCTCATAACTAATATGGATAGATAGATGATAGATAAATATTGATGGATTTGGATAGATGAATATAGGCATAGATATATAGCTAGATCTAGTGGTTCTGTTACTCTGTATAACTCTGACAAATACAGAGGGTATGTAGTATCCTGTTTCTTCTTAAACTTTTGTCCTATGGTAGAACAAATTCTAATTCATCTGAATTCATCAAATTCATCTGGAGAACTTTCCTGCCTCAATTACTGCCATAATGTTCTAAAAGTGATTTTCTGTTTCCTTCATTCTTTCTACATTCATTAAGTTGAATTATACTGAAAGGAAAAACTCTTCCTTCTCCCCAATCTATATTTATTGAATATACCTTTATATCAGTTAGACTCAAGCTACTTATTTTATTATATAAAATGAGACTTTCACAAAACAAAGGAGAGTAAGGCAAGAGGGACCTGGCATGGCAAAGAAAAGGGTAAGGGTCATGTTGCAACACAAGGGAGACTGGCTAGAGAAGCTTCATTGTGAAGGTGGTAATTGAGCAAATATTCGAAGTAATGAGAAGCTATCAGTTGCCTGGCTGCTGAAGACTATTTCAGACAGAGAGTAATGTTAGGGCAAAGGACTTATGACAGCATGTGTTGACGGGAACATGACAGCATGCTCTAGAACATCAAGGACACCAGTGTGGCTGCACAGAGGGAGCTAGGGACACCAAAGTGGATCAGCTCAGGGAAGTAAGAGAGGGTCTAATTATGCAAGACCCTCCATGCTTTGTAAGATTGCTGGCTTTTGCTCTGAATGAAGTGGGACGGCATTGCAGGGTCCTGAGCAGAGGAGAATATAGCCTGGGTTTGTTTTGTGATTATTCTGGCAGCTCTGTCAAGAATATATGGATAGGTTTGGGAAGGATAGGAAAGGTGATAGGAGAATGGTGGAAATGGAAATGGGTGGAAGTGGAAATGGAGAAATGGGTTAAGAAATTTTGCAGTAATCTTAATATGGCTCAGGTGAGGTGGATGCCATGGAAATGGGAGGAATTGGTTAAGTTTGGGGTATGTGTTAAGCACATGCAACAGGATTTGCAAACAGCTGGAATGCATGGTGTGAGAAGATGATACTGAGGTTTTTGCTAAAAACATCCCGAGTTGGTCTTACCTGGAGGAAAGAGGCTGAAAGTGGAACAAGACTGGAAGGAAGGACAGAATTCAGTTTTTAAGTGAATCTGAGTTTAAGATTCCTATTTGATATTGAGGTGAAATTGCCTGGTTCACCTTTAGATATGTGAATCTGGAGTTCAGGGTAGAGGTCAAGGCTAAAAGATACACACTGGACAGGTTCAAGGAGAGGGCACAGTCGCAAACTCAACATCTGAATGTATGCGGGAGATGGGGAACAACTATTACTTGAGGCTGGGGTAGAGAACCAGTAATTAAGGATAAAGTAGGGAGTGTAGCTTTTGGGAAGCCAAGAGAAGCAATTGCACCAGGGAAAGGCACTGATCAACTGTGTTAACGCTGCTGACTAATCAGGTTAAGATGAGTGAGAATTGATCATTGAACTTAGCCATTTGGAGGTCGTTATTAGTGAGCTACTTATAATTTAATTAAAAAGGAGAAGATTTTTAAAAAAGAAATATAATAATTAGGAAAAAACAATACTATGGTTATCTAGTTCAAATTGTTTCAGCTTTGGCGAGTGAGGGGTCTTTCTGGTCTTTCTGTCTTTCTGTTAGCATGACCCTATAATTTTGTTCTTTGAGCACTTCCTTACTAAGCGATATTATAAGAGGCTCCAAGAACATCTAGTGCTTTGCTTGTCCCCATCCTGGAGTCATCCATTTCTCCAAGAAGCCCATTTCTTTAATTGATGAATGAATTTTAGAAACCAAGATCTGGACACTAAGTGTATTCATTGCTCCTGGGCTCTTACTGCTTCTAAACAATCATAGTGAACAGAGAGAGCTAGGAAATTTCATATGCATACATACATACACACATTTCCGTTTCTAGGTATGTGTGTGTGTGCATTCATACAAAAGCATACACATGCATGTATGTATACACAAGTATCTACATAATTGTGTCTATTTCTTCACACATACGTATGTGCATATGTGTATAAGGTCTATGTAGAATTCCTCCTTTTGTTATTTCTAACATTTATCCAACAGTTGATACTTGGCTTTCATTATCTACAAATATTTACTTATTCGTTATATGGGTAAAGTAGTTCCAGAAATATTAACATATGCTGCTGTGAGAAACAAGTTTTCTCATCTAGAGCTCAGTATTTGTATATACTATTCTTTTTATCATCACATAGCCTTATAGCAGCCAGTGAAAATAGAGTTTTCCAAAATTACTCCTTTCTGTCCTATCCCCATCTGTGTGTTAATATCATTTCACTGTACATAATTAGAGATATGTTCACAATTTGCCTTCTACTGGTGTTTTCCCAATATCCTCATTGATTTTTTAAAAGTTTTTCAGACATTAAAATTCACAATTTTTGGCATAAACTTCTATGGGGATTGACAGATAAATAGAGGTCTCTATTCACCACCACAAACTTACAAAGAACCATTTCATAACTAACTTTTGACATTCCTTAAATTTCCTTAGTTCTGTCCCTTGTAGTATATCCTTCTATCACCAACCATACCAGCAACCACTGGTATCTCATGTAGGTCATCATATATTGAATCTAATCCTTTGTTAGATATATCATTTGAAAGTATTTTTTCCAGTCTGTATCTTACCTTTTCACTCTTTTGATGGTGATTTTTAGAAAGCAATATTTTTATTAAAAAAGTCTCATTTACTACTTTTTAAAATAGATCCTGCTTTGGGTCTTGTACTTTAAAACTCTTTGCTTTAACAAATGCATACAAATTATCACTTACTTTTTTTTTCTGGAAGTTTTGTATTTATGTTTTTAATTAGACAGCATTCATTTTGGGTTTTAATTGTTGTATCACATATGAGTTATGCATTGAGGTTCAAATTTGGAAAATAGTTGATTAAAATTTCCAAAATTATTTTTTAAATGCACTATCACTTTTCCATTTTATTACTTTTGCATTTTTGTCCAAAACTAGTTGACTATATTAATTGATTTTAACATATATGTGAGGATCCATTTACAAGCCCTGTATTCTTATCCCATTGATTCATGTGTGTACTTTGACCAGCAACACAGTGTCATTCTTTTCTTTCCCATTTTTATTTCTTCCCTGCCTCCATTTTTATCTGGGTATTTTTTTAAGACTTTATTCATTTGAGACAGAGTGAGAAAGAGAATGAGCAGGTGGAAGAGGCAGAAGACCAGGGAGAAACAGACCCCTCTGAGGAGGGAGCCCAATGCGAGGCTCAATCCCAGGACCTGGAGATCATGACCTGAGCTGAAGGCAGATGCTTAATCTGAGAGTTTTGTTTTGTTTTGGTTTGGTTTGGTTTTTAATATTCTTTTGGAAATGTTAGTTTCTACTCTCTGGTGATTAATTTAAAGTTCTTTTTTGCTTTCTAAATGTTTAATGTATAAATAGAGACATGTTTTTCTTTCATGAATGTACTGTATTCTCTTACCTCTAAATTATTATTTTCTTAGTTTTCCTCTGTTCTTTTCATTTTTAATTTCCACAATTTTTCAGTTTGCTTGTTTTCTTCTTTGTCTTTTATGTTAGAGTTAGAGACTTTTTTCAAATGTCTAATGATTCTTTACTGTAGATTCATATTTAACAGTGACACACCAAAAAGTGGATTAGGATTCAATATGCAATAATTAAGACTTGGAAATTGGTGAACCTCACTGCAGAGTAGTTTGGAGAAACTTGGTCCTTTCTCTGGGGGGTCTTATCTTTTGTTACATGTCACTTTCACATACAAGAAGTTCCTCATCTGCAAATTAGGATTAGCTGAGTGTTAAGCATCATTGCTAGAATTCTAGGACCATAGAAGAAAAAGTTGGAGGGTGGTTTTCACCTCTCATAAATAGACTTGTGTCACCCATCCTCAGAGTGTTCCTGATATCCCTAAGTCCAGAACCAGTCTATAGGTTTCAGCTTCTCCAGAGAGTAATCTCCAGCCCTCTGCAGAGGCTCAGAAGGGGATGTCTCCCTCATGGCTATTTGGGGTAAGAAAGGATGGATGATTGGGTTTCCTGAGTGGTTCAGTCAGGAGAACATGCAACTCTTGATCTCCCAGTGGTGAGTTCAAGACACATATTGGGGATAGAGATTACAAAAAGAAGAAAAAAAGAAAAAGAAGAAAAGAAAGAAAGAGAAAGAAAAGGAAAGAAGGAAGGAAGGAAGGAAGGATTTAACTTCTCTTTTAAACATTTATAATCATTTTTCATTTTTAATTTGTTCTGCACTTCTGTTTCCAGAGTTACATGTTGCCTTTAATATCCGGTTACCATAAGTGCAATCATTTTTGTTTCTTTGAGCTTTATACATATACTGGCCCAAGTTTTAGCTTTCTCTAGTCTGCTAGGTCAATTATCAACTGCTTTCCAGTTCCAAAATGTTGTTAACATAAGTCATTCTTTCCTCTCATCTCTTTGTTTTTGTGAGGTTTTGCCTTTTTATTTATTTACCATCCTTTCTGTGAAGTTTTGAGAAGAAATGGAGATAGATGCATAACTGTTTCAGTAGTCATGAAAATGCACTTTTCAGATGTCTTACTGCAAGGAGACAGTGCTTTAAATAGAGTACCTTTTAGTAAATCACCAATATTGGGTAATTTGAGTGCTCCAAAATTTTTCTTTGTCAAAATAATTCTGGCTATTTTAGTCCCTTGTTTTTCCCATATAAATTTTAGAATCAGCTTAATGATTGCTGCAGAAAACAAAACAAAACTGTTATGATTTCCATTGAGATTGTGTGGAATCTATAGACAAAATTGTGGTGAACTGACATTTTAACAACACTGCATAGTCCAGTCTAGGAACACAGTATTCAGAAACATATATATCTTTTGGTTTATTTAGGTCTTCTTATTTATTTCTTCGGTATTTAGTAGTATTCAGCATACAGATACTGAAGTTTTTAAAAGATTTTTTCAGTTCAAATTCCCATTGTTTATGTTTATCATAGAGACATAGATTTGTACCCATTAACTTTGTATCTTTCAACTGAGAGAGGATTACTGAAGTTTCCAACTATATTTTTAGATTTTTCTATTTCTCTTTTTAGCCCTGTTAGTTTTTACTTTATTTATTTTGAACTCAGATGGTAGGTATGTATATGTCTAAGATTACTATATCTTCTTGGAGAATTGTTCCTTGTTCATTGTATAATGACCTTGTTACCCCTAACATGTTCATTATTCTGGTGTATTTTCTCTGAAGTCTATTTTCTCTGATTAAGAAAAAATCCAGATTTTCTTTCTTTTTTTTTTTTTTTATTCATGTTTGTATAATGTGTTAGGCTCAGTGGTTCATTAGAAGTGCTCAAAGAACTCATAAGTTTTGTGATCATTGTTGCAATTTAATACTAAAAAGATGCAGGGTAAAATCAGAGAAGATAAATGCACAGAAGGTAAAGTCCAGATGAAACCTGTTTTCATCTTCACAGGTGCAAGCTTCCAAGTGACCCTTCCCAATGGATTCCATGGGATATCCTTAATTCCTCCAACAATGATGTCTAACAACATGTTCAAAGAGGTCCCAACCAGGAAAGTTCACACAAACCAAGTTTTCCAGGATTTCATTGGGTATCTGTCTTGTGGGTATATAATACCTATATGAGTGATCTTATTTCCTCAAAATCGAAAACCCCAGAGCAAAAGTCAATATTTACCATAAATCACATTGTTAGCATAAATTATGTGAACAGACTAATTCAACAAAGCCCGGTGTCTTAGAGCAGCAATAATACTTTTATCAGACAGAACATTCCAGGAGCTAAGTTCCCAGGAGCCAGACAAAGGCCAGTCATGAAAATAAGCCTTTCTTCTGGATGTGCAAGTTTCAAGCAATGCAGACCTGCTGTGTTAACCCTTTCCCATACATAGGGATATACCTTTTTCCATCTTTTTCAGTTTAACTGATCTATATCTTCATTATTTAAACAGGTTTTCTTTAGAGATCATATAATTAGATCTTGTTTTTTTTTTTTTAACCTAATACAAAAACCCCTCTATTTTAACTGTTGTGTTTAGACTGTTCATTATTAATGTGATTATTGATACAGTGGGGTTAAAATTTATCATCTTAAGCAAGACTTTTTTAACCAGGAATATGTTGACACTTGGTGATTCAGTAAGAGTTTCAGCAAACCTATGGAAATTATATATAAAATTTTGTGTGGGGGTGCCTGGGTAGCTCTGTCAGTTAACATCTGCCTCTGGCTCAGATCATGATCTCAGGGTCCTGGGATCGAGCCCCACATCGGGCTCTCTGCTCAACAAGAAGTCTGCTTCTTCCTGTCAGTCTTCTTCTGTGTTTTCCCTCTCTCTCTCACTACCCGCCCTCTTTCTCTCAAATAAATAAATAAAGTCTTTGAAAAATTTTGTGTATGTGTCTATATGTTTGAGCACAATTGTGACAGGAACCAAGAATTCATCAGATATACATAGATATATACATATATATATATATATATATATATATACACACACATAGATATATACATATATATATCTATATATATCTATGACCTGTTTTTTTCAACAAAAATTAGTATTTAAGAAGAGAGACAACAACATAATAATAAATACCATTTTCTGAGTACATATCTGTGAACCAGTGCTGTTGTAAGATATTTGTATTTATTAATTCTAATCTTCCTAACTATCCTGTAAGAAAGTTACTATTATCCTCATTTTGTATATGAAAAGATTGAGAGGTTAAACAATTTGCATGGGTACACAGCTAATAAGTCTTATTCAGGTTGACTAGCCCTCAGAAGTATCCTTGAGAACATACTTACTGCACTACCCATCGTAAAGCTCTCATAAACACTGAGATTGTAAGTCTGTCTATATCAACACCAGCAGCAAAACATCATCTTCCACTGATTCTCATTGGCAAATAAATGCAGAAAACAGTAAGTTCTACACTTTGGTAGCCAATTTTACACTAGCTGATAAAGAAATAAAAAACCAACCTAAAGGTTTTAGAAACTGGCAGGCATTGTTTCAACGATGAGAAACACAGATCTAGTTAGTAATATCAAGTTAACATGGATTTTGCCATTTGAGGTTTCTGTAACATGCCCACTTATACCTTTCTCCAGTGCAATTTTAGGGCTGAATAATATCTAACTGAACCAACATTTAAGCATGTTATTGCTTTAAGACTCTAAAAAATATAAACATCTGTGGAATTTGTGTTCCACTTTGCAAACACAGAGGATGTACTGTCTAAAAGCCATAGACCAAATTATGTGTACGATCTCCCTTCTGAATAAGAAGAATTTCCCTGCAATATGGGAAGTAACAGCATTTCATGACAGTGCAGAAGACAACAAAACAGCCCTGAGACGGAGCGTGTTCAGTAAGATAGAGCATAGTGAAGAGTCCAATATAACTGGGAGATACTTGAGTGTTGAATTTAGTGGAGATGATTCAAGCACTGAAATGGATCTTGTAAATCCTTGTAATGGCTTTGAGTTTTGTTCTGAACAGAATGGACTGATCTCAGAGCACAGTCTATCTAGGGTGAGGGTAGAAACAGGGATGCCCGTAAGGGGTGTTTTACAACAACGTAGACAAGAGAAGACCCTGGCCACCAATATTTGGTAGTAGAGGTGATGATGGATATTTCAAATCCAGAAATAATTTGAAGATAGAGACAGCAGCATTTACTTTTGCAAGGGGCATATAGTAGGAGAAAGAAAAGGAGTAAAAAGACTCAGGGGTGCCTCAGTGGCTCAGTTGAACATCTATCTTCGACTCAGGTCATGATCTCAGGGTCCTGGGATCAAGCCCCAAGTTGGGCTCACTGCTGAGCAGGGGGTCTGTTTCTCTCTCTCCCTCTGCCCTTACCCCCTGCTATTGTATTCTCTCTTTCTCTCTCTCTCAGATAAACAAATAAATAATATTTTTAAAAATGACTCAAGTTTTCAATCTAAGGAACTGGAAGAATAACAGATTGGAAAACTGTGAGTGGAAAAATATTCACAGGGAAGATGAAGAATTCAGTTTGGGTCATGATGAATTTGAGGTATCAATTATACACTAAGAGGAAATGTTGAGTAATCATATGTGAATAAATAAATAATACTCTTATATGAGATAAGGTAAAGAACATGTAAAGTTTTTGTGAAAAATAAACTGTTTTCTGGTCAATTTCTTAGAGGCACTGTTAACTTGATATGCCTATTACATACTTCTAAGTTCTGGGAATACATTAGTGAAGAAAAAAAGACATAAATCTTTGTTTCCATGAAGATTACATTTTAGTGGAGAGAGAAGCTTTCAAAAGTAAATAAATAAAGCAAATATATATTAAGTTAGAAGGTAATATAAGCTTTGAGAAAGAAAAGTATAAAAGGCCGGGGAATATTGGACATGGTGGCAAGGCAGGGGTGGGTGCTATCACTAAAATGACTATTGTATGCCTCACAAACAGTGATTGTTCAGAATATCCAGACAGTGATAGAATACTTAGAGGAGCTTTCTCGAAAGTTGCAATATTTGTGAGGCGCTTGAAGCAGAAAACTGTGAGCACTGCTTGCAACCTTTAATTCAACCTTGAAGGACATTTCAAATGGAAGGACTCTATAGACATATCTGACACCACAGATTACACTGAGACACGAAATCTGTTCGTATCTGTTCAATGCCATCATTCCTGCCCCCATCATTCATGTTTAGCTCTCGCTTGTGGCCTGGTGAAGTAAGGGAGTCCTGCTTTTCAGCTAGTATCATCAAGATTTCGTTTATCCCCAGGAGAGAAAAAGATGGAAAGAGGAAAATGAGGGGAAAATAAGAGGTTTGGAGAAGGAAAAGTTAGGATGGTAGAAAATAGAGTGGAAGAGTCTTACCTTCAAAAGCATCATTGAAGCCTTAAGCGGAAAAATCTGAGGATGATAATAATTCACGTGGATTGAGCATTTACTGTTTTACAAGAATCGTGCTAAGTGCTACACACTCATTAACTTATGTAATCTTCATAACAACTTTAAGAAATGGATACTATTTTGATCTGTATTCTACAGATACAGAAAACAAAGTTCATAATGTCTAAATAGCCTGTGGGTCACGCAGCTATTAAGTGATGGAGTTGTGGCGATCTGATGCCTATCACATGTTCTTACCTGCTAGGCAATGCAGTCTGCCTGACTTCCAGGTGAGAATAGCCTGCCCTGCTTTCACGGAAGATTTGCTGTACATTCCTTTTGGCCCTCTTCGTGCATTTACCAAAATGAATTACAGCACTGGAGAAAACAAGGCTTAAAACAAAATGCCACATTACAGAAGTTTTATCTTGGAGGTAACTGTTTCCTATCAGAAATAATGTATAATTAGTATATTTACAAACACACACACGCACACACACACACCTGCAATTTGTCGGTAGTATTAAACTTGCCATCATTAATCTGTAAAATTTCTTATTGCATTTGAATGTTCATTAACTAATGAATAAACATTCAGTTAGTTTTCCTCTTCTTTACTGATCCCCTAACCTGAGTTTTAACCACTCATAAGACATGATACAAATAGGTTTTTTAAAAATTTTGCATGCAATATTCCCTTTGATATCTACACAAACCCAATGAAGTAGTAATTGTCCGTGTTTTGGAAAACAAGGAGTTTCATAGATTTTGCTATTGTTAGTTAGTTACATAATATCAGCACTAGGTCAAAACCAACATAAAAAAAATTGACTGCAATAACTCATCCACGAAGGAAGTGGTTTATTATGCCTAAGATTTTTTTTTTTCTCTGCTGCTTGATCACTGGGATGATTTAGTGACAACTCTGGTAAGCAACCTAATTGTTAAATAGAATGGAAGAGAGAAGACAACAAGAAAAGGTAACAGAAAAGGAAAAGGAAATAAAACCTTTCCTTTGCAGAACTGCTAATAATTTGGCTACAATGGTGATAACAGTCAGAAAAGCAAAGATGAGTGCAATCCATAACAGATTTTAAAGGTAACACTTGCCCTTGGAGATAAGCTAGTACTGTTTTATAAATGGAATCAAACTCTCTCCGTGTTTTAGTGTGACCACGGTTTAAATCTTTTCTAGGACTTTTTGATGATAGACAGTCATTTACAATGGGGAAATTGAATATTTACTCTTTTTTTTTTAAGATTTTATTTATTTATTTGACAGACAGAGATCACAAGTAGGCAGAGAAGCAGGCTCCCTGATGAGCAGAAAGCGCAATGCAGGGCTCCACCTGAGCCGAAGGCAGAGGCTTTAAACCACCACCCAGGCGCCCCGGAATATTTACTCTTTACTTAAGTAAAGCAGCATTCATCCTTTAACACTGGAGAATATTCTATGACATCCTGTGATGGTGCATAGTTTTGTTTTTGTTTTTTTGGAAGAACAATATAGAGGTAGAACTTGATTTTATGCCTTATACCAGATTTTTAGTTAACCATTATCTTAAATTAAGTTACAAGACTTGTTATTAGACTTTATACTAAAATAAATTTAAGATGTCATCAATTACATGAACATGGCATATGGTTAAAACTCAGATAAATTTAATAAAAAGATTCCAAAGAGATGAGAATGAGGCAAGTTCTAAAGTGATGTCTTAAAAAAACTTCATTGAATTTATATTCATTTTAGAATGTCTCATCCTTACTGTGTTTGTCATTACTGATTGTTCCAAATAGAATCTAGTTTATTCTCCCTTGAACATTAGATGTGATGGGTTTCATTAAAATGGATAACTTATGAAATTTCCTGGGAAATCTTACAGACACCTGAATAAATAAGCAATCTATTAAATTATAGATATATAGCTTTGATGATAAGTTCACTTTCACAAACTCTCGTTCTTTTGGTCCCCTGGTACAAAAACTCAGCTTAAGGCACTTGAAGTTAACACAGTGGAAAAATAATGGAATTCATATAATGTAGCAATAGATTATAGCTGACTCTTCCAGGAAGGGGGGTGGGGTGGAATCTTCTATAGAGAAGCATAAGCATGCTCTATTGCACTGAGTAACAACGAAGAGGGAAAGTGTCAGCTATATAAGAGGGAAGTATAGCAAGAAGGAAAATAAGTTAGGGAGAAGAAGAGAGGCCCAGAAAAATGGTGGCATAAATAGTCTAGTCACATTCAGAATTGTCAGGTGAAAGTGATCACATGAGGCTTCTGAGTTACACTACAACATGCAAAACATTTAACAGGAGATAATGGCAAGCTCCTAAATTACTACCAATGTGCTTTTAGAATTTAGTAGCAATCAAGTAGAGAAAGCACAAGGTCATGTCCCTGCAAAGAGGTGCTAACCATCTTTATTTCCACTTTTTTGGTGCAATTACACCAACGAAAAGTAAATATGAAATATTCCTCCTTAAACTCTGTACCACATCATCTAGATCGCACTATCAATAGTGACAGTGAGACGGAAGATAGATTTCTTTTTTCAATTTTTTTTTGCTTTGTTTTTCTCTTTCTCTCTTTTTAAAGAATGATATTTGGATTTATTCTCAAAATAACATTTTCTGACAAGAATCCGTACTATAATCCCATTTTCTCAGATCTAACACTAGTTAAGAAAATGATGTAAAGATTTACATTAAATTGCTGGAAAGAAGACTTTAGGACGTAAAAAGAGAATTTTTTTTCTAAGAAATGTAATCAATGATATTCTCACATTAAAAGAAAGCAATTTTTAGGTGAATACTTTTTGCCGTTCTATTTCACATAGCTAAAGGGAGAAGATATAGATTTTTGTCATGAATTATTGTCTTTTGGAAGCCTCTTTGGAAATAAACATATTATTTGTAAAGGAATTTATAAAAATATAACTAGAACCATGCACCAAACAATAACAAAATTCACAGTATTTTTAAGGACTCACAAAACTCTTAAAATAACCACATGTTAGATTAGGATCTCAATTAGAGAGACAAATCTCAATTGAAACACTTCAGAGTATATTCTCTGACCACAATGGAATTAATCTGAATATAAATTAAAAGGCTATTAAGAAGTCCAAATTGATGGAACATTATATATTTTTAGAAAATCTATTGAACAAAAAAGAAATCAGAATGGGAATTAGAAAATAATTTAAATATAATGATAAGAAACATATCAAAATGCATCACATTAAACGCATGGATTTTATTAAATCTATACATAAATTTGGGGAGATTGAAACTAGAGTTTAGAGGGAAATGTATAGCATTAAAGACATATTTAATCAGAAAAGTTAAAAATCAATATTCAACCTTCCTTCTTAAGAAACTACAGCAAAACTAACCTAAAGGAAGTAGAAAGACTGAAATAATAAACAATAACATCAGAAAAAATAAAAATAGATAACATGTATAAATAAAGAGACTCCACAAGCTAAAAAAGAAAAAAAAAAGTTTAAATAAGAATGAAAGCAGGAGAGAGAGTAATGTACCACCAATATTGGATCGATATCAAAAGCACTCAGTAACTAAGATGAATAACAAATTCTTTACAAACACAATATATCAAAATTTACATAAGAAAAGATATCTGCATACTTTTGTAACTATTATAAATTGAATTTATTATTAAAATTCTTCCGACAAAGAAGCAGAGTTTCTAACATAAATTTTAAGGAAGACATAACACTAAACCTATACATCCTACTCTCCAAGGAACTGAGAAAGAAGAGATATTTCAGAATTAGTCTTATGAAGCCAGGATAGTCTTTTTTTTTTTTTTAAAGATTTTATTTATTTGACAGAGAGAGAGAGATCACAAGTAGGCAGAGAGGCAGGCAGAGAGAGAGAAGGAGGAAACAGGCTCCCTGCAGAGCAGAGAGCCCGATGCAGGACTCAATCCCAAACCCTGGGATCATGATCTGAGCCAAAGGATTTAACTCACTGAGCCACTCAGGTGCTCCCAGGATAGTCTTGATACCAAAATCTGACAAAGCTACTGTCCAGCTTCTTTCATGAACATGGATACAATAAATTATAATAAAATATTAGCAAATTCTTGTGATATATAAAAATGATTTTATATTACAAATGGTGTTGATTATAGGAATTTAAGGTGGTCTCAACCTCTGAAAATCAAGTGTACATCACATAATAATGACTGCAAAAAGGAGAAAAATCTAATGTAAGGAGAGCACTTGATGAAATTCTACAATATTATTGAAAACACTTAACAAAGATCTAAATAAATAGATATACCATGCCATACTGGTTTTGAAAACTCTGAGATGTGGACAAGTCAATCTCCCCAAATTTATGTATAGATTTAATAAAATTCAAGTCAAAATCAGTTTTTTGGTGGAAATTGACAAGCTGATTCTAAACTTATAAATGAGCCAATTTTGAAGAAAACAAACCTGGAGGATTTAAACTACCAGATGTGAGAACTGATTATAACACTACAATAATAAAGTCATTGCAATATTGATACAAAAGTGAACAGATCAATACACTATTATGGAGTCTAGGAATAGACCCACACCTTTATACTCACCTGAATTAAGACAGTACAGTAGGGAAAGGATGGTTGACTATCATATAGAAAAAAGTGTGAATATTATATATATATTATATATATAATATATATATATATATATTATATATATGTGTGTGTGTGTGTGTGTGTGGGTGTGTAAATTTTTTTTCAGGATTTTATTTATTCATTTATTTATTCATTTGAGAGAGCATTCCAGAAGAGGGGAGAAGTCAGAGGGAGAGGGAGAAACAGACTCCCTGCTAAACCAGGACTGTGATGCAGGGTTAATGGAGTGCTAGATTTCAGGACCCTAGGATCATGACCTGAGCCTAAGGCAGACATTTAACCAATTAAACCACCCAGGAGCCCCTGGGGAAAAAAACACATTTTGATTCTTACTTTACACCATAGAAAAATAAAACAATTGTGGGTGGATCAGGAATCAAACAGTGAAAGATGATAAAAAGACCAAATGCTATTTATTTAGTCATGAAAATTCCAAATGTCCAAAATAGGTCCAAAAGCAGGTGAATGGCTAAATAAATTATTACCATTATGTTTATTTTTGAAAAATATTTGAAGGCATAGAAAATATAATTTAAAACAAAGAAGTTATTAGTATACAAAATTGGGTATAGAGCATAATTCCAACATATATATAGTAGGAGTATAAAATTTGTAATGAATAAAACAAAATAAAAGCAGTAATCTATTGGTAACTTTTCTTTTATACCTGGAACAAAAGTTTGCAAATTTGCCTCAATCACTTCATAAATCATGTAATATTTTCCATTTTATGAGCATCCACTTGAAGTCATTTGTAGAATTTGACCATGACAAACTACTTCCCAAATGATGTGACCCCCCCCAATCAGAGTGACTCTTTTCACAATGTTTTTGTCAGTCTTGACATTTTTATTTCTTTTTACCTCACACATTTGATTTTTCTAAACACAAACTGAGAGTAACTCTAAAATTTATAGATTTAAATTTTAAAACTCTGGCTGTACTCTCAAAACTCAAGAGTAAGAGAAACAAACAATGCAATTAGATCATGGGCTAGGCATAAAGAAACATTTAACCAAAATACAATAATAGTAGGAGACTTTAACAGCCCCCTCACTGAAATGGACAGACTATCTAAGCAAAAGATCAATGAGGAAATAAGGGCTATAAGTGACACACTGGACCAGATTGACATCACAAATATGTCCAGAACATTCCATCTCAAAACTGCAGAATACACATTCTTCTCTAGTGCACATGCAACATTCTCCAGAAAAAATAACATCCTAGATCACAAATCAGACCTCAGCTGGTACAAAAAGATGGAGATCATTCCCTGCATATCTTTGGATCACAATACTTTGAAACTGAAATTCAATCACAAGAAGAAAGTTGGAAAGAACTCAAATATATGAAGGCTAAAGAGCATCCCACTAAAGAATGAAAGTGTCAACCAGGAAATTAAAGAAGGATTGATTGAAAACAACAACAACAACAACAGCAACTCATGGAAACAAATGAAAATAAAAACACAACTGTTCAAAATCTTTGGGATGCAGCAAAGGCAACCCTAAGAGGAAAGTGTATAGCAGTATGAGCCTTTCTCAAGAAACAAGAAAGGTCTCAAACACACAACTTTACCCTACAGCTAAAGGAGTTGGGTAAGGAAAAGCAAATAAAGCCTAAATTCAGCAGGAGAAGAGAAATAACAAAGATCCAGTGAAGAAATCAATGAAATAGAAACCAAAAGAACAGTGGAATAGATCAATGAAACTCGGAGCTGGTTCTTTGAAAGAATTAATAAGATTGATAAACCCCTGGCCAGACTTATCAAAAAAAAAAAAAAAAAAAAAAAAAGAGAGAGAGAGAGAGAGAAAGAGAAAGGGCCCAAATTAATAAAATCATGAGTGAAAGAGGAGAAATCACAACCAACCCCAAAGAAATAGCAAACGATTATAAGAATATATTATGAGCAACTATATGCCAACAAAGTAGACAATCTAGAAGAAAGGGATGCATTCCTAGGGGAGTCTAAACTACCAAAACTGAATGAAGAAGAAATAGAAAACCTAAGCAGACCCATAACCAGCAAGAAATTTAAACAATAATCAAAAATCTCCCAATAAATGAGACTCCAGGGCCAGATGGCTTCCCAGGGGAATTCTACTAAACATTTAAAGAATTAATACCTATACTCTGAGTGTTCCAAAAAAACACAACTGGATGGAAAACTTCCAGACTCTCCAAACCAAACACTCCACCGAAAGGAGATTTACAGACCAATATCCCTGATGAACATGGACGTAAAAATTATCAACAAAATACTTGCCAATAGGATCCAACAATACAGTAAAAGAATTATGCATCACAACCAAGTGGGATTTAATCCTGGGCTGCAAGGTTGGTTCAAGATCTGCAAATCAATCAATGTGATACACTACATTAATAAAAAACAGAACAAGAACCATATGATACTCTCAATAGATGTAGAAAAAGCATTTGACAAAGTACAGCATCCTTTCTTGATGAAACTCTTCACAGTGTAGGGATAGAGAGTACATACCTCAATATCATAAAAGCTGCCTATGAAAAACCCACAACGAATATCATTCTCAATGGGGAAAAATTGAGATCTTTACTAAGATCGGGAACATGGCAGGGATGTCCACTATCACAACTGCTGTTCAACATAATAATAGAAGTCCTAGCCTCAGCAATCAGACAACATAAAGAAATAAAAGGGATCTGAATTGGTAAAGAAGAAGTCAAACTCTCACTCTCTGCAGATGATATGATGCTTTATGTGAAAAACCCAAAGACTGTACCCCCAAACTACTAAAACTTATAAAGGAATTCAGTAAAGTGGTAGGATAAAAAAATCAATGCACAGAAATCAGTTGCATTTCTATAGACCAGCAGTGAGACAGAAGAAAGAGAAATTAAGGAGTTGATACCATTTACAATTGCACCCAAAACCATAAGATACCTAGAAATAAATGTAACCAAAGAGGCAAAGGATCTGTTCTCAGAAAACTATAGTGCAATTGCACTACTGGATATTTACCCCAAAGATACAAATGTAGTAATCCGAAGAGGCACCTGTACCCCAATGTTTACAGCAGCAATGTCCCCAATAGCCAAACTATGGAAAGAGCCAGATGTTGATCAATAGATGAATGGATAAAGAAGATGTGGTGTACATATATAGTGGAGTATTAAGCACCCATCAAAAGATGAGATCTTGCCATTTGCAACAACATGGATGGAACTAGAGGGTATCATGCTAAGTAGAAATAAGTCAATCAGAGAAAGACAATTATCATATGATGTCACTGATATGTGGAACTTGAGAAACAAGGCAGAGGAGCATAGGGGAAGAAAGGAAAAAATGAAACAATACAAAACCAGAGAGGAAGCAAACCATAAGAGACTCTTAATCTCAGGAAAAAAACTGAGGGTTGCTAAAGTGGAGGAGGGTGGGCGTGATGGTGCAACCGGGTGAGGGATATCGGGGAGGGTATGTGTTGTGGTGAGTGCTGCGTATTGCCTGAGACTGATGAATCACAGGTCTGTATCCCTGAAACAAAAATATATTATATGTTAATAATAATAACAGTGTGATCAATATAGGTCTGTGAATAGACCATGGCAGTGATTGACTCCAGGGAAGCAGAGCATTTAAGCAAAGGATGATCAGAGGAACAAGGAGCCATAGGATGAGTGGAGAATGAGTCTCAGGCATTCAGAGCTTAAGGACAGTGTCACCTGAGCAGCACGCTTTTGCATTTGAATTGAATTTACTTCTGAAAAAGGAATGCATTCAGATGGCTCAAAATTCAAGAGCGAAGTGGTTATACAGTACTGTGAAAAGTCTTTCTCTTGGGGTGCCTAGGTGGCTCAGTTGGTTGAGTGTCTGCCTTTGGCTCAGGTCATGATCCCAGGATCCTGGGATGGAGCCCCACATCAGGCTCCCTGCTCAGTGGGGATCCTACTTTGTTCTCTCTCACTCTTTCTGCTTGTGCTTTCTCTCTCTCTCTCTATCAAATAAGCAAATAAAATCTTTGAAAGTGAGAGAGAGAGAGAGAGAGAGAGAGATACAGATGGCAAATTAGCACATGAAAAGATGCTCAACATCATTAGCCATTAGGGAAATGCGAACTACACCGAATGACATTCCACTACCAAACTCTCAGAATGGCTAAAATGGAAAATGCTGGGAATAACAAATGCTGGCAAGGACACAGATAAACTGGATCCCTTATGCAATGCTGGAAGGAGTGTGAAATGGTACAGTCACTGTAAAAAACTACTGCACTGCTAGGAACATATCTAAGTTCACACAGAAACCTGTGCATGCATGTTTATAACAACTTTATTTGCATTAATGCCAAAGCAGAAACAACCATGATATTCTTTAATGGTTGAATAGTTAATCAAATTGTAGTAATCCTGTACCATAGAATACTACTCAGCAATAAAACAAAAGGAATGCAACACTAATAAGCGTGACAACTTAGTGAATCACCAGAAAATTATGCTGAATAAAAACACAAATTCCAAAGATTATGTTTATATATGATTCATATAATATGTATTCTATATTATATTATATTTATCTATATTATACACATTATTATATATTATATGATATTTATATATAAATATATTATTATATTTATAAATATATAAATATATTTTATATTTTATTTACTATATTTATGTATAAATATATATTTATGTATAAATATATATATTATATATATAAATATATATTTTATATATTATATTTATAAATAATACATTTATGTATAAGTTTATATAATATTTTATGAATATAAATATATGACATATATTTATATTCATAAAATATTGTATTTAAATATATTATATATACAAATAAATAAATATAAAATACATATATGATATATACATGATATATTATATATAATATTTATATATAAATTTTCTATATTTTATTTATAAATCTATATATTATATATGTATAATCTGCATTATACATATACAATATATATTATATGTATAATATAGATACATATAAATATACATATATAAATAATATGTATATCTAAATAAATATACATATAAATCACATATGTAAACATATATAGGTTTATATATTATATATTTATAACATTCTTGAAATGACAAAATTGCAGAAATGCAGAATAGAGTAATGGTTGCTTGAGGTTAAGAAGGGAGTGAGGTGGGAATGAAATGGGTGTGACCATAAAAATGGTAACCTAATATCTTGGATCAGTGGTTGTGTCCTAGTTGTGATCTTGCACAATAGTTTTGCAAGATGTTTCCCTGGGACAGGGCGGGGGGACGGTGGGCACTAGGTAAAGGATACATGGATCTCTATTATTTCTTACAATTGCACCTGAATCAAAAATTATCTCAAAATTTAAAAAGTGAACTTAAAAATGTAAGGTATAATTATAGGCCTCCATATATATTACTTTTAAAGAAGTAAAAATAAGTCAGAGTAGGTGATCATGATTAGTCAAGGAACAGAAAATATTTCGTGAAATCAGTTAACCAGTTTTTTCTGCTATTACATAAATGTAGGTTTAATGTAACTTCATATCAATTTAAGAGAGAGAGGGAGATTTTTATATATGTTCCTTTCCACTGTTGTTTTGCACACTGCTATGTATCAGGCAACAGTGGGCCTTCTGTACTCAATCACCTTTAAATGAAAAACAGAATAATAATAATAATGCCAATTTCTTACAAGTAAAAAGGAAATCGCACTACCAGATAGCAACCCATTAAGGAATTCCACAGTCAGTCTACAGAGCTCAAGGAAGACCTGATTGCGAAGAAGCTAGTTAGGAGCATTATGGCATTCTGTGAAAGAAAAGATTAATATTTGGACCAGTCAAGTAACCTTGAGGGAAGCAGTTCCTCACATAATTGAAAAGAGCTGCATTACACATGCTTTAGAAAAAGAACCATACATCTCTGCATATAACACTGGTAACAATGAAAGTACCCTCTAATTATATTGGGTGACCAAATAAAGTACAATAAACACTTAGGTTAGCTACTCCTTTAATGTTAACTCAGCACAATCCCACTAGGAAAGACTCTGAGTTTCATGATTTAGAACTTAAGTACCTCAAGATTCTGACAAGCACTATTGTCAGGAAACAACAACAAAGAAATAGCTGTCATGAGATTTACAAATCAGATCCAGGAAGCGATGATAAAACTGCAGAATTATTTTTAGCTATTTTAAAAGACAGCTTCTGAAGGTGTTAACTTTCCTATAAAGAATGTAAGTCAAGTTGGAGAAGTTTCATTAAGTATCTCATTGTCAGAGTACCTGGAAAATATGCTGTTCCAGAAAATATCTTCATGTTCACTCTCTACTTGTTTTTTTCGTTTTCCCCACTAAATATTTCCTTACACAGGATCTATATAAATTTTTAATACGGAGAGGTCGTTCGTTTTCAGCACAAGGCTTTCCTTTATAATTTAAAAATAATCCTCTTAAAGAGGCTTTTTTTAAAAAAGATTTATTTATTTGACAGAGATCACAAGTAGGCAGAGAGGCAGGCAGAGAGAGAAAGGGGGAAGCAGGCTCCCCACTAAGCAGAAAGCCCGATGCAGGGCTCAATCCCAGGACCCTGGGATCATGATCATGAGTCAAGAGCAGAGGCTTTAAACCACTGAGCCACCCAGGCGCCCCTCTTAAAGAGGCTTTTGCCCGTTTTTTTAATGGGTGGCTTCCAACTACCGTGGTGCAGCTTCTGGGTTCTGCGGATCTTCTTTCCCTCATGGCCAAGCAGGAAGTGAGGCAGAAGCAATAAGGGTCTGATGAGCACAGATCTCAAGATTTCCATTATTTTCACCCACCACCACACTTTATAACAGCAAATCTGCTCGCTCTCCCTGGATGGAGCTTGAAAATACTCATCTCCGGTTCTTTCTTCCACAGGAGAGATGCTGCATTGCTCTCTCTTGACCAATATTGACTCATTGCTTCTTCAAACCTAGTTGAAATTTGAGTTAAATATGCTTCACCTTCATCACTGCTTGACTCAAGGTAACACCGCAGCACTTTGTGTTTAATGTGCGGTAACGTTGATCCTTGAAAATTAGCTTCTGCCACTCAGATTTTCAAACTGGAGAGCCAGACTGAATGAGCTAGAGGGACAAGGTCGTTTCAGGATCACGGTGTCTGGGTTCTCTGTGGGAGATTGCCTCAGCCAAATGATAACATTACATAACAATAGAGGCAACAATGGAAGAGTTCCTCAGACCATTCGGCAGCCTTAAAGTTTGCAATGATTTGGGGAATTAATTAAAAGTTTGCCTAAGTTATTAAACTTAGATAATAAACTCAATAGGGGCATTCAGAATCAAATTATTAAACTGGAAATATGGACTTTAAAGCAGAAGCCTGGCACAGGTTTGGTCTAGTTGACCACGTATTGACAATTTACAAAAGCAAATGAGAACTTGTGAAAATCATTGTGAAATCAGTGATAATTTTATCTAAATCAAATATTGCAAGCTAACCCTCCGAACAGATGCCAAATGAATTGGATAATTAATTTAATCTGGACCTAGTCACTCAGTGTTTATGGGCAGCTGCATTTTTATAGATTAAAGAAATGCTAGTGACAACACTAATCAGTGAATTAGTTGGAAAGACTAGGAAACACAGTGTCCATAAATCCAAGAATATAAGCATTTTCCCAGGGGATCCATTTATTGCATCTTTAACTTTTTCTAGCTGTACTTCTAATGTCACAATACATAAATTTTTGTATATAAAACCACATTCTAAATATACTGGTGAATTGATTTTTTAAAAACAACCCAGAAGTGAGCTTTAGAAAACAAAGATATTTGGCAATGGGAATAACTGTTAATAATGGTTACTTTTCAATAAAGTTATGTTTCTGTAATATATATTGATCATCTGACAACAATTAAAATTTCACTTCCCAGAGAATTAGAGATTTTCAGAAACAAAAGGCTGTGTAATCCAGGCTCCTGGTTCCAGTGAGAACAACCAGAACAGTCAGTGTTGGCTCCTCAGGTAAACCCATGACAGTTAATATGTATCATTACATAAAAGATTATAAGAGAGTTATTTGCACAAAATGTTCTCCAAGACAATAGTATCCCAGCCAATGTCACCATTTCAGATCAGAGTATAAACTCTTACTTAAATGTCTTTTGCCTTAATTTAGTTTATCAGATTAAACTTAAATTCTTTAGCAAGACCAATGAAAAACAGCCATAAATAAAAGATAGGAGAAGGACTGAATGCAGTATAAGACTATAAGCTCCTCCAGAACCTTCAAGTAAGGATTGGGACCTGTATTAATTTTCTATTGCTGCTATAACAAATTACCACAGATTTAACAGTTAACAACAACAACAAAAACAAAGACCTATGGCCTGGGGTTAGGGAGTTGGGAGGGATGAATAGGCAGAATATGAAGGAGTTTTGGGGCAGTGAAACAATTCTATAATATGATACAATGTTGCATATAAGCCATTACAAATATTTTCAAGTCCATAGAAGCCACAACACCAACAGGGAATCCTCATATAAACCTTGGGTGATTATTATGTGTTATTGTGTGTTCACCAGTTGTAACAAATGTACCGTTGTGATGGGGGATGTTGATAATGGCGGACACTGCATATATAGGACAGGTGTAAGTGGGAAATCTCTAGGCCACTCAATTTTGCATAAACGTAAAACTTCTCTAAAAGAAATAAAATATATATATATATATATAGAGAGAGAGAATATATATATATATATATATAGAGAGAGAGAGAGAGAGAGAGAGAGAATAATTGAGAAGACTCAATTATTCACGGTTCTATAGGCCAGAAGTCTGAGTACAGTATGACTAGGCTTTTCTGCTTAAGGGCGTGCGATGCCAAAGTCAAGGTAATAAACAGGCTGGCTTTTATCTAGATGCTCAGGAGGAGAATCTTCCAGATTCACCAAACACGTTGTTTTGCAGAAGTCAGTTTCATGCATCTTGGGACTGAAGTCCTTTTTTCCTTCCTGGACAGAGGTTGATCTCACGTTGCAGAAACCACCTGCATTCCTTGGCCAATTGCTTTCTTCATCTTAACAATCAGCAAAGATATACAGAATCCTAATTCTACTTTTTCTGCTCCTTCTTGCCTTGAATCAAGCTTTGCCTTCCCCTTTGCCATCCTCTTCCATTGCTATAGGGCTCCTTTGAGGTCATTGGGCCCAGCCAGATAATCCAGGATAATCTCCCTGTTTTAAAGTTAACTGATTGGTAACCTTGCTTATATCTTCAGAGTCCCTTCAAAGCAGTACCTAGACAAGTGTTTCCTTGAATAACCAGAAGTTTGGAATCTTGGGGACACATCTTTAGAATCTTGCCTCCCACAGGACTTTAGAAGCACATTTATTGCACTGGTGAAAACTGGTAGAAGGAAAGCCAACTTCACAATATCATTTATGGGAATAACCCTAAATCCCAAACATTTTTTTTTATTTTGGATTTTTAGGAATTAAATTTTTATTTGTGTGGTTTTTGCCTTTTGGTTTTATGGAAGCTTTATTTTGTAATTTAAAATATACCTAATCATTTCAGAAAATTTGAAAAAAAATCGAATGAAATGTGAAAATTCCACACATAGTTTCAGCATTCAAAGATAACAATATTAATAATTATTGTGTTTCCTTTCCTATGCCTCAGAAATAGTTATGTGTGCATGTTTAACAATTTTCTATGCTTATGCTTATGCATATCCACCTTTATGTGGATTTCTGAATAGTAGAAAACTCTCTGTGGGAGTCTTTATTCCCAGAGAATGGGGGGGGGGGTTCAATAATAAGATCATTCATGCCTATCACAAGTGGTAGACAATAATTCATTGGATTTTTTTGTTCTAAGTTTCATCCATGAATGGAGGAGACAGCTACTCAAACTTTTATAGATTTAATTAAATGGACGGTTGAAATGGATTACAGCTTGGTAGAATGATTTCTCCAGATCCTATAAGGTGGTTTGGTGATACATGTGTAATGTATGAAAACCCTAGCCAGCTTTTATCCCTAAACATCCAAAGTCTTAAATTGTCATTGGGAGTTTCCACAGTCAACTGGAATATGATTCTAAGTAACTTTTTTTGAAGGATTTATTTATTTATTTATTTATTTGTGAGAGAGAATGTACACACATACAAGCTTGAGTGGTAGGAGGGCCAGAGGGAGAGAATCTTCAAGCAGACTCCCCTTGAGAACAAAGCCAAACATGGGGCTCGATCTCAGGCCCCATTAGATCATGACCTGATCTGAAACCAAGAGTTGTATGCTCAACTGACTGAGCTACCAAGGCACCCCTGATTCTAAATAACATTTAGAAGAAGTAATTAAAAGCATTTTGTCTGAACCCTAGAGTAGGTGAAATTGTTGCATTATTACTTTCTCATGTAAAATACATTTTGTCTTGAAATAAAAAATTCTTTAATTACAATTTTTTCTCTGTCAAAACTCTAAACTATCTGTATTCAATTTGATGTTTAGTTGTAAAAGAAAAGACTAAACTCAGAATGACTTCTATCTAGAGATAAGCAGAATTTTCTACCTAAATGCATGTTAGAGTTTGCTTTTCTTTATCATTAAAATTGATAACGTCTCAAGTATTTTCTGGATATAAGTCTCTTTTCCTGTGGTTTTTTTTTTTTCTTCTAGAAACATTATTTTTATCTGTATCCTGAATTCTGTAATGAATCAGGCAGGCATAAATCGGTTTTGTATTACTGCTTCTATGATTATTTGGTTTTTATTTCAAGGAACACTTACATTAAGTGTTAAGTGTTAAGTCTTAGATTAAATCTTTACTATATGACTTAATATGCATCATATTCTCTGTCATTGTTTTAATCTTGTTTTCCCTGAATATTCTCAAAAAGTGGCTTTGGAGGAGTGACCTAGTTATTTTCTTCTACAGTGTTATTACAATTTAACTGTCAAATTTGCCATTGCATTTTTAGTTTCCCAGCAAACATTTGTTACTATTTCTCTTTTTATAAAATTCTGTGGATTTTATATCTTTACCTATTCCTTCCATGTGATTTCTGTTTCTTTCTCATAGAAACCATTCTCTTTTATCTCTTATTAAAGACATCAAACAGGTATTAAATTTTATAATTTCCTTATAGCTCTTTGAGGAAATCATTTTCAGGGATTTCTGAGTATTCAAGATGTTCTCTTAGCACTGCTCATGAATCCATGGTTCCGTTTTAGTTTGCATGACTCTCCTAGAGAGGGGAGAGCTCTATCTAAAAACTTGTGTTTGTCAATAGGAAATGTATACAAATATTCTTGATCTTATTTCCTAATTTCAGTGTCAGTCAAGTGTCTCTTTTTGATGGCTAACTGAAAAAAGCTGTGGCTCTAGATTTTAAAGCAAATTTAAAGCAAATTTACTCCAATAAAAATACTTTTATTGACAGCAAATCTTGCAGACAGCTTTCAGTTTGTTTCTCTAAGTAGGTAGGGCACTTGCATGACCTAAAATTTTATTATACATTGGCAACAAAGCTCATCTTGACTACTTTAACTACAAATACCATGGTCTAATGAAAATTCAGAAAGACCCAGTTTTGAATTTCCAATCTGTCCCTTTCTAGTTTTATTGGCTTTTTGAAAGTTTCCTCACCTTGTCAAATCAGTTTCCTAATCATTCCCTTCTCAGGATAGGAGGTGAATTATATGAAAAGACAAACGTGAAGTCCTTAACCCAGGACATACCACTTAGCTGCAAATGAGTGGTAAGTATAAGTATTATCACACCTCCAGGATGTGATGAGTCAACTTCAATTATTCTTTCCTCCTTTCTAGCTTTTCCTCTCAGTGTTGCAGATTTTGGCTAAATATAAAAAGCAAGGGTTGCTCAGTGGGTTAAAGCCTCTGCCTTCGGCTCAGGTCATGATCCCAGGGTCCTGGGATGGAGCCCCACATCAGGCTTTCTGCTCAGCAGGGAGCAGGGAGCTTGCTTTCTCATCTCTCTGCTGGTCCCTCTGCCTACAGGTGATCTCTGTCGAATTAAAAAAACAAACAAACAACAACAACAAAAAAAAACCTGTTTAAAAAAAAAAGCAAGTTTATACTGAGGGATGAGATGGAGAAGGGTTAAGGTCCGTACTTTACCTCAATAAGTGGTCCACCACCGGGAGAGAGACAGGCAATTGTTTTTTTCTCTCTTGATACAGATCTTGAATGTAGGAGCCAAAAGACAGACTGTCCGCTGACTAACTGCAGGCAGAGTCCATATAAACTATCAGTTTCATTTTTCCATCCCATTCTCTCAGGCTTTTTAGCTAGAGGAACTGTCTCTCAGTTTATTACAATATGTTGACAGTCATGTTCTGTTGTTAAGGTGGGTGCATGTGTATCTACATGTCTACTTCAGAGGCTGCTGCTGGATACCATTTAGAACAGAATGCTATGATTCAATAAAATGTCTCTCTTTCACTCAAAATTCTTGAGATATTATTGGCAAAATTTCCAGTGTGTTTTTTTTTTCCTGATGGTCGTTACTTGATAAATTAGTCAAATTTATTTTGGAAATAGTATTTTATTATGTTACTACTTAAGACCTATAATATGCTACTGTGAGTCATCATTCTCAGAAGGAGGTAGGGCATCTTAAATTTCTCACCTTAGTTTGCTCATGACAGGAGTTTAGGAGGCAAATACCTGCAGTGAACATTCCTGATGCGCCACTTAGAGACTCTCACGTCTCTTTACTGACACTAAACCCCATCCCCCAGCTTCTGCTTCTTTTAGTGTTGAAATGCCCCACCTAAAAATGTCTGCTGATGATCTCCCTTGGGCACTAGCTGCTAGTTGAAATACTAGAAATGCAGGGAAGTGTATACCTGCCTTCATTCCCATTCCCTTCTCACCCCCACCCCTGACTCATCGCCAATAACCAACTGATGCAGGAAAACCAAGGCTCAGGTCCTTTGCTGGGAAAACCATCAGGTGTACTCCAGAAATCCCCTGCAGATCAGGCTGAGTCTGTAACTTGACTTGAAGTTTCTTAGAGGCCCCTTGTGTTGCCCTGCTTCTCTACTCTCCCACGTCCCATAGTTTCTCTTGGGATCCTAACCTTAATAAATCACTTGCACTCAAATCCTTGGCTCAGGATTTCTGCCTAGAAGGACACAACCTAAGACAGTACATTATTTTGGACCTATGACTTGAAAATGAATCAAAACTTGGAAATGCTGCTTCATGGCATTATGATTGCATTTCAAGATATCGGGGAATGGGTTTTAGAATTTGAGTTTGAACAAGCAGCTCAATAAATTTGATGCAATTTGATGTTTAAGAGTAAAATAACAAGAAATACATATTAATGCATATTAAACATGTTCCTATGAAGATCTTCCATGGCTGTCTACTGGTCCTATCTCTATCCTTGCATTCTATGAACATATTGCTATACTCTCTTCTGAAGACTTTTATCTTTTATTTTCTTAATTATTTTAAGCAATCACCTCAGGAAGTTTCATACCAAGAGTAAAATTTATATTAACCTATTTTAATTTCAAATAATAATCTATTAGGGCTGGGAGAGACCTTAATGACCATCTATTCTAACCTTGTCATTTCAAAGATGAGGAAACTTAAATTTAGAGAATAAAAGTTATGGGCCAAAGTCACACAGAGCCATCCCATGTCTTATGAATGTTAGTCAGATATTTAATCTTTACACAAGGGTGTCTTTCTAATTTTACAGATAATGATTGAGCAGGAATCTATTATATTTCTGGAACATTTATTTTAGCTCTATTTCTATTCATAGAAGTATGATTGTTTCTTTGCATAGAGCTCTTATTTAACATTCTCAACTCCAAAAAATGAAAAGTGATTTTTCTGTTTATCTTAATCATGAAGAAAGAAGAAAATATTTCAGAATTCATATATGCAGGAAAATGAAATGAAAATTACTAATACACCCCATGATTTCACCTTAAAACCCTCATAATATTGGCTCAAAAATAGAGAGGGAATCATTTTGTTTTTGCCATTCAAAAAACACAGCAGTGGGAAATTAGGCTTTTCCTGCCTTAGGATTTAAATTTAGACTGAAATTATATACCATCAGC
This sequence comes from Mustela nigripes, assembly GCF_022355385.1. Taxonomy (NCBI): domain Eukaryota; kingdom Metazoa; phylum Chordata; class Mammalia; order Carnivora; family Mustelidae; genus Mustela; species Mustela nigripes. The sequence continues at coordinate 132,128,686 of NC_081561.1, read as the reverse complement.
TCTCTTGGGTCTCTACAGCTTGCCAGCTGAGATTTTGGGACTTATCAGGGTCCATAATCATGTAAGCCAATTCATTACAATAAATCTCTTTTTAGACAGATAAATATCTAGAAAACACATATTTAGAGAGGTAAATGATAGGTAAATAGATGTATAGATATATGACAGATACATAATAGGTGATAGATGATAGATAATGGATAGATAGAGATAGAAGATAGATAGATGATAGATAAGAGAACTCAAACTGAAACAAATTTTGGGACCAAGAGTAGTTCTAGAGAAAAAGAATTCTAATAATGAATTTTCTGAATTGGTTCTGAAGTTTTTTGAGTTAACTCTCCAATCTGATTAAAGATGGTAACGACTCTATTTCCAGTAGTAATGAGATCACTGATGGTCCATGGCATGATCTGGCAGTAGTTATATGCAAAAGAACTCCACTGAATATTCCTAAGCGACTGCTTATAAGAAGCAAGGAACTGGATAACTGTGTACATGTTTTTGGAAAACTAACAAATATAATGAGGTTGTCTAGTTACTCCTAATGTTTGGATAAAATGGTAAAATAAAATTCTCAGCTCAGTGACCTAAAACAAAAACAAAAACAAAAACAAAACACACACACACAACACAGCAGTTGCTTAAGCACAAAGAAGGAACAAATTTCACAACCTCTCTATAGCTCAAGTTACAATAAAATTTTTGATCTAAGCAAGGATAGTTTTAAGAGTGATAAAGGGTGTTGTTAGTAATTATGCTGAATCTGTTCCAGCAAATGTATGTGAATGTGTAGTCATCCTTCTCAGGACTACATTAGTGGACTCCCTATAAATCTTACCTGCTCCAAGAAAAGTTCCTCATTCATCCTAACAGACAAGCTCTTTTCCTCCTGGACCACCATAGCCCTAGGGGCATTTTCCTCCATGCTGAATTTCTGGATTGTTCTCTCTCTCTCTCTCTCTCTCATTCTCTCTCTTTCTCTGTGTGTGTGTGTGTGTGTGTGTGTGTGTGTGTGTGTGTGTGTTTCTGTCGTTTTCCATCTTGTATCTTCTACAGGGGCTAGCCTGGAGAATTTCTAATCAGTGGTGCCCCTGAAATGTTACAGTTTGGTTATTTAGGAGTCAATCATATAGAGAGTATAGACCTTAATCTGAAAATAACACAAACATATCCCTTCAAGCCAAGCTCAAAGTTCTGTTTTCTATATTTTGTTACCAAACACAGATCACTAAGATGCAAAGAAGTGATAAATAGTGCTTACTGCTATGTAGATATTAAGGGTCTTCAAAAAGACTTGCTGAAAGGATTAAATATATGTACGTGTGCCATGATTCTTTCTTACTTACATTTCAGATTTTTATATTATATAAAGAATTCAGAGGCATTATAGATGTCAGATCAAGTCAGATAATCCATTAGTTTTCTGTTATTCTTTTCTTGCAACCCAAGCTAATTCTCCTAATAGCTAATGATTCTTCTAATTACATTACAAGCTCTGTGAATATTGATCTCAAAGCAAATATTGGGGGGGAAAAGAAATGAATAGAATTAAAAGGAAAAGTTAATGCTAATTCCCCTCCTAAGATTTCCTTACATGCAATGTAATGCTTTTTAATACTTAGAGCAATCAGCATCTCTGTCTTCCTTGTTTTGTTATAACAAGAATAATTAAAATATCAGTCCATAGTAATAAAATCAATTTATGCAGTAATTGGCACTAAGGCATTAATATCAGAGCACTACTTTGCATTCTTCCTTCATGGGGTTTGAGTGAGTGGCAACTGTTATTTCAGCCGTGGTATGGGCCAATTTCTTTCCCACAGACTTCACAACATTTTACAGGCTACATGGTAACAGTTCCTGTTGTTTTTAAATATCAAGGACATAATTTGGAATTTTTAGACTTGAAAGTGCTTGTTCCACGTTACAGAAAAGGTGAAAATGGCTCTAAGGTTTAGAAAAACCATCAAGCTCTTGGATCAATTTTGTTAACTATCTTTGTTCCTAATTCAGCTAAGGTGATAATTTATAAACCCTGCTGGAAGACACTTTTACAAATATTTGCAATGAAAAGGACATCAGACATTTAATAAATACTGAGAACATTGCATGATAAGCATTTTTTGTGTCTTATCTCAGTTTATTCTCGAAATAACTCTAGTAGGCAGATACTATGATTTCTCCTACTGAGATGAAAAAACCCTACTGACCGAGGTTAAAAAGATTTGCTCAAGGTCTACTAGTCCACCCAAGTGGCAGATCTATGATGTGAACGCAGGTTATTTGTAACTCCAAGTATGTTTTCCAAGGGCTATGAATTCTAACTGGAAGTTAGGCACATTTCAAAATTACTTTTAACTTAGTTGCTTACTTTTATCAGTATCAATTTTATTACCCATTTACTCATGATGTGAGGATACATGTTACCATAGTTGGGGTAGTTGCAAAAAAGTAATCTTGGAAGCTGAAGCCTGTGTCATTTGGGACAAATCACTTAAAGCCACTATCAATTATTCTCATCTTTAAAATAGAATTAAGATATCTGTTTCTAAGAGTTGCAAGATTAAATGATAAAGGACCTGATATATCATTTTATTAAGATAAGATGTTCACATGTAAGATATCCACTTATCTGAAGACTGAATTGAATATTTACTGCAAATTTTCAGCTAGGAAATCTTGTTTTTACAAAGTAACAACGAGGTGAGTGTTTACGTATCAACACATTATATACTGTTACACTCTATGTGTCAAATCTCGTAACTCCAATTCCCCTCTTAAAATCCTAAATTCTTATGAGGTTTAAGGTATTAGAGATCCAAAATGAGATATCAGAGCCAATTTTTGTCTGAATACTGTGTGTTCATTATATGTTTTATGTGCTGATTATATGTTTATTTACTAAGTCAGTCTTGTCGACCTAAATTAGCTCACTATGGGTCCTACACGTTAGGTTGTAACTTATAGCCTCTATCGACTGTGAACATGTGTAGGACTAGGTAGTGATCACTCAATGGTTTTGTGATAAATGAGACATTAGTAACTGAAAAATAGCCATTCATAATCATTGATTTAAAACTTGGCAGAGAATAAACCATTTATACCCCCACACATATACCTTCTACCCACGTAGAACTTAAGAATTTGCACTTGACACAGCATCTAGATGGGTGATCCAGAAAAATAAGCACTTTGAACAGAGCCTAGGGCTCAGACAGGCAGCGATGATATTCTTTTCACACACTGCATTGCAAATAGGCTCCATCCTAACAAAGACAACTTTAGGGAGAAAAGATAATAGCTGGTAGCAATAAAAGTGTATTAAACATATCCCTGCTCTTCTGGGATAATTGGTATAGGGAATATACTATAGTTTTTTAAATATTTTATTTATTTATTTGAGAGACAGAGAGCACGAGCTGGGGGGAGGAGGGGAGGAAATGAGAGAATCAGACCCTGCTGAGCAAAGAGCCCGATGTGGGGCTCGATCTGAGGATCCTGGTATCATGACCTAAGCCAAAGGCAGACGCTTAACTAACTGTACCACCCAGGTGCACCTGAATCATCTTTGACTCCTTTTATTTCTCATACCATATGTCCCTTCCAAAACTAAATGCTCTGTCCCTACCTTAAAAATATGTCTAGATTCTTTTTAATATATTTATTTATTTATTTAACAGAGAGATAGCACAAGTAGACAGAGCAGCAGACAGGGAGGGAGAAGCAGACTCCCCACTGAGCAGGGAGCCTGACACAGAGCTGGATCCCAGGACCCTGAGATCATGACCTGAGCTGAAGGCAGTCACTTAGCCGACTGAAGGCACCCTAAAAATATGTCTAGATATTAAACATCCATCATCACATGTATTTGTGTGGCCATTTTACAACTTAACTATAAACTGCTTAAGTCGTAAGATTGCTTTCTACTCTCAATAACTGAAAATCATTTTCAGTACACTAGAAAAACAAAATAAAACATGAGTATATGGTCGGTGTTGAAGAGGAACATTGGGAATATTTTATCCCAAAATGTGCTACTTTGGCCCGTGGATTATTTTCAGTTCAAGGCAATCAAGATGCACCAGACATAAGAAAACCTTTTACCTCACTCTTAAAAGAATTTAGAGGGTATGTCCCAGAAAGAGAGTTACTACCAGAGATAATATCTGATCTGAAAGACTTACCTCTATGGCAGGGCACACATGTGAAGATCAAACAGGTACTCTTCTTATCTTCCTGTGAATTGTCTTCCACCCCTTAGAAGCCCCAGGCCAAACCCACTCTTTAGCTTTAAGCCTCAACTGCCCAACTGCCCCTGGGTGTCATATTTTATGGGCTGCCATAGGTACAAAACTAGATTTGTTTTTCTCCTGTTACTCTGCCTTATGTCAATTTAATTTTTAGACCAGCCGAATAACCTAGAAGGGTAGAAGAGAAATGTTTCCACTCTGACCATGTTCACCAGATACTTCCTTGCTTGCATGTTGGTTTTCTTTTTACGACACTTTTCTCATTTCTATGCCCTGTGCTCTCTGAGCCTCAGGAAACTGATTTTTGTGAAGGAACTCTGTCACCTGGGACCTCTTGCCATGTGGCTTCCCATATGGTTCAGCCATGAGAAGTGTCAAGAAGAGCAAGGGACAGACGAAGAGAGAGGTCAGGGTACCCTCAGATTTCCCTGTGGCACCTGCCTGGTTGAGCCAGTAGAGCCTGCGTTCCTTTGTAGCCACAAGTCCTTTCATGCTTCAGCTCTCACTCCGCCGGCTTAACTGGCAGGGGTTTCCCTGTTGTTCCTGTCCCGTGATTTACTGCTTAGTAAATCATGCCTTCATTAAACTTTTTCAGGCTAATCCCTTTGAATGAGACAGATGTTTTTTGTTGCAACCCTGTCTGATACAGCTTCCTATCATAATATTTTTATTATCATTATTACTTTGCATGTAATATACAGGAGTGTCTCTCTAACTAGTTTAATGAAATATTGTTAAAGAAAATAAAATCTGGTGTATCCCCTCTGTCACTTAAACCTATTCAAATATTAAATAAGGTATATGTAATTTAAATATATAAACAAAACTATTTATGAATTAAACAGAATTAAAACTGTTTAATTAAATAATAAATAATTAAGTTAATAATAATTTTATATATAATATAATAATATGCTATATATAATATATTATATTATTATAATAATAATAATATTTTGATGTGACGAATGTTTTGCTGCTATTACATAGCTACAGTTCAATAAAATGCCATGAATATAAAATGACACTTCATGCAATTTTCTGTTTTTTGGCGTTTTTTTTTTTTTTAGAATTTTATGTAAAAGGCATCACCATTTACTCAGGGCATCAGATGAAACACCTGGATCTGAATGCTTCCTCTTATCTATCCTCCCCCAGCATAAAATTGATCCATGTATTTCCACAGTTTATACCACAATAACATTGCAAATTACCATGCTGTAGGCACTGGATTGTTGAATCAACCTAACGTTTCTTCTTCTAATTTGTCTGACTCCAATCTACCCTCCATTCTAAATCCTGTGTCATTGTTACATGATGCAAACCTGATAATGTCACTTCCTTACATAACCTCTAATGAACATTTATAGCCCCTTTAATAAAGTCAGCACCCTTTGCATAGTCTATAAGACCTCTTGCGATCTGGTCCTTGTTTGGAACTCTATTTCAACAAGAATCACCAGCCACCTTACACTCCGTGGTTGAGACATTCTACCTACCTTGACATTCCTCTATAACTAAATCCTTTGTTATTTGGGTCTCCACACTTGAAGCTTTCTAGCTAACATATATTTTCCTTTATGTTTTGCCTGGCATGTTCCTCCAATCCATCATCATTAAAGCTTCTTCCTCTAGGATTCCTTCTCTTAGTGTTGTATCTGATTTAAATGAGCCTTTTTGTCTTCTCAGAATGTTGCGATTTTCTGTTCACCTGTCTATGTACCTCTCAGATTCTGTCTAGACAGAAAATGTGTCTTATTCACAGGTTTATTTCCAGTATTTGGCATCATAAGAATATGATATTAGATATAAGTAACATTTGTTTAATAAATGAATAAATCCATAATAAATAAAACATTGTACCCATTATCAAATTCCTTAAGGTTATTTTTATTATTTTTCTTATTTAGGATTTCTCCAGTTTATCTCAAAACATTCAAATCTTAGTCTGTAAAAGTTCAGTTCTCATTTCAAAGTTATCAGTAGTTGTATCCTTATATATCATATTTGGGGGGGGAAAAACACTTCATTATTTTCTTCTTTTAACATTTAAGGTTGTGATATGGTCTAAGAGGAAAAAAAAAAAAAAAGACCAGAAAACTGATAAAACCAACAGGAAAATTCAAAGAAATATTCTTTTATCTATTATAGTTAAAAGATATATGTTGGCTTCTTAAAATTTTAATAACTAGTAAAAACCATTTTACGGCTTTTATATTCAGTGTAAATCTACAGATAACACCAAATAAAATCAATTTAATTTAGATTCCTTACAAAAAATTCAGAATAGTAACTAAAATGACACTAAGTATATTTTCAACCAAAGAGAAGGGATCACTGTGAAAAATCTGCTGTATTGGGTTACTAGATGCTATTCAAAATGTATCATCCATACATAAACATTTCAAAACCCTTTAGGATCATATTTTAATAAGATACCTCCAACATAATGCCTATTTAAATGATAAACCATTATATATATGAAATGCATATTTTTGTTAAGTAATAGAAAGTTCCTTGAAAGTATTCCAGAAAGATTAAAAAATTTAACAGTTGTATCTTTACGTAGCAAGACAGGAAATATTTAGAATTACCTGTAAATCCTAATTTTCCAGCATAATTATCAATCATGTTTTCAATGAAAGCTTAAACTATTTCAAGTAAAAAAATCAGTTGATTCTATGTCCTGACAAGTTCATATAATTCTATGAACTAAAAAGAAAGTATTGAAATAATGAACAATTAGGTGGAAAGAGCAAACAAGATCATTAGCATTTTTTTAAATCAGCTTGGTTCTTACAAATGTAAAAGTGATAAAATATTATGCCACAATGTATTTGTTGATTTTCTTTTTTATAGCACCATAAAACATAAATCTACTGTCATCTTGAACACTAATTTAGGCCATTTTAACCACCCTGATATGATTATTTGTGTGAATAGATTATCATTGATGTATTAGAGATATCTTAAGTTTTCTGATGAGTAAGCACAGAACTCCTCCTGTACATAAAATGGCTGTGTTTGTTTTTATTTCTTTGAAAGTGTATATGGGCAAAAAGTATTGACTTTTCTAAAGTAAATCTATTCTTACTTTACTTATGCTTCTACATACCTTTGGGAATGACTACGGTGAAAGAAAATTTATTGTTGTTGTTATCATTATTATTGATTATTAATTAAAGCCCATATATTTGCAGAGCTTTCATGTTCTTATCATTGATCCTTCACACTAAATTTTGTCTATGAAGCAATATTTTATGTAACTATATCTAATATGTAGTTATGATGACATATGAGTTTGCCAACTTCTTTTAGTCTATAATTATAGTACGTACCTAAAAATATAAATTTAACTTCCTTATTAAATTGATTTTTACATAATTTCTAAATTGGTACTAGCTTGTAATACCTGAATAAAGCGGTGTGAACCTAAAATTAAATGGTTAGAGTTTATATAATAATGATCTATTTTACTAGCAATCTCAATATATTTATATCATATTGTACATTCAATAGTTGCTAAAATTAAGGCCTCAGATTATATTGATTATTAGTGCTATTACTAAAATGAAAACAAAGAAAACTCTTCTTAATCACATATGTAAAAGCTGTGGAAGGATGATGTTAAATTAGCTGGTACTAAGTACGTTCCTCCTAGAAAACAACAGAGAGTTCAAAGAAGCCTACTCAACTTGCAAGGTTCCTGAAAAAACTGAATATTCCATCTCTAGAGACATTTCTCAAATCACATTTGATTTTCAATCCTAAATCTGCAATAAAACCAAAGCCTTTTCAATGCTGACAAACTCAGAATCAGTACAGATCTTACTGATCAAAAATGGAGGTGAGGGGGATGGAGCCTGGCAAAAATAGATAGGAGGCAAGAGACTGGACGAGTAATGCTTCAGACTCTGACACACGAAAATCCTCTGGGCCTATTTGAGCAGTGATTCATGTATCAGGCAGATCTGCTGCTTTCATGCAAGTCACTGAATCCCACTCTTGTAAATGTAGGAAGCACGCAGGAATCTTCCCATGATAATCTTTCATTTCCAGGTCTGTTGAAATATACGGCCATCATTTTAAAATACAATTATAGGAAGTATTAAAAATAAACTGGGAAATGTGAAAAGGTTATATTGGTAATTTATTAATTTAGGGATAGATTCCTTATTTGATCCCCCTGGTCATAGAAATATGCACTACCAGTCTCTGACTCTGCCTTTGCCACATGTGTGGTGTGTGGTAGCAGGCCACTCCTGGACCTCTGGTGGGTTGCTTGGGGTGGGAAAGAAACTGACCTAATATCGAAAAGTAGCCGAGATTAGAGATTTTGAGTATCAATGTCTTCCCCTGCCTGTTCTATATAATCTTAGCTTTTTTAGAATTAGCTCAAATGCTTACCAGAGAGCCCCATATCCTAAACTAGCACACCACCGCACAGCCGTCAGAGCATTTGTTAATATCTTTATGATAAACACATTTGAATTCTATATTTGGTTGCCCCAGATACAGAATAGCATCAGAATAACACAGCACTCTTCTGGGAACTGTGGCTTTGACTCGTGAACTTGGCCTATTACCTTCTTATAACCATAAAAAAGCCACTACTGGATTCCACAGATGGAAAAACCTATGGCTTTAATTTTTATTTTTCTCAACTATTTTACCCAGTTGTTTTCCCTTTGATTCAAGTACAATGCAGTAGATTTATTCTTCCCTCCAAGACCTCTGAGCTAAAACGAAAATAGGATACTCTGAAAATGTTGAGAAATGGGTGATTCATAATTGTATCTGTCATGGTAAAAGGAAACGAGTTTACTGGGCAAAGCTCTGATAAACATTGGTTCTTGGTAAACCCTAATTTGTTTGTACAAAGTTGGAGAAATAGAGAAACAATGTAATAATAAACAGAATATATCTCCAAAGTCAAACAATGACCCCTTATGCAGATTTTCAGCCTGGGAGAAAATTGTTCAAAAGAGAAAACAAACACGTATTTCATAGAGTATAATATGAGACAAAAGCCAGAGTAAAAGAAATCAATTAACTCTTTGCTGCTCTAAATACCAGTACTCAGATAATTCAAATGAGCCTTAATGCTTTACTTTACCTGGATAAATGCCTTGGAAAGATCAAAAGGGTCCAATCTCAACCTTCTAGGTTTTAAATATTTATAGATTTAGGTAATGGACAGATGAAAGCTGGGCTTCCACGGGTCCACTGAAATGTAAGTTGACATTGATCACAGAACCTACTCACTTCAAAATCATCCCTTTTAGTACCTACCATTGCAACAATGATAACAGGGAAAATGCCACAATATTTTGCAACCCACTGGACATGAACTTAACCCAGGATTTTGCCATTTGGATTGAGGGAGCTTATAAACAGTGAGATCAAATCCATCTCCTTTTGTGTGCTTGGGGGACAGAGTAAACTGGATTGCAGAGAGAAAATGGTGAAGCAGATGAATGTGGGTGTGGATTAAGTTAAGTGCCCAGGTCTGTGATTGTTTTCCAGCTTCAGCGTCTAGTCATCACTGAAGAGTGAGTGGCCTGACTATTCCCTTGTAATGGAGAAAATTTATTTTCTCTTGTAACATTAGTGCCCTGAGTCAAAGTCACTTAAGCAAATATAATTTTTTATGTGTCTGTTAACTTTTAGTCTTATTCATATAACCATACCTGTATCAGAGTGTATTACAGTAGGTATTTACTTTTATGAGAGTATTAAATAGAGTTTTCCAGAGAAACACAAACAATATAAAAAATGTGTGTGTAAATTCATAGTCTCATTCTCTATATACATAATGGGAGAAAGAAGGTTTATTAGGCATTGGCCACTGGCTCATGCACTTGTGGAGGCTGAGAATTCAAATGATCTGCCTGCATCTACCAGTTGAGAACAAAGTCCATGGTATAATTCAGTCCGAGTCCAAAGGCCCAAGATTTGGGGCTGCTGCTGATGTAAACCCCAGTCTGAGTCCAAATGCTTAAGAACCAGGAGCCCCATTATCTGAGGCATGTGAAAATGCATGTTTCAGCTCGGGGGAAAAAAGAGCATTTCCCTTTCCTCCACTTTTTTGTTCTATCAAGGCCTCAACAGATTGGATAAAGCTCTCCCACACCAAGGAGAGTGAGTTTCTTTACCTGTTTACCAATTCATATGCTAATCTCTTCCAGAAACGTTTTCACAGACATACGCAAGAATGATGTTTTACCAGCTCTCAGGGCATTCTTTACCCAATATCATGTGTTGACACATGATATTAGCAATCACAATTAGTATTCCAATATTAGGTTGCTAGTATTGTTGGAAAGAGACTTGGTAAAGAATGTCAACTGAATTATGCTCAGCATATTTCTAAGAAATCCTGGTTTGGAGAAATGAAATCATTATATATATAAGATATATATATATATATATATATATAATATATTTAGATAGATTTATATATTTAGATAGATTTATATATATATAAATCTATCTCTCTATATATAATATAGATAATATTTCAACATTTTTCTGAATTTCCAAAGAATTTAAAATAAGGGAATTCACAATTTATCAGAGAAGAGCAACACAAAGAAAGTTACCACAGTAACTCTTGCCCAATTAAAAAAAAAAAAAAAAGACTTAATTCAATGAGTACAGAACATACTAAAAAAAGAAAAGGGCTGACTTTAGTCAACATATCTGGAGACCCTAAAGAGTTAGGATTCTTCAGTCAATAAAATAACAAATACTCGTATCATTGTATTTAATGTATTATATGGTAGAATACATCTATAACCATAAACCACTAGAGAGGAAGAACAACAAAATGAGATTTGTAACAGAAGTAGGACAAATAGTGACCCTCAAAGATACATAGTTCTAATTCTTGGAAACTGAAGTAATTGTTATTCAGGAACTTTGCAACTGTTATTAAATTAAGGATTTGAGATTAGAAGATTATCCTGGATTACCTGGGCAGGGCCTAAATGCAATTGCATGTGTACTTATAAGGGAAGCAGAGGAAGATTCGAAACCAACAAGTGGAGGAGAAGCCATAAATCATGAAGCCAAGACTGGAATTACGTAGCCACAAACCAAGGAATGCCAGCAGCCACAAGGAGATAAAAGAGGCAAAGAACAGATTCTTCCCCAGCACAGAGCCTCTGAAGAAGGGTTAGCCCTGTGAAAGCCTTGATTTCAACCCAACAAAACTTCTCTGGGACTCTGGCCTCCAGAAATGTGAAAGAATAAAAAAATATCTCTTGTTTTAAGCCACCTGATTTATGATCATTTGTAACCACAGTCATAGGAAATTAATACAGTAACTACTTATCACTCATAACTGATAATTCTCTTTCAATAATCTAAGACTTACTCCACAAGTCTTGTGCACTGGGTGCTATGCTATGCCCAAGGCTATAATGCTGTGCCAAACATAAGCCGCCCCTCCCCTGCCAGAGCTTCTGGGCCAGTGCAAATCAGGTAACGAAGGTACCTTATTCAAAACATGAACTGCACCATTTAGAAGCAGGAGGACTGAAAGCTCTGAGTTTTTCCACCAAGTCATTGCTTATGCTGTTGTGCAGGGCTGAAATGTCGAACCAGGCTTATCCATAATATTATAACCGAGGGTATTTATTGGTTGCCTGCTTTGCCAACAGTGTTTTACATGTTTTATGTTCCAATTCTACTCCAAACCTTCAACCCAGATACTATTATTCTTATTTTACAGCAAATGATAAAATGATAAAATATTTACAGTTGGTTTCGCTTTACTACCATTATAAAAGGACACAGACTGCAGGTAGAAAATAAGCATAATGTAAACCAACATAAAATTTAGAAAGTATTTTTATAAAATAGTTATTATTAAAATTAAAATTCCAGAAACATTATAGTTCTGCCCTCATTAAAAAAAAAAAAATTCTGGCAATGCCTTGGGTGGATCAGTCAATTAAGCGCCTGACTTGTGATTTCAACTCAGGTCATGATCTCAGGGTCATGAGATTAAGCCCCAAGATAGGTGTCGGGCTCCATGCTCAGTGGGGAGTCTGCTTGAGATCTCTCCCTCTGTCCCATCCCTGGGCTCTCTCTCCCTCTCTAAAATAAATAAATATATATTTTAAAAAATTCCAAATATGCTCTTAAGATTTTGATATATTCAGTCATCATAGTTGTGAGTCCAAAATTAAGTTCCAGAATAGCCAAAGATACCCGTGTTGATGCTGTAAGAAAATAGCGTGGTGCTGATAAATTATGATTGGATAATGTCAGGATAATTATTAAATAACTATTCTGGTAATAAGCAAATATAGGCTAGAAATTAAATTCAGTTAATCACAAGTCCTCAGAATAATATGCTAAAGTATTTCAGCTTAATATGCTATTTTAGCTAAGTTTAGGCAATAGTCTGGAGGGTTTTCTCTTTTGTTAATATAATTTCAAAGGAACAATATATTATTTAAATGTGGATTACAATGTGGTATATTTTACATGCCACATGCCTTCAAGAATAGAACAAATGAATACCAGCTAGCTCTTCATACATTATTTGGAAGTGTATACACATTATTGCCATGGGTATGTGAAGTGGGAGGGGTATTCACAAAAACAGGTATCCGTTTTGATGGTTAGAACAATGCTATGAGGTTAAGGATAAGATTTTCTCTAAAATGCAAATGGTTAGCAAGGAAATTCATCATAAGTTTATGGTGATGATTAGGTGAAAGTGCTCTAAATTCATGCCTGGACCATGTCAAGAGCTTAAGACATAATTGAAAGTATTAGGTTATATAAAATTATAGTTTAGGTTTTTTGTAAGAGAAAGTATTATCTGATATTAATAACCAACATATGAATCACCCAGTGTGATTTCAGACAGTACTTACTTTGGTTTAGAGTGTTCTCTAATGGACCATTTGGTGTGTTCAAATGCTGAGAGTTTTTAAATTAGTTGAATCAAGTTTAAAACCTAGCTGCACCTTATACCAGGTGGGTAATCCTGGTGATTTTTTTTTTAAACTTTTCTCATTATCAGTGAGATCATCTTATCCATGTTGTGGACTGTCTCTATTACACAGAAACAAAGAGGGGGTTAAGTTACAAAATGTAGGGCCAATGGAGTAACCTAGTAGTTCAGTAAGTGATAGCTATTAATAAGTAATAATAATAATTAACAGTGACAAAACATCTAATCTTTAGTAGAAATGCCATATACTTATTTGTTAAATGAATAAGGATATATTTATTTTTTTTTTATCATCAAAGAATATTTTTATTGTGTGGCTGGGTAAGTGAAACTCTGAGTATTTAGATTTACCTGAAGTCACACAGCTTTATAAAGGAAGACTTTAGACTAAATTCTTGGCCTTCTGATACCATATCTGCTACTGTTTATGATCTATTTTGCTCTAATTATTTATCTATTTATTTATTTATTTTTGTTTCACGTTTTGTGTGTGTGTGTTTGTGTTCCAAGATTCATTGTTTAACCTTTAAAACTAAACAGGGTACAATTTTCAGCCAGCCAAGAATATGGTTTATGCATTGTACTTTATATTTCCCACAACAGAGATCACCACAAGAGGCTCATATGAGATTCTGACAAGCACTTACTAAGATGCCTGGGTGGCTCAGTGGTTTGGGCTGCTGCCTTTGGCTCAGATCATGATCTCAGGGTCCTGGAATCAAGCCCTACATTATGCTCCCTGCTCAGCAGAGAGCCTGCTTCTCTCTTTCAAGCTCCCTCTGTGCTCTCTCTCGCTCTCTCTCTCAAATAAATAAGTAAAATCTTTAAAAAATAAATAAATAAAATTTTAAAAATGCTTTTTACTCCAAGCTTTTCTATGTCATCTGACAAGTGGGCACACCACTTCATAATCACCCCACAGATCACAGAGTTGCAGGAGACCATACAGGTGAAGTCCCCTAGTCTTCAATCTCAATCAGTGCAGAAAATCAACCTGCAAAATTTCTAACTTAACAATTAGCAACTTTCTGGTTGAACGTTTTCATAATTAGGGACTACCACCTCTCAGTTTGTTCCTTTTTTAAAGAGAAAGTTCTAGTTTTGAAAGACTGTTAATATGTTTGGCAAAAATTTTATTCCTTCTAACTACTTTCCTTTGACCAAAACATACCATTTTGTGCATTTTTATTTTACGGGAGTTACCACATTGCATTAAGCATTTTCTTCTTCTTCCATGTCTTTCCTTACTACCGGACTTAGAACACTTTAAGGTAAGAACCATGTCACAGCTCCAGTTTTGTTCCCAAAGCATATGACGTACCTGACATGCAATAGATATTTAATAATTTTGTTGAATTACTGAACACAACATTCTTCTTTTGAAGCCTCATAAAAGTTATGCATAACTCATTGTTTTGCATGACAGATATCAAATTATCATAAATCACTTTTATTGTTTCTCTTTCAAAATAGCATTTTCAACTTCTTCTAATGTATGATTTCAACATCTATTTCAACTAGTATTCTTGCCATATCCCTTACTTTTATTATTCAGGCTTCATTTTGAGTGACACCAAAAAATTTTAATAAAAGTGGATCAAGGAATATTTATTGAATGAACTGAGAATGGCCACCTTGGTTTGATGAACCTTAGCTGTTTTATTTCCAGGAAATGCAAGCTTATTGAAATTTTGTCTTATTTGTAATACTAGCAACATGACGATGATTTAGGAAAATAATGAAACTTTTCTTGAAACAAACCAACAAAAGAACAAAAACCCTCAACATTTTTCTCTATTAGGCTAAATATCTAAATATATTTATGGCAGCAAAGAAAAAATAGGAGTGAATACATACTGTTCAATTTTGATATGTTTTCCTTTCCTGTTATTAACTCCATTAATAGCATAAAGAGTAGGAATAAGAAAAATAATACCTGACAGACTATAAGTATGACTAAATAAATTAATATTTGTAAAAAGTACTTGGCAAACTATATACAAAAGTAATAACAAGCAATAAAATCCACCAAATACTCATGCATAGCACAGCCACAAGAGCATGTCATATACATGAAGTTGAGCTCTTTCCACTTAAGTGATTAGATAAAATTGTTTTCATTTACATACTCATCTATTTAATATATACCTACTAATAGATACTTTTCCTATAAATCTTTCCATGAGTTTGTTTTAACATTGTTAAAATAGTAATGAAGGCATAAAATACTTTTTTACTCCATAATATGCTCCTAAAATAGAATACATAGTTTCTTATAAAAGAGAATGTTGATTATAATATGAACATTAATAGAGTACTAAAATCCTTCACAATGTTTTAATTCATAAATGTGTGAAAATTATATATAAATACACATGTACATAGATATGTATGTATACATATATGTATGTATACACACACATATACATACGTATACACCATGGGGTTTATTCCAGGTATGCAACATTAGTTCAACATTGGAAAACTGATCAATGTAATCTATTTTATTAACAGAAGAAAAATTTATTAAAGAAGAAAAATCACATGACTATATTGATACATAAAAATGTAAATGACAAAATTCAACATTTATTCACAATAAAAACTCTCTGAAAAATAGGAATAGAGCAGAACTTCCTCAATTAATAAACTCATCCACCAAAAAAATCCACCATTAATATTTTAAATAGTGAAAGAGTGAATGCTTTCCTACGAAGATTGATAATATGACAATTTGTCCTTTCTTACCGCTCTCATTCAAAGGAGGTAGATGTTCTACGATGATAAGGCAAGAAGAGGAAACAAAAGGGATACAGATCAGAAAGAAAGAAAGAAACAGTCATTATTTGCAGATAACCTGATGGCCAACACAGAAACAACAACAAAAAATCAGCCGTATTTGTATACACTGGTAATGAAAACATGGATACTGATATTAGTAATATAACTTCATCTACAATTACCCGGAAAATGAAATACTTATGGGCACATCTAACAATACATACAGGACTTCTATCCTGGAAACTGGAAAACGTTGATGAAAAAATCAAAGATCTAAATAAATAGGGAAACATAGGTGTTTCCTGAATTTTAAGACCCAACAGAGTAAAGATGTCGATTCTTTCCAAATTGTTAACAGGTGTATATAATTCCTGTCAAAGTCCCAGCAAGATTACTTTCTAGCCCTAGATATGATGATTCTAAAATACAAGCTGTTTAGAAATTGAAGAGAATGAGAATGAGAGCGTTTGGCAGAATATTATAATGTGTAAGTATTTGAAGTGTTACTCTCTGGAAGAGGGAGCAAATGTGTTCTCAATATCCACATGATATGGAAGTTGACGTCATAAAAAATGTACATGTAAAATTATGTTAGGTTAAAATAAAAATATTGTTCCTATGACAGTCTGTGAGTTTAATTTTTTATTTTTTTATAAACATATATTTTTATCCCCAGGTGGGTAGGAGAAGAATAAATGAAACAAGGTGGGATTGGGAGGGAGACAAACTATAAGTGACTCTTAATCTCACAAAACAAACTGAGGGTTGCTGGGGGGAGGGGGTTTGGGAGAAGGGGGTGGGATTATGGACATTGTGGAGGGTATGTGCTTTGGTGAGTGCTGTGAAGTGTGTAAACCTGGTGATTCACAGACAGTCTGTGAGTTTAAAGACAGGGCGGACTTCCCCATCAAAGGGGAAGTTCAACTGTATGCCACCTTGGTAGGAGAACGACAAAGAGAATTTGAGCATCAAATCGAGAGGTAGACTAAAGGTGAATAACAGCATATAAAATTACAATGATATAAAAACATTCACAGTGGGGAGGAAAAGTAGACCAATTTAATTCTTAGGCCACTTCCTACCCAGACATAGCATTTTTTTTTTTTTCATGATTTCAGGTCAAAAAAGATGTGTTATCCCTTCTTTAGAACTGGACAATTTGAGATTTAGATGAAATAAGTACATAAATTGCTGTCACTTAAACCATGAAAGGAAACATTATAAAATAATCATGATTGCTCCATTATGACTGAGTTCTCAGCAAACTGTTATATACACAAAATGAACACCAAACATTTTTTTTTCCCAAGTTGTGTTTTCTTCATCCCATTTGAACCAGCAGAAAGAGTTTATATCTACTTGTCTTTCATGGCCAGTACTTCTCATGGGCTTTTCAGTGGGATGTTGGTGCTATCTGTTCACAGTATGGCTGGCTTCCCACATACCTTATGCAATAATATATATTTTCTTATCATTTCTTTTGATATCATCCTTTATGGCTACCTAACTAGTCTTTATGGACATTCTTATATTATTAAGTTTCTTAGGAAATATATTTATAAACAGATTAATAAAAGTATAATAATTATTGCAGTTCTTGCCTAGGTATCTAATGGATTAATAATAATTTGAAAATTATAATAATTTATTATTATAAATTATTATTATATATAATTATATTATTATTATAATAATTATTATAATTATATAATATATATAATTATATATATTATATTATTATTATATATAATATAATTTTATTATCATATAAGTATATCTATTATAATATATTTTATATTATATATATATTATATAATATAATTATTATTTTATTATTATTATTATTATTTGAAAAATTGTACCCTATTTATATTTTTTCCTCAAGAGGCCTTATTTTTGGACATTCTGCTAACTTGTATTCCATTTAAAACTCTAAAAACTCATCTTCTAGAAATGTGGCTCTACAAGAAATATTTTTAAGGCAATATACATATTGCTAAATTAGGATAGGGATAATTGAGAATAAAAGGTAATCTCAGTGCCACAACTGCTATGAATTACGCGGCATAAAAATCAGTAGGCACATGGGAGAAATAAAGACAAGTACCATTAATTGACACAGTTACAGTAAGGAAGTTAACCTCAATTCTCCATTGTAATATAATCATCCATAACATTTTGAGGAAGAACCTTCACAACTATACATTGCATTTGTTAATTTTTTCCTTTTAAGAATATTTTAGCATTTCCAAAAAAGTACCATTTTCATTTAATAACATTAAAACAATTCACTGTAATTCTTGATTGTTCCTATCAAATACTCAAACCTCTTATAACTTTACAGAAGCGAAAATAGAGAAAAATTTCAACTTTCACTTTCCAAATATTCTCTCCCAGGTTGCTCTCCACCCCACTACACCTCTCCAAATAAACCTTAGAGGGGTTTAAAAACTAAAAAAGAAAGAAAGAAAGAAGAGAAAGAAAAAGAAAAAGAAAAAGAAAAAAGAAAACCTACATGGAATTTATTGTTCATTTAGGTGCCTAGCAAAACGCAAACTGAATTCTTTTGTTCAGATATTATTTCACTGCCAATTGTTTATCTATCATACACACTTAAAAGCAGAACGATGTATAGTACCTCTCTTTTTGCTCCATAACTAACCTTATATTCATCTATTGAAACAATACCCTCAACCCTAAGCCATCAGTCCGACATTAATAAGCATTCATATCTAACTCAGTCTTCAAAATGTCTTCACGCACTGCCCCAACTGTGTTTCGAAAACTCAGGCTTTATGTTTTGGACTCTCAGATTGTATTTAAAACAAGGAAGGGTATTTAAAAGGGTCCTGTCAGCTTGTCTGGTCTTACTGCTGATTTGCCTTAAAATTGCTGTAATCGAAAAGGAAACCGTTAGATGAACCATGACCCTCCCATCTTCTTGCAATTTATGAGGGAGAAATGAAAATTGTGTAACAAATTACTTCCATCCTAGAAAGTAGCAAACATTTAACCTAGTCTTTGTCTAGGTAAGAGACTGTGTTTGTATACTGAAAACTGTCATCCTGCATCTTTCTGAAAAAGTTAATAATCTAATCATTCCTGCTCAGTTTTCTCTTTACTTAGTATTCACATATTATCAGATAGAATTTCTTTCTGGAAAAATAATACAATTCACAAATTTATAGGCAAAAATAACCAGATTCATAATCCTGTATCTCGATATAGTCATGTATTTTATCCAAAAAGAGTTGGCTCTACCTTTCATGGGTTTTTTTAAATAAATAATAAGTTACATAAAATACATAGATTAATTGCCAAGGAAATTGTGACTCCAAAGATGGATTCCATGCATTTTTAAGGAAGGAGGGAAGGACAACAAATAAAAATAAGCTGAAATCACAAATTCTGATTATGTAGAAAGGGAGAAAATAAAGATGGGAAGGGAGAGGAAGAGGAAGAAGACAGGGGAAGGAAGAAGGGAGAATAGAAAGTTAGAGAAATCAGAGAAATAAGTATTCGTACTCAGAGAAAAATCAAGCCCTGATGTGTTTTCTTTTCTAAGCCCCGCAGAAGCCTGGGGTCCATCAGGAGTCAGCAACTCCACATCTTCAGTCTCGGCAGAGCTTAGATAGAAAGTTGACATAGACAAGAAGCATTAACTCAACCACATCTTATGTTTCACCCTCTAGGCGACCAGCCCCCAGTTGGGGCTTGGTCATCTGTTAATTTGATTCATTTAAACTATTACCTAATTTCCTTAATTGTTTCTTAAGAATGGAC
Source organism: Mustela nigripes (assembly GCF_022355385.1). Taxonomy (NCBI): domain Eukaryota; kingdom Metazoa; phylum Chordata; class Mammalia; order Carnivora; family Mustelidae; genus Mustela; species Mustela nigripes. The sequence goes on along the minus strand of NC_081561.1, from coordinate 132,108,898 downwards.
CAAAGTTTCTTTGGGGACAAATTTTCTGAAGTCTTCCCCCAACCCCGACAGAAAGCAACAACAAAAGCGTGCTTAATACTTAGCAAAGACAGCTGAATGAAATGATATGCAGAGGGTGTTTTCTAGGCCTTACAGATTATCTGTTCCTACTGTTTTGGTTCCAACTGTTTGATTATCACTGCTTCTGCTTACTCACACATAATGGCAGTATTAAACACTAAGGAAGGTTATAAGAAACATCCCTAGATAACTCAGTGAATAAAGAAATACTGTTGAGGAGTGAGTTTAAATATATTAATCTAAATTCTTATCATGACCCATGGGAAAAACATGTTCTCCAGAATCAATACCAGGAATAGTTGTACTTTTCCTAGGTAAAAATTTTCATCCTCTGGATTCTGAGAATCACATAACTTTTTATATTTTTCAATGTATTTTGGATACTACAAACACTAAACCAAACTGGTATCTTACCATATGCACCTATTTTGGGTAATAATCCCAGTACTGGTCTCAATAATTCAATATTGAGCTAATTTTTGTGGTTGCCAAGCCCATTATATAGCATAGTTGAATATAAATTGGAGAAAATAAAGGCATTGATTAGAGAAAGCAGAAAGGGAAGGTGAATATGAGATATTTTGGCTGAATGATTCTGGCCTAATCAGGTTCTCAGCTTTTTTTGTTTATTTTTTTTAAATATCTATTTATTTATTTTAGAAAGAGAGAGAGAGCATGCGAGCAGGGGGAGGGGTAGACGGTGGGGGAAAGAGAGAATCGTTAAGCAGAATCCCCACTGATGGTATAGCCAGATGCAGGGCTCAATCCCAGAACCCCAACATCATGACCTGAGCTGAAATCAGGAGTGAGCCATTTAACCAACTGAGCCTCACAGGTATACCATGTTCTCACTTTTTAAAACTAATTTTTATTCTGACCCATTTTTAAACCAGTTTTAGAGAATCAAAATATGCTTTTACGTCAGTTAGAAATGTGTAGGGCTGAAACTAACAAAACGTTATATAAACATGGACTTTCAAAAAATAAGCAATTTCTTTTTCTTATACAATATCAAGTCCAGGGTTATCTGGTAAACTATTTGAGGAAGACTTAACGTTGTAGAATCATTTGTCTTCCTGACTGGCAATTTTTAGGAGGTATCAGAATAACTACTTGATTCCAGGTATGAAATCTGTTTGTTGTTGTTTTTTTTTTTTTTTTTTTTTTAGGCAGAAGAAAAAAACAAAGATTAAAAAAAGATGCCTTCTATAGCGACTTCTTTCTAGTGATCATTAAGAACAGGGCCATGAAGCCACATTGAAGTAAAATAAGCTGGAAAATAAGGTATTTTGAATGTGAATCTCCATGAAGATAAAGGAGAAGAGGACTAGACTGGGTACTGAATGTGTAAAAAAAAAAAAAAAAAAAAAGTTTTACTATTATATGATTATAAGACACTTGTTATTTGGATGATTCTTGACATACGACATTTTTAAGTCTTATTTTTTTCCTATCTATAAAAGGGTGATAATGTCTACTTTGAATAATTCTTGTGACTATTAAATGAAATTGAATATTTGAAGGTGCCTGGTATATAATGTCACCTCAATAAATGTATTCGAACAGAGACTGAGACTATTCATTTAAAAATAAAATAAGCCAAAATTAGAGAGGGAGACCAACCATAAGAGACTCTTAACCACAGGAAGCAAAGTAATGGTCGCTAGAGGAGAGGTGGGTGGGGCGAATGAGGTAACCGGGCATTAAGGAGGGCGTTTGACGTAATGAGCACTGAGATAACTGAACTCTACATCTGAAACTAATGATACACTATATGTTGGCTAATTGAACTTAAATAAAATAAAATAAAATAAAATAAAATAAAATAAAATAAAATAAATAGACAATTTTAAAGAATAATTTCTAAAGCAAAAAAATCGAGAAAAAGTGTAGTCCAAAATACAAGTAATATTCTATGCCATGTACAAAACTAAGTAATTTACACATTTCATGTGTTGTCTGTAATTTAAGAATTTAACATACTATAGTGTTATTTTCTGGATAATATGACTAATACATAATAAACTAAAAAATATTTATTTCATAAGACTTTAAAAAATCAAGAAAAACACAAATTCATATTTGGGGATTTTCTGTTAACATTTAGGGAGTTGAATATAACAATAACATAATATTCCCTTTTTCCATTGTTATAGCTTCATTTCAGAAATTGTAGAAAGCTGTGCCATGTCCCTCTGGGAAGAGAAGAAATTCTAAATAGCACATCATGACACAGTGTTTCAGAAAAGAAAAATCGGTTCCTGAAAATATATCATGAAATCAATATATTTCCACAAGCGACCAGCTTAATCACCCAACCCTCCAATCAAAAGAATTCCAATTGAAATGCTGTACTGCCTTTCTGTCTTCAACACTCAGAGTCTGCTCAACAATACATTGACCATTTTATAGAAGTGAGTAGATCTGGAGAGCTACGCATTGACTTGAAAGGAAAGCATTGCAAGTCTAGCCAGAAGGCTGCATTGCCTGCGCTTAGAAGTAATCAATAAAAAAAAAAAATTGTATTCATAGTTCTATCTATTTATTTCTGTCAGATGTATTATGGTGATCCTTAACATTTGAAGAGTGGCATAAATATAACAAGAATAAATTTTCTACCAGATAATGGTGCTATCTGACTTCACACATGTATGCACAAAAACCCTCAAAAGTGGCAATTTTGTTTTTTGTCAAAAATAAAAAAGAAATCTTTTTCTCCTAGAATAGATGCCAAGAAAACACCATGCATCTTAGAGGGAGATAATACGTATAAGAAATATTTAAAGTTCTCTTTCAAATAGCTCTTGCTCAAGATTTCTTTCACTGTGTTCTAAGAAACTACGTATTAGAAACAGAAAATACCATTTCCCCACTTTTCTTTCTCAGAAAAACAGGTGAAAAAAAGGATGATAATAGCATAGCTGAAAGTAAACTATCACAATTTGCTATGCACTCTGTAAAGCAGAATTCCCCTCATCGTGTCATTCTTTCTGTGAGAGATGCATTCCCAACTCTTCCAAATGACACACAAACAAACAAAAAACTCAACCTGTTCTCATTTCTGAAATTGGTTCAGAACTATCACCTCGCTAGTTTAGGAGGAAGGCTCCCCTCTAGGATAGTGACGTATGGTCCACAGTGTCCTCTATTTGGATCCAGCGGATACAGAAAATGATTAAGCCAATGACTCTTGTTTCTTGATCAGAGTTGTGCTTCTTCACTCTGTCATACTCCTTGTCATCGCATACTGCTACCCAGCTGAATCTATTTATTATTCTATTTTAAATTAAGCCACAAAGTTTGTAGTCTCTAACTCAATGTAAATAATATGTAAATAATTATGTAAATAATAATTTATGCTTTCAGCAATTCTTTGCATTTGGTTTATATTTAGTTTATACATTTTATTGGAGAGTTAACTCTTCATTTTTAATTCGTAACATCTTTTCACCAAATTAATGTGGACAAGTCCTTCAGCAAAAAACATGAAGCACTACTTTTATTACAAATATCAGTTCTGACATTCCCCCAGCTTCTGACCTTGGGCAAATTACCCATCCTCTCTCTGTGTCTTATTCTCTTCAACAATAAAAGTGGAAATAATGATAGCATCAGCTTTATATGAGATAATACTTGTTGAAAATAAGACAACAGGCCCTAAATTGAGTAGTTTATGTTAAGACCCATGTCACCAAACTGAGATCTAACTTGGGGTCTCTTAGAAATGGAATCTTAAGCCAGTCAATCAGAAATCACTTGATCAACATTAGGTAAGTATTGGCCTGATAAACACTGCCACCCTCTATAGGGAAAGTATCCTTGAAATAACCAACTCACTTTCTACCTGGTACAACTTCCTTGTTCCTGCTTCCTTCTGCCTACCAAATCTCTTGCCTTGTATAGTCATCTGGCTCTCCTATCTATCTGCTAGATTGGATGCTGCCTGATTTTGAATTGCTGAATAAAACCAATAAGATTTACTCAGTAAAATTTACTCAGTTGTATTTTGCTTCCTAATATATTATATATCATCATTTTTGAAATACTATGTCATAGTTCTTATTAGGAGAGCATGGTTTTTAAAATTTTATTCTTACCATCAGAAGGGAAAAGAGTAGGAATCCTCCTCAAGAGAGTTCATATCTCAGAACTCTTTGCATCTGGTATAAGAGATGTATGAAGAGTTACAAACTAGATGAACTAGATGAACAATCAAGACTGGTTCAAGAGATGTTCAGGGATGAAATGATGGTGCACTTTAGCAAATTTGGTTTTGAGCCTACATGCAAAGAATATTGACCAATAGATTTAAGTAGAGATTGATATGATCATTTGTGTGTTGACAAAGATTTCTTAGATGTGTACAAGACTAAAGACAGGAATGTTAATTCTTAAACCATTGCAACATAGATAATAATACAGATAAGATAATTAAATTATTTCCAGAGGCACAGGGAACAGGGTGAAAGATGATATTTTACAAGACTACTTGGATATAAGACATGAAGGAGGCACAGAAATCTTGGGATAAATGTCTCCATGACCTGGTAGAACTTTGTATCAGAAGTTCAGATTTGGGAAACAAATCTGAATCAGATTGTGGGAGCTGCTGAGATCTTCCAGAAAGAATATATAGACTGAAACGAGAAGGCCAAATGACAGTGCTAAGAGGAAGCATCATGACTCTATCTCTATTATTATTCATTTGTTCAATCCACAGACCAAGCTGAATAGGGATAAATAGTAAATAAAAATTAATCAATAAATGAATTGTTTGATACGTCTGCTAATAAGCTAAAAGAAAAGCTCCCATACTAGATGTTTATAGGACTATCTGCTTAACTTAGTCTTTTCTTTGAAGATCTCAGCTCACTTCCTAACAACAGGGGTGCTGCTGGGATACCACTCACCCTGCTTCTTAAGTTAGAGCTGGCTGGTCCAGAAAGATCATCTGACATGAAACACTTACTTTAGTGCCAGGCATACTTTAAGTGTTCAATTTATGATTCTGTAGGAATTCAGGAAAATCAATAAAAAATAAAACTACTGGTAACCAAACTTGGTATCAAGATCAGTCATTAAAAGTAGAAATTATGGGGCGCCTGGGTGGCTCAGTGGGTTAAGCCTCTGCCTTCGGCTCGGGTCATGTTCTCAGGGTCCTGGGATCAAGCCCCACATCAGGCTTTCTGCTCAGCAGGGAGCCTGCTTTCTCCTCTCCTCTGCCTGCCTCTCTGCCTACTTGTGATCTCTGTCTGTCAGATGGATAAATAAAATTGTTAAAAAAAAAGTAGAAATTATAAGGATAAGCGATACTGCCAGAGAGCAAGCCATTTGTAGATTTGAGACTTAGAATGCATGATGGAGGAAGAGAGGGTTACAGGAACAGAGGACCACTTCTAAGCACTCTTTACCCAAAAAAGAGGAGAATGGTGCTGAGGAAAAATCAAGACAAAGTCTGGACTTCTCAAAAAAACTGCTGTGAGTGGTACCTGGATGGCTCAGTCAGTTAAGCATCTGCCTTCTGCTCAGGTCATGATCTCAGAGTTCTGGGATTGAGTCCCACGTCGGGCTCTCTGCGGGGAGAGACTGCATCTCCCTCTCACTCTCCTGTGCACTCTCTCTCTCTCTTTCTTTCTCTAATAAATAAATAAATAATCTTAAAAAAATAAAAAACTTGTGTGGTGCAAGTTCTGAAATATAGCATGTGAAAACTGCTTCATCAAAAATAATGGAAATAGTTTCTGTTTAGGATACAAAGTTTTCAAGCAATGGTAAATTAACCAATTAACAAACCAAAAAGATAGATGAGCCACCACAGATCAGCCTTCAGAAAGCACAAGAAAACTTGGATGATCAGAAGAAATTAGAAAGATGAATTCAGCTAAAAGAAAGTTAAGCTAAGAATTTTATAACAAATGTCATATATATGCATATGCAAATGTATAACCATACATATTTGATATAGGTGTGATTAAATATTAAAAATATTTGAGAATTATTAAACTAGCCAACAAAATATTTTCTTTGATAAAATTATTCAAAGACTGCAGAAAGCTTATATATTATTTTCTTTTTTTAGTGGTTATTTAGTATTTTCTCTTTCTAAAATTATATTTTTCTGTTAGTTATACAATCATCTTGCTTTTGATGTTTAGAAATATTGTATTCAATGTAATACAAAACATCTCAAGTGAAATAATAAAAAAAACAAAATATTGGTATTTATATTTATTAAACATTCCAAGGAGAAAACATAAACCTATTTCAAAAAAAATTAATTAGTAGAATTCTCTGAGTCTTAGAGTAAGTCATCTTTTCTAGATGTCAGATGTAGAAGCTGTAAGCTTTTTTTTTTTTTCATGATTCTTCATGGGAGAAGTACTTAATATTTGCAACATAAGCCCCCCAAAATCTTCCATGTGAGTCCAGTACACATACAATCAAGAGAAATGCCAACTGTCAAGGTAAATTCAATGTGCTGCACTTTTAGATTTATTCTCTTTGTATCCCTACAGAAAGATTGAAACCTTGTATGGGTATTAGAAATTATATTTACCAGAAAAATAGTTTTGAATAGTAAATAGATGCCATCCATCTGTTCTGCTTGGCTTTTCTGTGTGGGTAAATAAAACGCATATAGGAAAAGAATTTACCAGAAAGCAGTTGAGAATGCTAGATGGAGGCAAAGATGAGGAAATCGATGACAGTAATAAATCTTGTAATAGCATGTGTGTCCTAGAGAGTAGCACTCTCTTTGGGCAATGTGAAGGCAATGGGAGAGGTGGGGAGAATGATGAATATACAGATGTGAGAGGTCAGATGAAATTTATTTCATATATTTTCATGTCTGATGCCTGACAAATAACTGTCTCAATGAAATAAAAGTTGAGCAGAAGAAAATAAATAAGTGTTATGAAATGGTAATTTACATACCTAATGTAAAATCAGATTTTAATAATAATTTTCATGTAAATTGAAAATCATCGTCTGCTACTTAAAAACAATCAGGGCTGCAAAATACTCCTATTGGAGAGTTCTATGCTAGACAAGTCCATGAAGGTTAATGGTGCCCCTAGAAACTGGCACTAATCACATGGCCCTGAAGACACTGTTTATCCCCAGTAGCTTATATTTAATACTAGAATGATGAAAGACCACTTGGGAACGGATGGAAATCATCACCTGACATTAAAAATACTCAACAGGTATACTTTTGTGGAAGCAAAATTTAATATATTTAACAAGTTATAAATTTTATTTGTTAAAGAGTCAAAGGATAACAAAACCTTTGAATGATATAACTTGGAATTTTAAGAGTGTACTCTCTATTTCAGTGATACCAGAATACATTGTTTAAAGTTAGAAACCCAATATGAGTTTTCCTTTAAGCAGTGATAACATGCTTGCTCTCTATATAAAACAATCCATCTCTATTGATCTTTTGCCTTAATATTCTCTAAATCCAATCTCCAAACGCACTAAAGCACAACTTTCATATTACAAGGTATGCAGAACTTCACTAAGTCTAAGATATTTTTTCTCCTTCTATTTTGACACACATGTACACGCACATGTGCACAAATTAGACACAGATTGTCATTCTCATCATTTCTCTTCCCCAGAATTTTCAATATATAAAAATTGAACTGACCACCAACCTGAGTGATTTAAGTACTTTTATTAGTAAATTGTGGGTATTTAACAAAATTATTGTAGCAATTCATAAAGAAAATAAAGCTGTCAGAGGACATACATCATTCTAATATGACACCATTGAAAAAGAAGATGGGTTAGCTTGTTTTGTCTTGGGGAGTTAAAAGGGTAAGTTAATTTATGCTGACAAAGAAAAATCAATAGTACATTGTGCACAGAAGAAGAATCAATCATCATTTCTATAGCCTCTATATTCATTATGACATGAATTTATTGAGGAAAACATTGCATTCGAATATGAATTGAGTTTGCCTCAAAAGTCACTAAGCTCATCAAAAGCATAATCAAGGCCCTTGCTATCAGAATCTTTTAGTGACCCCCAATTTTAAGATAGCAACCTGCACACAGTGAATAGTGAATGCGTGTATTTGGCTGACTTCAACAGCATTTTGAGAATCATAAATCTTGTTCTTCAAATGCCACAATAATAGACATTTCCTTCTGGTGTATCTTCACACATTAATTCTAATTTTTTCAAGGGTTCTCTGCAAAATAGCTCAAGCATACCAAGCTCTTAAGCTTATTCTTGCTATTTGCAGGAAAATGTAAGTGCAGGCTTTGGTGCCCATTCACCATTTTTGTTTTCTTTATGCTTTTGTTTTGCAGTCATCCTTTCTCTGAAATAATTTCCTACCTCCTTCGTAGAACTTACTAATCAGAAACGTTTCACTTTCTTAAAAGCACATTTTAAGTATTTTTCTTCTAATCAAACTGATATATTAGTAAGTAAATAAATAAAAGTGGCATAACGTGAGGATACAATTCCTGAGGTGGACAGAGTTTTTCAGGAATCAAATATACCTAGAACAAAAGCTTTCTGAAGAAAAAGGATATATATTTTATGTGCTTTATATATCTTTTGTGTGACTTTCCTTTCCTGGGTCATACACAAAAGTGGAGAAATCAGAGATTCCAGTTAAAGTCCACAATCTCCTTGCTCACGCTGAAGGTACAGTTCCTTGGTTCCAGCAAGTTCTCCTTTGGCTTTATAGAGCTAATATCCATTTGGATATTGATTGGGTGCATAAGAAACTTCCATAGGCTTTTCCTTCCTTATTAAATAAGTCCTGTGGTAACAAATTAAACTGAGCTAACCACCACCCCCCCTGCAACAATGTCTTTCTGAGCTGCCTTCTCCAAAGTTAATATGACTTAAACGCCAACTCACCACCACTTCTGAGTGCCGTTCTGGCTCTCTGATACCAATAGATCACCACTGCACCAGTCCAGTTACCACCGAGATAGTTTTAGTAACTGTCTCCACTGATTTGAAGAATGCTGTGCTGCCATGTGGGAAACTGGCTTCACCTCAGGATGAGACTCCTCATCCAAAACAGTTTCTTCAAAATGGCTGCAACAGTTTCCAAAGAGATTGTAGAGCGAGCCCTCAGGTTAAAGGAGGGCATGCTGTATTGCATGTGTGGCTGTACACACACACACACACACGCACACACAGACACGCCCCTCCCCACAGCTACAAAACAGAAAAGATGCTTTTAATTAATAGGATGGACCATAAAACAAGAAACAGAAATCCCAGCACAGGTGATGGAGGACCAGATCAACCTGAGGTACAAAAGAAAATCCAGGCGGGAACCATGCATCCCCTTAGTGGTAGTGCTGAACACCAGCCTTTAGGAAGAGCCAGATGCCCCAAACTAGCTAAAAATTTAACTAGCTAAAAATTGCAGTTTGCATTCTGGTGCCCAGAACATACAAAATGAGAAAAAGAAAAAAAAATAAGGAAAAATCTTTCCTCTACATTTTCCTTTTTTCTATGAAACTTCTATTGCAAGGAGAAGCTGGTGCCATTCTGCTGCTGGGAGGTCCTCTCCAACTCTGCCCACACCACACTGGTCCTACTATGGCTCCGTGGCCCTAACTGTGACCACTGATGACTTCTGATGCCTTGTATTCTTCAGTGGTCCTTCTGGCCCATTGTCTGAAGAGTTCCTGCTCCAAGCCCACTGTCACTGTTGTTTAGAACTTGGATTCCTTCCAACACCCCAGATCATCTATTAGTAGCCTTTCCAGTGATATAAAGCATGACTGAAATGAGAGGAGAGTCTTTGAGATAAAGGGAGTGACTTGTTAAATGTACTATTTAAGGAATATTGTTTCACGTTATAGAAGCTCAGTTATTATTATAAAAGAGGATTGTTAAAACAATTAATGCAATAATATATGTAAACCACTTACCTTATTGAAATTATTCAATATTCAGTAGTTCTTATAATTAGTATTATTGTACAAGGCCAAGTTAATTAATATATCCAAGACCTGCTACTGTATCAAAATCTCCTAGGGGATGGGACGCCTGGGTGGCTCAGTTGGTTAAGCAGCTGCCTTCGGCTCAGGTCATGATCCCAGCGTCCTGGGATTGAGTCCCACATCGGGCTCCTTGCTCCGCAGGGAGCCTGCTTCTCCCTCTGACTCTGCCTTCCACTCTGTCTGCCTGTGCTCGCTCTCGCTCGCTCGCTCTCTGACAAATAAATAAATAAAAATCTTTAAATTAAAAAAAAAAAATAGAAAAGCATTAAAAAAAAAAAATCTCCTAGGGGAGAATTCTATGGTATTTTATTTCAGAATGCTTCAGAGGTAATTTTGCAGGGCAGCCAGGTTTGGGAACTTCTCTTTTGAGATATGATGCTATACTAAAGTTTAACTATGATTTGGCTGGGTTGAAGAATCAAACACAGAAACATGTGTAGTGGTCCAGATATGATACAAGTAAGATATCACCTTCTGATGTCAAAATATTCTGTGGATGTTAATGGAGCCTACTTTGTGATAATTGAGAGGAGCGTACTGTTTTTCTTTATCAAGTTGTTTGTTTGCTTGTTTAAGTCTCTATAATTCTGGGTTATCCTGTTGATTTTGTTTTGTCAGAATTCAGACTTTGACTTTTCTTTACCTACTGTATCTGTATCTCTTGTTGTTAATTCCCAGAAGTGATCTGGAAATCAATCATGATTCCTAAGTGCCTTGTTTGGCTCTTTCATTCAGCATGTATAAGCACACACCATTCATTTCTTCATCAAAGTTGCTAATGATCATGTTTTGGTCAGAGTAGAGAGTAGAGTACCTAGAAAGTGACACAATGTCTGCTTACTTCCCCCAGCATCTCCCAGGCTGAAACACACCTAAAAAATTCTTTTTGGAATTTAAATATAATTTATTTACAGAGGCAAATGGAAAAGTCCAAATGCACATTTGTTCAATTATAGTCATAAATTATTTTAAAGGTTGGCAAAGGCTGTTATTCTGCAAGCAGTGTTAACAGATATTGATAGGGACATGCCCAGAGAACTCTACCCTGGTTCAAAAACATTTAAAAATGCAAGTGATAATATATTGTGGTATGATCAATTGAAATTAGGAGACTAAATCATGCCCCTTGCTCTTCAGGGTCACTGGAAATGCCACTATAAAGAAAGAAAACAGAAAAAAAAAACACCTTAAAATCATGGCATTTTACTAAATCACCTTGGGTTGGAGACCAATTGCATCATTTTAGAGATGAAAGAACTGAAGAAATGACTTACTACAGATTGCATAACAATAGTGGCAGAATTAATACTAGAATCCAGTCTTTTGACTCTTAAGTCAATATTTTTTTCACTATACTAGGTAATCAAACAAATCTTAATGGGTCTATGACAGTAAACAAATCAGTGGTAAATTTAAATCTATAAGCAAGTATTTATTTGCTAACATTTGACAGTGTCCTAAAATATATTATACCTATGTTCATTTATAATCCAACTTTATTCAAATTCTTATCTTAGAGATATCCAGAATCATAGTAGAAAATCTCATATGTTATTACACTTTCTAATTCTGTAACAAAAAGCTATGATTAGGATAAGAACAATCCTTTTGATCCTTCACATGAATAAAATGTAAATACCTACCTTCCTGCTTTGTAAGCAGATGCAATTTACAGTGTTTTTCGAAAAGCCTCTTTTCAGGAAGATTAACAAATACCTTTGTGTGAGAACACATGTATGGTATAGTGTTGAAATATAAATCAATTATTTTCGACCTAACAGTAGCCAGAAGCTGTACTGCTAATTAACAAGCTGAACTCCAGAATCCCTTTGCTATTGCTCATTAAAACGAGTTCATCACAAATGTTACAAAATCTCAGGATAAGCAAACTCTAGAGCATTGCTATTTAGAGAAGAAGGAAGATGTCCATCTGGTTGGGATTATTAAAAATTCAAGAATGAAAGAAATGAAGAAAATGTTCCTGGAGAGACACATTGTCACATGCATTCACAGAAGGGCCGCATTGACATTTAGTAGAAGGGTATCTCAGTGCCATAAAATAAACTAGTAAAATAAGCTAATGGTCACTTAGGCAGAGCAGCTATGATCCCACAAATACATGATGGAGTGGTGTCACTGTGGCTGCAGCTACATATCAGCTCACGCAAGGTTTTTAGCTAAAGTGAGGACAAATAAAAGTCCACAGCCTTCTCCTAGTCCCTCGAGCCATATTCCGAATATGTTCAACCTGAACCACCAATCTCCAATGTTTCAGAGATGATCATGTAGCCATTTTGTTTTAAACAGAGAGCTACATCGAAAACAAGCAAATAAATAAAACAAATTCAGAATCTGTAAAGGTAAGGTAGTTAGACATGCTCCTGAAATAGAGACCCTCCAGTCTTCTTAGTGTTACATTTATTCATGACTGAGAGGGAGGTTCGAACTACTTTCAAAGTCAAGTATGTGCTCATTGAGATACTGCAGGTCTTCTGAGGAAGAGTTCACACCAACATTTGATTTCAGGTAGTGGTTCTGCCTGACACAGGTAAGGACACGACCAAATTAGGCCTGTAGAAGAGAGGGCCCCACAGTGCAGTTCAAGGGAAGGGGCAAGTACTGGTGGGGGAGGTCTCTGGACTTTTCTAGTTCTGTAGGTTCACTTTCTCCATAGCTTTGTCTACAGCTCTATCTAATAAGTTTTCACTCACTTTTGCTTCTTTTTACCCACCTGCATTGCTCACCATTCCTCCCATCCACCCAAATTCTACCCATCATTCAAAGTTTCACTTCAAAGTATACCTTCTCTCAAAACTTACCCTATACACTTTCACCCATATTACTCTCCCCACTCAAGCCATAACACCTAATTCCGATTTGGCATTTATATTGTTATTGACATATTTATGTATGAGGCATTATTTTTCAATCAGGTATACACCTTGTGACATTAAAAGCCATGTTCCACATTATTTTCTTCACTCCAGAGTGGTTATATTTTATAAAGAAAGAAAGCCTCTCCATGGTATGGGTCCAGTGAAACTTTGTGAGTCGACCTAGGATCTACCTACTCTGTTGGAGCCATTCTTTCACACAAACCTATTCTTGGCTCCAAATAATACCATATAAAGGAATTTGGGGAACACAGTAGATACATAGATTAGGGGTAGTATATATTTTCTCAATACATGAAAACAGGCTTAAAAACCTAAAAAATCACATACTATCTTATTTTATAAACTAAAATTAAATAAGAAGCTAAGCTTGTCTTACTCATTCTAGCTCCACTTAGTTTGCAAACATAGAGTTAGTATTCTGACCAAGAGTTCTACGTGTATTCCTATCAATTCCATGAGCAAAGCAATTCCAGGCTATTCTAAGACACATGATAAGTGTAAACTTGACTCATAGAGAAGAAACTATGGGATATATAAATATACATTTCCTAGCTTTTCATTCAAAAGGAAAATGAACACTATAGAGATACCATAATAATTTTTTCAGTATATGAGGTTAGTCACCATACAGTACATCATTAGTTTTTGATGTAGTGTTCCATGATTCATTCTTTGCATAGAACACCCAGTGCTCCAGGCAATCTGTGCCCTCCTTAATACCCATCACCAGGTTCACCCATCCCCCCACCACCTCTCCCTTCTAAAACCCTCTGTTTGTCTCCCAGAGCCCATAATTTCTCATGGTTCTTCTCCCACTCTGATTTCTCTCCCTTCATTTTTTTCTTCTCCTAATGTCCTCCATGCTATTTTTTATGTTCCACAAATAAGTGAAACCATATGATAATTGACTTTCTCTGCTTGACTTATTCCACTCAGCATAATCTCCTCCAGTCCCATTCATGTAGATGCAAAAGATGGGGATTCATCCTTTCAGATGGCTGAGTAATAGTCTATTGTGTATGTGGACCACATCTTCTTTATCCATTCATCTGTTGAAGGGTATCTTGGCTCTTTCCACATTTTGGCTATTTTGGAGATTGCTGCTATGAACATTGAGGTACATATGACCCTTCTTTTCACTACATCTATATCTTTGGGGGATACCATAATAATTTAAAAATATACTACTTAATTGCAAGAACTTTAGTTATGACTTTTGGCAACATTTATGGTCCCTTTATCTATTTTACACGAGAAAAAAAAAGATTTTTCTTTCCCTAGTATATTAATGACATCCTAATTTTGCTATTTTAAGCCATATACAATTCTGAACTAGCTACCCATTGTCAACCTGATTTAAAAATTGCTTTAGCCACTTCAAATATATATGTCTTTCAACAAAAACAAAATTATCAAAATTAAGTACTATGGTGGCTTACACAGTGTTGCTGTGGTGAGGCACGTTTACAGCAATTATCCACACAAAGCGGCAGGGAGGATTATGGATTGGTTAAGTGCATTCCCATTTCTACTTGGCAATCTAATACTACGTCTTACCATTAAGCAAAAGAAGTCTTTAATACATTACCCACATTCGATCTAAAGTGCCTCACAGAGAAAATGCTATAAAACATTGCAATTATCCTAAACATGGATGCAACACTATTAGATGTTGAGTATTTTTAAATGTGCATCTGTTATGTCTGTCTTAATCAGGGATTGTGACAATAAACATGTCTAAATCACTACAGTTTAGAGAGATATAATTGATCATAATTTTTGTAATGCCATGAACACTATCTCATAGAATGTGAGCAAATCCTATCCCTTATCTGGAAGGCCTCCAGTATTCTGTAAATATAATGGAAAATGTTAAGTGGCTCTTCTTTGAAAGAAGGGTCTCTGTGCTTCTCATTTATCCTTTCCCACAATAAAAATAAATTTGAAAAATTCCTAAGTGACGATTTAGACAGGATGATCACGTTAATTTCCTCCAAAATTGAAGGTGCTGTTTCCAGCAATCCTTCAGGTTAAACAACAACAACAAAAATCTAGATGTCTACACTCAATGTCTCTGCTCCTCCCCACTCATTCATACCATGCCCTCCAGCTTGAGCCTGACTTTCCTGCCATTACTACCACCAGATTTTTTTCAGGACACCATCAGCTCCATATTGACAAGCTATGTACTCTTTCTTCTGTTGAGACTACTTGACTACTTAGCAATACTCAACACAGTTAACAACTCCCTTTTTCTTAAAGGCCTCCTCTTTTGGAACATTCTTGGATTTTTTATTATCTACTGGCCAAATTCTTTTAGTCTCCTATCCTAGACATTCTTCTTCAACCAGACTTTTACATCTATGTGTTCCTCAGAATTCAATATCCTCCACCTGTTACTATAATAAAACTTCCACAATTCTATCTTAGTCACTATTATGTATCCCATGCTTACGATAATACCTACTCCATAAAAGATGCTCAATAGATATGTGGCATGATTAGATTAATCCATCCCCATGGGTTTAAATATCATCATTATTCTAATGGCTTTCCAATATAGCATTTTAAAGCCTGATCTCTCTATGAGCTACAGGTTTACAAATGTCTATCTTTACCTGATAATATTCCTTAAATGTCATAGACTTTTAAATTTAGCAAACATAAAACATGAATTACTCCCAATTTTCTCCTATTTGAGAAATGGTATGTTCATCTACCCTATTGCTAGGTCTAGAAAATATGTACCCTCTTGGGAATCTTTCGTTAGATCAAACTCATGTCTAACATATTAAAGATCCTGTCAATTTGACCTTTAAATATAATGTGCATTTATCTGCTGGTCTCCATTGTTATTGTTATTAACCTAATCCTGGTCATCAGCATCTTTTTTCTAGACTATTGTATAGTCTTCTAACCTGTCATGCAAAGAGCAGGTAAGAGGGAGCCAACTTAAGTTGATAGGACTGAAAGTCTCAAAGGGATTCTGGGATGAAACATAACTCCTTAACAAAGAAAAAGAAAGAAAGAAAGTAAGACAGACTGATTTTTGACCCCAGTCCCCCTATTTCCTGGACCCAAATCCGTGTCATCTGCACAGAGGAATTTACAAGCTGGGAGAATACTATCAATAGACCACTGAGGAAAAAAATAAAAGGAATTTAAACCAACAAACATACATCCATCCCAGGTAGCATTTATCTGTCAGGTAATTGCATATACACAAAGATGTAAAGGATATATCCCTCACATGCCCCTTTTGAGGAAAATATTTAAAAATTACTACTTCTAAAAAAATTACTACTTCTTGGACAATAATCATTGAGAATGAAATCCTCAAAATAAGAAAAAAATAGAAGGAAAAGAAATTCAATCGACAATAAACATAGATTAGATAGATAATAAATATGAACCTGAATAATAATCTGTGTATTGATTTAAAAATACTAAATAAAGATTCTTAAAATAGGGAGGATAAATATAGGAAAATATATAATAACAATCTAGAGCAAAGATTATAAAGTATCTCTGCAAATTCCATTGATAAAGGCAAGCAGACAAGCAGAACCGGGAGTAGTGAATGCATTCTGCAAACTGATGAAAAGAAGCAGGAAAAAAAAAATGAAATTATTGGTAGATGGAAAAGGCATTGTTTTAATATACCGGAAAACTATATGTTTCTTTATGAGCACTGGGAAAAAGAATATAATCAGAAATAAGATGCAAAAGTACAATAAAATTTATAAAATAAGAGGAGAGATGAATAAAGTTAAAAACAATTTGATAAATTTATAAAAATTGGCTAAAGGAAATTAAATGAGAAAAAAATAAATAATAAATATTTTAAAAATTAGTGAAAATTAGTTTTATTTATTATTTTTTATCTACAAAAATTCAAACAAAAATTTTCCATTAAAAGCCAAGTACATTTAAGTCATCATAAAAAACAATGTAGCTCTGGGCTACTTTTAAGTAACACATTTAAAATGAAGTAATAAAAGAGAATTACAGAAAGTGGTTGAACAAATAAAAATTTAATCAAACAAAAAGGACAAGCAACACAATATTAGAAAAGAAGGATGTAAAATGTAATGTTTAACAGGACCCAGAATAAACAGGGAAATTATATGCATAGTACATGTCTATACACACATGCACATCCACACATACACAGAGGCACAAGGTCTGATAGAGCATAAACAATTCCATAAAATATAAGTAGTTCAGGGTCACTGGTGCCATCTGGGGTAATCAAAAATCACAACATAAAGATTGACAGCAAATGTGTATACCTTAACCTTATTTAGGTTGATAGGATTCAGCCCTATAAATTACTACTTATGAAATCAGAGTAATACTAGCAAAAATATTAGCTTATATTTTAAATAGCCACATAGTGTCAAATGGTGAAAACTTTACAAAAAGACCATTCTGAGATTTTTAGCTTTTTTAAGATTATAGGTTCAAACCCTGTTCATTTTTGACATACCACATTAACATGAGATAAAATATTAACTAATTTATATTCTAATGTACTTCTGGCAGAAGATACTTACCATATTTCAAATAGCCAAAAAACTGCTAAATATAGCATACTGGAGATTATTAAAATGCCAACATTTCCAGAAAAGTTAACTCAGCCATGTTTAACATATTGTAGATTTTTTTTAAATTTTCTGTTTTTTTAATATAATTTTTTATTTTTTATAAACATATATTTTTATCCCCAAGAATTTTTTAAATTCTTTTCTTTTTTTTTTCTTTTTTCTTTTTTTTTTCTTTCTTCCTTTTTGAACCTCTTTTTATCCCCTTTCTCCCCCCTCACAATTTTCTGTTTTTTATTGTGTTGTATTAGTCACCATAAAATATATCATTAGTTTTTGATGCAGTGTTACAAGATTCATTGTTTATTTACAATACCTAGTTCTCCATGCATAATTAGTTTTGAAATAGTGCTCCATGATTCATTAGTTAAATATTACACCCAATGCTCATCATGGCACGTGTCCTCCTCAATGTCCATCACCCTGTGACTCCTACCCCCCACGATCATCCCTTCTGAATCTCCCAGATTATTTCTTGGTATTGTAGATTTTATACCTCTCATTGAAGTAATCTTAATGTCCATATTGACCAGTTATGATAGAAATGGTTATAAAAATTTGGGAAATAAAAATGCTTAAACTTTAAAACATAGATTACATAGTTATCTTTAGAAACTTCTTGTTTTTAAGGAAAATAGGCAATATTTTAAAGAACTAAAGAGAGCTAAGAATAGCAACATTAAAAGGGATTTTCATTCTTAATAGAATAAGTCAAAAGGATTTATAATTTTTCTAACCAAATTCTAAGCCAAAAATTTACAAACAGATGCTAGGAAGATTCACTTTCTTCCATAGGCATTGATCTCTAACCAAAATGTGATGTTATAATAAGACCGGTTTATTTTCTTCAATAACACTTGTCTATTCTTAAAGAATAGACTTTTATATTCCAATTATAATTAATTTGGCTTACATTTAAGCTAAAATGTATCAGTTTTTCTGTTGATAAGTATCAGAACTTTCTTTCCCTGGCATCTCTGTTGGTTTTCTTTCTTTTGAGATCCTGTAGTCTTTGTGGTGTGTGTGTGTGTGTGTGTGTGTGTGTGTGTGTATACAGACCTTTTTCTCCTTTTCTTTTTCACCATTGACTCACTACAATACATGTAATGGGAGAACTCTTTCTCTACATAAAAATGAAGTGAAATAGTGAGGAAATTTAAAAGCTGAGTGCTATGAAATGATAATGTATAGATTCTAAGAAAAAATGTCTTACCATTAGTAGCATCTTTTCAAATGTGCCTGTTTTATTAAAAATCACAAATAATAAGTATAAAACATATGGAAATTAAAAGAGAAAAGACTGAAATAAAACTGTTAATTAATCCAACTACACAGAGGTAACCACAACTCATATTTTGGCATGTATAACTTATTATTTATTCTTTTGTGAAAATAGAGAGAGAAGAAGGGGAAGAATGGAAATGAAAAAACTCTTTCAAAAATTTTTAACATAATATGTTATGAACTATTCGCACAACAAACATGTTAATGATTGCACAACACAATATCTTAAGACTAATTTGTAACATTCTTAACAATTTTTTACTAGCTTTTTTTTTAAATTTTCCCATTATAAATAATGTTGCTGTGAATACCCTTATAAATAAGTCACTAGAAATATTTCAATTATTTCTTCAAGATGTAAACTCAAAATAAAATTGCTGGTCAGTAAGTTGAAAGATTTGATTAATTTCCATTCTTCATAACTGAGTTTCATATTTTCAATACTTTTCACCAATATTTACATGTTAAAAATCTTTGCAATTTGACAGGTGAAAAAAGATCTTATAATACTGAACTAAGCCTTACATTTGTGTCTTAAGAGAATAAATTGTCTTCCACTAGCCATCAGGGAGATTCAAATTAAAACCACATTGAGAGACCACCTTACACCAGTTAGAATGGCCAAAATTAACAAGACAGTAAGCAACATGTGTTGGAGAGGATGTGGAGAAAGGGGAGCCCTCTTTCACTGTTGATGGGAATGCAAGTTGGTGCAGCCACTTTGGAAAACAGTGTGGAGATTCCTTAAGAAATTAAAAATAGAGCTTCCCTACGACCCTGCAATTGCACTACTGGGTATTTACCCCAAAGATACAGATGTAGTGAAAAAAAAAGGGCCATCTGTACCCCAATGTTCATAGCAGCAATGGCCGCAGTCACCAAACTGTGGAAAGAATCAAGATGCCCTTTAGCAGACGAATAGATAAAGAAGATATGGTCCATATACACTATGGAGTATTATGCCTCCATCAGAAAGGATGAATACCCAACTTTTGTATCAACATGGACAGGACTGGAAGAGATTATGCTGAGTGAAGTAAGTCAAGCAGAGAGAGTCAATTATCATATGGTTTCAATTATTTGTGGAGCATAAGAAATAGCATGGGGGACATGGGGAGATAGAGAGAGGAAGGGAGTTGAGGGAAATTGGAGGGGGAGATGAGCCATGAGAGACTACGGACTCTGAGTGACAATCTGAGGGTTTTGAAGGGGCAGGGGGTGGGAAGTTGGGTGAGCCTAGTGGTGGGTATTATGAAGGGCATGTATTGCATGGAGCCCTGGGTGTGGTGTATAAACAATGAATTCTGGTACCCTGAAAAGAAATTTGAAAAATTAAAAAATTTTTAAAAAGAGATCCTAATAAAAGACATTCAAAATACAAAAGAAGTAAAACTCTCTACACACAGACGACATGATCCTATATATAGAAACTTTCTAAAATCCACAAAAAACTACTAGAGCTAATAAACAAATTCAGCAATGTTGCCAGGAGAAAGATAAACACAAAACATCAATTGTGTTTCTCTAGACCAGCAATGAACAATCCAAAAAAGAATTCTTTCAAAAAATCACATTTACAATGACATCCGAAAGAATAAAATACCCAGGGATAAATTTAACCAAGGAAATGAAAGACTTCTACACTAAAATCTTCAAAGCATTTCTGGAAGAAAGTAAAAAGCACCTAAGTAAGTGAAAAGGGCACCCCATTTGCATGGACTAGAAGATTTAATAATGTTATGATAACAAAGCAATCTACATATTCAATACAACCCTTATCAAAATTCTACAGCTGTTTTACAGAAATGGAAACATTGATCCTCAAATTCATATGGAATTTCAAGGGGCTCTAACTATCCAAAACAATCTTGAAAAAGAGGAAAAAAATTGGATGTTCAGTCAGTTCAGGCTGCCATAACAAAATACCAAAATTGAGTGACTTGAACAAGAGAAACTTATTGTCTCAGAGGTCTGGAGACTAGAAGTCTGAGAATAAGGGGCCAATATGTTTAGGTTCTGGTGAGAGTCGGTCCTGGCTAGCAGTCTTTTGTCTTTGTCCTTGCATGGCATACAGACAGAAGAGCAGGGAGAGAGAGAGAGAGAGAGAGAGGTGGGGAGGAAGAGAGGAGACAGAAAAGAGCAAGCTTTCTAGTGTCTGTTCTTATAAAAGCACTAATCCCATCAGGAGCTCCCCACTCTCCTGTCTTCATCTAAGCCTATTACCTCTCAAAGTCCCCATCTCCAAATTTCGTCACTTTAGAGATTAAAGACTCAAGGTACAAATTTTATAAGGTTATGAATTAGTTTATAGCAGCAGAGGACACATAATTTTCAATTTCAAAATTTCCTACAGTAATTTCAAAATTTCAAAATTTCCTACAGTAATCAAAACAGTGTGGGACTGGCATAAAGAGAGACATATAGACCAATGGAATAGAACTGAATTCAGAAACAAATCCATACATCTATAGCCAGTTGACATTCTGACAGCAGAACCAAGATTGTCTTTAATGTGGAAAAGAGAACCTTTTCAACAAATAGAGATGCATAAGATGAAAACAGAATGACACTAGACTCTTATTCATACCATATGCAAAAATTTACTCAAAGTGGATAAATGACTTAAATACAAGAGATAAAAACATAAAATTCAGAAAAAAACACGAGACTAAATCTTCATGATCTTGAGTTTGCCAATAAATTTTGAGATACGACACCAAAAGTACGAGTAACAAAACTAAAAATACATACATTGAACTTCATCAAAATTAAAAACATTTGTTCCTCAAAGAACATTCATTATTCAGGAGGTGAAAAGACAACCTACAGAATGGGCAGATATTTGCATGGCATACATTTGATAAGTGTCTAGTATTAAGACTATATAAAGAACTCAACAATAAAAGCACAAATACAATAAACAATAAAAACACAACTCAACAATAAAAGCACAAATAACTCAAATTAAAAATGGATATAGGGGTGCCTGGGTGGCTCAGTAGTTAAGCATCTGCCTCCTGCTCAGGTCATGATCCCAAGGTCCTGGGAATGAGTCCCCCACCCCATCAGGCTTCCTACTCAGCTGCAAGCTTGCTTCTTCCTCTCCCACTCTCCCTGCTTGTGTTCCCTCTCTTGCTGTCTCTATCTTTGTCAAATAAATGAATAAAAAAAAATCTTAAAAAAAAAAGAATATAAAATTGAATGAATATTTCTCCAGAGAAAATATAGAAATGGCCAATAAGCACATTAAAAGATTCTCAACATTATCATTTACTATCATTAAATACAAATTGAAACCACAAAGAGATACCATTTCGGGCCCACTGAGGTAACTCTAATAAAATTCTCCTTAAAACAGTAAGAAATAATGTTGGTGACGAAATGGAAAAATTGAGCCTTCAAACATTGCTAGTAGGAATGAAAAATAGTTTGGCCAATTTGGAAAAGAATTTGAAAGTTCCTCAAATACTTAAAAATAGAATTACCATCTAATCCATTAATTCTACTACTAGATATTATTGACCTAAATAAAGAAGAAAACTGAGGCAAGCTCAAAGAAATGAGTTTATTCAGAATAGTAAGTGATTGAGATTCAGGATAAGCAAACTATAGAAAGCCTAAGGTGAGTCCATTAAGGATTTGGGGTAGGTTGTATTTAGGGGTAGAAAATGTAAAGAAGAGGGAGTTCAGTAAGAGTCAGAATCAAAAACAACAAATGGAGACCAGCCTTGGAAACTGCCCAAGCAGACAGAATCAGTCCTGTTGCACAAACAAAGCTCAATTCAGTGCACTTTGTGAGACCAGTGCACCTGGGTCATCTCCTGTTTACATCCCTGGTAAAACTTCCCAAGGTTGATATGAGAAAACCTTTGATCAACTCCCCACCATCCAAGAGAATTCCAACATTATCAGTTTTCTGTAAATCACAGATTTATGTGAATTGAGTCTCTTCTTAAGGTTTGTCTTCCTGAGTGTTCATGAATAAGATTTTTCCATTTTATATCCTCCAGTCCTATTTTAGATTTAAATTCTTTCACATTTCCTCTATTTGATCAAGATGTTTCACACACACACACACACACACACACACACACACACACATCTTTGATCAATTATGTCATTCAGGTGTTTGTTAATTTCTTTGTATATGTCCCACGGAGCTAAGACAGACAATCCTCAGGCATCTTGTCCCATGGAGGAGGGAAATGGAATTTCATTTGACCTCATTTGACAGAATTGAAAAACGAAGAATTTCAGTATGTCCCCCTAAGGTAGATGATTTAGTTTACACACATTTGAGAAGAAGGCATTTTTATGGAAACAAAAGAAAAATGTTAATAGTTTGAGCAAATCATAAATTCAGTTTCTGAGTTTTGGAGAGCAGCCAATTGAGAAAATTTCGAGATGCCAGGTTGAAAGCATCTTCAGATGGAGTGAGGGCAGACAGTGGCAATCTGACAGACTTTTCTGGTTTGAGGTTTCAATGTCCCTGGTGATCCTTTTGAATGGCCACAAAACAGTAAGCATGAAGCTGTCCACACAGGAGCTGCTGTGATGATTTCTCTGAAGTTAATATCAAGTTGTCCAGCTTTAGCTTGCATGACATTGACAGAAGGGCAGTTTGAGTTTCATAATGATTTCAAGTCAAAAGAGTGGGAGAGAGTTAGAAGTGTTAGTTTGGGAAGTTTTAGCTACATGTTGGAGGAAATTAGAAAAATTCAGAACTCAGTCCAGCTTATGTAGCTAGAAAGCAAAGCTCAAAGATAATTAATAGCACTGAAATCTGATATCCATAAAGGTGCATTACTGAAATATATTTTTTCTAATCATCCTCCTTTCTATCAAAGATAACCATAGTAAGATTAATTTGTTTGTAAATTAAGTTCAGTCTTTAAAAACTTGATTATTTATACAAGTGCAGCAAGCGATTGTCCATATAGGCTTTTTAAAATCTGCATCCTGAAAGTTTTCATAAGGGCTCTCAGTCTGACCTTCCAATGTCTCTTAAGGCTAAAAAGTCGAGCCAAGGATTTGTCCAATTGTATCCTGTTATAAGGAGACCAGATTTTTATTGAACGTATATAACTACATATACTGTTAGGAAAAATAAGGGCATTTAATAAGAGCTTTCAAATTCTGGAGAGATCAGGTGGGGAATAAGAGGTGAATGTTTTAACTTTGTGCAAAGATACATTTTCCTAAAAGAGAAAAGAAAAAGCAGTCTTGTAAATCTAGAAACCCACACATTAACCAACAAACAATATTTTAAGTGAAGCCATGAAAATTACAGTTAGCATTAGCAGTTTGTCCAGGTTTATGTACTTACTTCTTATTCTCTTTCCTCTATTGTTGGCAATTTATGAATTCATCACAACAGATGATGTTTGATTATGTGTTTCATCAAACACAACAGAGTTTTAGAAACTCTTACCTGGCTCAGGGCTATGATCTTAAAATGATCAAAAACCTGCATTCTAGGGTTCATGTCAAGGTCTTTTCGACGGTTTCTTTGAAGATGAAACCTGTATGTAAAGGCATCAGGGTGAAAAATAATTTCCTGAAAATGACCACAGACCTAAAAATGACAATGGTTAAACAATAGATGAGAGTTCTTTATAATGTAATTTACAAGGAATTTTGTTATTTCTGTGACATACATTTTAAAATCATGACTGATAACATTATGCCAGACACCACTATGCCAGAACATATCAGAATTTTAGGAATTTGATATAACTTCTGGAATATTTATAAAATACATATATATAAATACAACATAAAGAAGGCATAGTGTTACTGTTTATTTGATAATGCTTTCCATGAGTGGGTATTTAATATGCCAAATAAACCTAATTGCTATATATTTGCCTTTTATACAGAGAGAAAATTATCTACTAAACCAAAGTGACAATGAAAGATTTTACCTTTATGCAAGTAGAAAATGTAAGAGGAAAATGTAGTTCTTAATTTTGAGAAAACTAGGTTTACTTTAACAATTAAAGACCTAATGGTGAAGAGAGCATAAAGCACAGGGAGATTATTCTGATATACAAAATCCTTGTTTTGGGCAGATTACTTAAAAGATGAAGGACATCTCTTGCTTATGATTTCTTAATTAACAGCAGCAAACCAAGAATCTAAGAAAATGTTATGTTTTTAACAGAGAGAAAACCAAATTCTAATTTGGTAGCAATGTGATTTTGATAGTAATTTTTTTTAAACTGAAATCCTTTCCAATCTTAGTTTGATTACAGCAAAGTTCCCTTCTCAAGATTGCCCTTTCACAAACTTTCTGCAACTTACTATATACCTCCCTAGGTTTTGTCCTATCTTTCTTCCTTTCTTATTCAGAAACAGTAAGTTGTATTTGTAATCTTTGCTTTCCAGTGAGAAATAGAAGCAAATTGTGAATTGCTTGTCATATATTGGGATGCTGTGGTAAAGTAGCAAAGTTATAAATACATTTTATAATTTCTAGAAGTATATTTTCTTTCCTTTTTTAAGATTTTATTTATTTATTTGACAGATAGCGATCACAAGTAGGCAGAGAGGCAGACAGAGAGAGTAGAAGGAAGCAGGCTCCCTGCTGAGCAAAGAGATCCCAGGACCCTGGGATCATGACCTGAGCCCCAAGCAGAGGCTTTAACCCACTGAGCCACACAGGCGCCCCTAGAAGTATATTTTCTTCATGACAAATTTTTCAGTGTGGCACAAAACATGTTTATTAATAGACCCAAATATCTTTAGTTACTCTATAAAGGAAGTCAAAAGTAGATAAACTTATTTTTTAATAGTATCATTATTATTTTATTTTATTTTATTTTATTTTATTTTACTTTATTTGGAGATGACCTAGATACTCAATAAACTTGACTTCACTCATTATTTTAATTTAGCAAAACTTTAAAGTTTTCAGTAACCAAAGGATTTTGGAAATCATTCGCTGAAAAGTTCACCTAGAAACTTATCCTGTTTATATCTATTTAAGTCATTTGTTTTTAACAATCATATTCAGTTTATTAAAGATTTCATGATAAGCAGTTAACCAACATTTTAAGTTATCTTTCCTGCTGGCAAATTTTTGTAACAGAGATAATATGATCTTATTTGAATTTCAGTAAATTTAGGTAGAATAATTCTACTTCATGTTGATGACTCTAAGGACATGCCTGTTTTAATTAAACCGAAAACTTAAGCTAACTTTTATTTACCAAAGATTATTCCAGATCATATAAACTTGAAAAATATTTGGTTTAATTTCTATGTTTCTGAGAATATAGTTAATTTATATAAATGCTTGATTTTCTTTAAGCATTTATATAAATTGTTTTAAGTGGAGCTCTTTGCAAATTAATTTTGTCAAGGGAACTTCTATGGCAATCCATACTTAAAAAGGCTCTTTTCTCCCTTTTTCTTTTAGTCTCTATGTGTTGGGAGCCATGAGGCTGGTGGAGGGCATTGCCCCACTAGGTTAAGGTTTGAACTGAAGCAGGTCTAATGCTGCCTAGGACCAGATCGCCCCGCAGGCTGCCGAGAGCCAGACAGCCCCGCAGATAAGCATGGTCTGATAGTCTCTTACCTTTTTCTCTGATCCCTGTATCTCTTTCAAATTAAGGGCCCCTTGCTAATTTGTGGCAAACATCTCTCAAGCTTGTGGGCCAGAGCAACTTCAAGGAGGTAAATTATTCTGTACCTAGGACAGTGGAGAGCTTTAGGTGTGTACAACACTAGACGGTTTCCCCCCTAGCTTGATGTTTATCCCGTGCTTTCACAGAAGAGCCATTAAAATACACCCTGCCTCCTACAAAGGTGACGCTTTCTCATTCTTACTTCTCTCCTATATACTTAGTTTCTCCAGATAGCTTCTCGTTTACCATTAACCTGTATCCTGTTTTCCTGCAGACCCCAGAACATGTTACCAAAAAGCATGTATTTGTGCTACCTCCCATGGCTTTCTGAGGGACGCAATTACTCAAGAAACAAGACCCTGTCCCCCATCCCTGACGCCAGTCTGTACCCATTATAGCTTAACTAGAATAACACGTGCTGAACAAAGAGAAATTGTCTGATGACTGCTTGAGTCCTTTGATGTCTTTTGCACGAATGCACCCCCCTACCCCAAGTAAACTGCCTATATAAAAAGCTCTAAAATCAGAATAAAATGGAGATGCCTGACTACTGACCAGAACTCACTGTGTGGCTCCCGCGTTCCTCTCACTGACACCGCCCCTCCTTCAGGGGCACTTCAACCTGCCAAGGCTGGATCTCAGCATCTATAGGCAATGATTTGAAGTATAGGGCAATTACCATTTAAGTATTTTCCTTCTTTTTTTTTTTTTAAGTGCAAGACAATTGTACTTCCAACATCCCGATTTATTTTTATTGTATCTGTAAATGTCTGAAGGAAAATAGGAAAGGATCTGAGTTGATGTTGAGTTCAAATCAAGAATTTTTTATTTTAATTCTTTCAATCTCTCTTTATTTTTTAGCAGGCAAAATTGAAAACAGTTTAGCACTAGATAACAAGGGAACGTCAAATAAGGGAAGCGAGTTTGGGTGACCTGCTTGGTGCCCTGAGGAAGAGGTCCCAAATACTTTAAAATTTTCCTTTTAGTTTTTTATTTGCTTCAGTTAACTTAGTATTATGTAAAGAGGCAACTTCAGAATTCTGAATTCATTTAGAAGCCTCTAGAACCAATTAAAATAGATATAGGAAAACAAGATTGAGTTTGCGGTTTCCCTATAAAGGGCATTGAAGTTCTAAATTATCTTTAGTAAGGCTGGTCCATTTAGTCAAATATACATATGAAGAAGGACCGTAATTTTTGAATATAAAACTGATGGGGTCCCTGAAGGAAGGCTATCCTTGGAGCAGTTAGATGACTGGAATCCCATTTCTCAGAGGTTTTCCTGAAAGCAAAAGAGAAAAAAAAAATCACTAAATAAGCCTGATGGGTGTGATTTTAGGGTTGAGAGTTGTGTTTTGCTTCACAGTGTACTTTTCATGGGATACTATTTATCCCAGTATCCCATGGGACGATATTTATCCCAGTTGTCCAACCTATCATCAGGAGTCCCTGGTTGCATTGACGGTGTCTTTCAGTTGGCAGATGACCCACCATAAATGTGGTCTTTCCATCCGTGACTGACTAATCCTCTTACAGGAATTTTTTGGTTTGCTTTGCTTTGCTTTGCTTTTGAAGTCTCTCATAGGAGGTGGTAAATGGTCTAGTAGCATTTATTTGCTCAACTACTCATAACCACAGATATAATCATTATTTTTGTTTTGTTTTCTTCTCAAGAATTCTGAAGGAGGGGCGCCAGGGTGACTCAGTCATTCAATGTCTGCCTTTGGTTCAGGTCCTGATGCCAGGGTCCTAGGATTCAGCCCCACATTGGGCTCCCTGCTCAGGAAGCCTGATTCTCCCTCTCCCACTCCTTTGCTTGTGCTCTTTCTTTGTTAAATAAATAAAATATTTAAAAAAAAAAAAGAATTCCAAAGGAATTATACTGAAATGCTAGTGTGTTGTCAACAAGAAAATAACCAAGTACTCACCAGAATGGATAAAGCCTTTAAACAGATCCCAAATAAAGTCAGAATTCAACCAAAAGTGGAATACAAAAAGGGAGAAATTCAGGGAGTATCAGTTAAAATAAAAAACAAATGGAGAACAGCCTTGAAAACTGCCCAAGCAGACAAAACCAGTCCAGTTACACAAACAAATCTCAATTCAGCCTATTTCATGAGACCAACACATGGGTCATCTCTTACTCATGCCTCTGGAAAAACTTCTCAAGGTTGACATGAGACAACCTTTGATCAACCTCCCACTATTCAAGAAAACTCAAACACTATCAGTTATCTGTAACTCAGGCATTTATGGGAAATCAGTCTTTTGTCTTCCTGAGGATACATGTATGAGATTCTCCATTTTATATCTTCTGATTCTATTTTAGATTACAATTCTTTCATAGTACATACCCAAAAGAATAGGGGGAAAAAAGTACTCAACAAACACAAGCACAGACATATTCATAGCAGTACTATTCACAGCAGACAAAGGTAGAAATAACCAAATGCCCATCAATGGACAAATGGAAAAATAAATTGTGGCATATACATCTAATGCAACTATTCAGTCAAAACAAATTATGGTATATACTTACAATGAAATATTATTTAATCATGAAAAGTAATGAATGACACATGATAAAATGTAGATAAATCTGGAAAGCATTATGCCAAGTAAAAGAAGCTAGACACAAGAGGCCATATGGTATATCTGATTTCATTTATATGGTATATCCAGAATAGGTGGAGATAGAAAGCAGATTGGTGGTTACCAGAGGTTAGGTATAGAGAGTTATGGAAATTAACTGCTTAATGAGTGCAGGGCTTTCTTTTGGAATAATAAAAATATTTTAGAACTAGGTAGAGCTGATGGTTACATAACACTGTGAATGTACTAAATGCCACTTAATTGTTCATCTTAAAATACTGGATTTTATGTTATATAGCATTTACCTTATTTGAAAAACATAGAAGAGCACTAGAGTTTGAGAAGTTACATCTTTTACCCAAAAGTATGAAAAACAGAAGTTGAGCTCCATAGTCAGGCAGGCTGACAGGAGACTGTGTACTATTTTTCTTTTTGCTATACTGACTCTTTCTGTGCCTCTGTTTTTGTTTAGTTTAGTTTAGTTTTGTTTTGTTTTTTATTGAAAGCAATGTTTTTATATGCCTATAGAATGTTCACTTTAAAATCTATCATTGCCTTTAGGGTTTTGCCTTTACAAGATAGGAAAGGAAATATTTATAATTGTCAAGAGATCCAAGATTTCCTGATGCAAGACAGAATTCTTTTAGCCACTTGAATAAGCATGCCATCCATTTCTAAAGCTCCGAACTAAAATTTCAAGACAGCTTTTAAAAAGATTCTTAAAATTCAAGTTGTTAAAAAGCAAATTTTATTCAGGGGAACTTGCATTTATAGTACCCAGCCAATTGCTAAGATTTGTGACCAACTCAGTTTCTACAGGAAGTAGATGAATTAACCTGATCCATTTTTTTCCTTCCCTATACCACAGTCCTGAGTGTTTCAAGTTCTTCCATTAGGGTGGTTTTATGGCAACAGGAAGTTTCCACCCAGGATCATCTCCTCAGAAATCATACTTAGTTGGATCAAGTTTTAAAGAAGAGAGAAAGTGCATATTATTAATCGGGGGGGGGGGCAAAAAAGAGGATAATCAGTAACAATAATGAATTTGGATTAAGGTCAGAAACTTAAGGCTGGAAAAGAAAGGTTTGGAATTCATCAGCAATAACTAACCCTACTGGTTACTAAGGATTGTGAAGACAATCCAGAGAGACTGCACAGAGTAAGAGAAAAAAAGAAGGAAAGCTCAAACACCACAGAGTATTTGTATTTAAGGGCAGGGAAGTGAAGGGACACCGTAAATTATATACTGACCTTTGAAAAATACAGGGGAAGAAATAATAGAGAACTTCTACAGAGGCATCAAGGAAATAAAGCAAAACACAAGAGACAAATGGTTCATGCTGTCATCAAGGGATCAAGTAAAACATGAATTAAAAATAATACACTGAATTTCGCATTTATGGATTAAGTAAGATCTGAGGGGACATAATTTTGGGCAGAACCCTGATTAGTAAAAAGTAGAGAAGAGTAAGATTCTGAGGGAAGAAGGTAAACTACTTTTGAAAAGTAGTTTTCAAAAAGGTTATAAAGATTAGAGACCTGATCATGTGTATAGGTTGAGTTAAAATGGATAGCAATGAAGGTGTGACTGAAGAAGACACTTGATAAAGAAGAGATAACAGGCAAAGGGAAGTACTAGAGAAGGAAACAATATAGAAGACAGAAAGAGTTCAGCCCCTGAAAGAAAAGGAAACTACTACTTTTGATCTTGAGTGAACAAAGTACATGAGAATAAATCTGAGAGAGGGTCCCTCTAGAATGTGTGCTGAGTCCATCTACTCTGTCCACTGCTCTACACAAAGCTGCCACTGTCTCTCTACACTGTAGCAATACAGTCTGTAGATTTTATCTTAACCCACTCTCATTCTGTTCCCATAGGGAAGCCAAAATGATTCGTTAATACACAAATTAGATTATGTTGCTTCCAATTTAAGTTCAGAGAAGCTTCCCATTACAAGGAAAATTATTTCAGATGTCTGTCAGGACCCTCAAAGTTTCTTGTGAGAACCAACCACTACCTGCATTTCCATAACACTCATCATCCTAGAATGTTTGCTCTAAAATCTACCATTGTATTTAGGGTTTTGCCTTTACAAGATAGGAAAGGAAATATTTCCTGATCCAGTCAACTTGGTTTTCCTTCGGTTTTGTGAACACACAACTTATTTTCATAGATAAGACCTTTGTGGATACTGTTCCTTGTATCTGAAATACTCTTCTTCTTCTTGATACTCCACGGAGAGCCAGTTTCTTCTCATTTTTCATGTTTCAATGCAAAAATCACTCCAATAGAGAGGACTTCAGTCACAAATTAATATAAAAAAGACCTCCGTCTTCTCAAAGCATCCTTCCCAATATTTATGACAAATTTATCTATTTAATCAACCAAATTATAGACTCAATCAACCAAATTATAGACTCAATGATGATAAAGACACAGATGCTCAATAAATATTTGTTGCACCAATGGCAAATAGTATCTATATCTGTGTCTATTCAGTGATACCAAGTGGAGTAGAATTGAGTTGGGAATAGCTGATACCATATTTCTCTGTCAATTAAAAATCAAATTTAATTACTTTTGCTAGAGACTTTTAACGAGATTTTTGAGTTTTGTTAGGGGCCAAATTAATGGCAGCCTGAAGGCTTTTCAAAGGAAGCTAAAATCTGAAGGATGAATAAGATTTAGCTACAGGAAGCTGAGGGAGAGTGTGTTTATCCCCCTTATAGAGGAAGGGTGACCAGAGGGGCTAAAAAGGGGCCAGAAACTCTTAGTCCAGCCACAGATAGGGTTGACCTCCTAGGGGAAGTTACCTTTTGATTTTGTAATTGTTATTCTATATTATTTAAGATTCTGAGTCAGTTATGGGGATAAATAATAAAGAAAGAGCAGCATATCTTTCTACTTCATTTTTTAAAATATTTAAACAATATACAGAAAAGCTAAGATTAAATCACCAATTCACTGCCCTACTCCTTCATAACCCCCCAGAAATGGCCACTTGAAAAACAATGAACAAAAAACTTTTTTAGGCCTTCTGGCAGTCATCTACTACTCTAAAGATTTGAGCCCTATTTCCTGATCTACTAACTTTAGAAGTCACCTCTTGACTTCTAGGTACACATCCATCCCTTCTTTAAATAATATTATATCATTCTTCTCATTTCACCACTGATCTGTACAGCCACAAATAGTGAATCTAAATCTTTATTACTTGTCCCATCAAATACAGACTCTTTTGACCCCAATTTTATAAAAGGAGACATTAACCTGCACCATCCCCATTCTTTTTTTCAAATCAATCTCTAGCCACTATTATTTTCCTTGACACAGTAAAAGATAATAACATTCTATACAGTAATCATAATAAAGATTTCCTTACCCTGTCAATAGCTTGACCTTAAACACAGAAAATCAATGCAATGGAATACATTTTTTAAGTAATTCACCATCTATTCTGTCCTGTCAGTGATCTGATGATTCCTCGTTACCCCCTGAAGCCCCTTTGCCATGGGACAGAGAAGACAGCAAATTTCACATAAAAAGGAAGAAATGGTAGTTTGGAAACTCCCATCAAGAAAGAAAATAAAATACAAATTTCATCTGGGTGGGGAGGAAAATAGAGAAGAAGAAATATTCATGTGGTAATAATCCATGGGGTACGAATTCTCAGCCTTTACACTACCTCCTTTCCCCATATTTCTCCAAGTGTCAAAATTCCAGGTTTAGAAGTGGTTTAATTAAACACAGATTTAATTGAAAACTTCCCCACCCTGAAATGTACATTGACAGCCCTGTTCTGCTTTTCCTTCATTTTCTTATCATTTGGTAAACATGGCAAATCAAGCTCCTAAGTGGAAAGTCTGAAGGGAAAACCACAGAACTTTGCCCTTCCCGTTTAGAGTTTCAGGTCAGAAAGACATTGTTCTTATTCATTAAATGTTTACTAGAGTACATACAGTGTTAAGTGATGTAAATAGAGAGATGAGCAACAACAACTATGCATTATCAAAGAGATAGATGAAAAAAGTGGAGATACAGAAAGCTTTTCTGATATGTTTAACAAGTTAAATTGCAAATTCCATTTTGTATGTTTTATTTCCTATAAAAAATAAATGTGCTTTCTCTGTGTCTGTTGACTGCTATTTTTTTTTAACATCAGTTTTTAGACAATGTGCAAAAAAACCAGTAAGCAACCATTTGAAAAAATTCAACTCTACAATCCACATTACTTACAACAAATGTAGCAGGTCTACATTAATATCCAGAATCGTACAAATAATTAATTCATAGGTAAGTTATTGTTGAGATCTTATTTAAAAGGCCATTTATTAAATGTCTTAAATAGCAAAGAAATATAGTTCAGACATTATAGATAGAGGGAATGGTCTGAAAACTCAAAATTATAACTGGAGAATTTAGAAGAATTTGGAAGCGGGAAAAGGCCACCATTAAAATGGGATAAATTTTGAACTAAATATGAATATATTGATGAGCTTATTAAGGAATCATTAAAATATTGGACCAGAGTATGCTTTGACTTTCAAAACTTACCTTGTTCTCCAAAATTTTTATTTTCCCCCATACTCAAGGTCTGAACACTGCTGTGTCAAGTTCCAGATTCCAAAACCAGGCTTACCCAGTTTCTTACAGACCTCCTCCTATGCTCACATACTAAACATCTAAACTCAAATGAAAAATACACATTAGGAGACTCTCCCTACAATGTCCCTCTTGTATGAACACTGGAGGAAAACATTTTCCAAATAATTATCTTATTATTTGGAATGATGAGATAAATAATAATGATATGGATATTCATTCATTATATTAAAAAAAGAATAATGTCCTTTTTGGCTCAGAATCCACTGCCCCAATTATAAACACACAAGACAGTTTTTCCCCAAATGAAAGAAAAGTGGGACGGGAAACAGAGCTTGAAAAGTTACACCACATAGATGCTGATTGCCCCGAAGTGCCCAGGGTCAAAAGAACCCACTGGCCTGCAACAGCTGAAGACAGAGTGGTTTAATTTGTAGAAAACCATTATACTGTCCACACTGCAAAGGCAAAGCTACTACCAACAATGGGAAATTCTGCAGGCCATGGCCCCGGCTACTGTACAGAATATAGGCTGTCACCTAATCAATGTGTATGACTCCAGGTCACCCATCCATCTTTCTAACCAGGCAAGAAACTGCACTATGAAAAGTACATCTTAAAAATAAACATGGATGATATATTTTACCTGTAGGCAGAAGCTGGCACTAAATGTCTAACTCTACATCTCTAATATCCACATCTAACATCTACAAAGGGCTTTCTCCCCACTTTGGATTCCCATGTTACAATAATAGAACATTACCTCAAAATGGCAAAATCTTTTAAAGCTGCTCTTATTCTGGGAAGCAATCACACCTATTTTCTCACAATGAATATAACTTTCATAATAAAGAATGTTTAATTATAGCATCAGTATCCCATTTGGAATTGAAGTTTGATATCTGCTGTTTTTTTTTTTTTTTTATGACAAGCTAGAGCTTTTTGAAGATATATTTTATTTTCCAGAAGATTCAAGCAATTCTTCAAATGAGTCTGAATCTTCAATTAGGAAAAAGGCACTTATACAGGCTTGGAGGAAAAGGCACTTATATAGTGGCTTCAATTTTACTTTGCCAGATAATGATATAAACCGCAACACATCAGAGAAGATAATGAGCTTCTAGAGCTTTCACCAAAACCTCATGAGCTTAAATCAGATCTTACTGTCTCTAACCCATATCTGAACATTCCACTGGACGTGCAGAAAATTGCTTAAAGACAAAGATATATGGTTTTGAGGCTTTAAAGTCCTTATAATACAGACACATATCACACAGATTTTGACAAGCCTCCCTGGATACCAAAGATGAGCTGTCATGGCACACACATCCCCCATAGAAACAAGCTACAATTATCAATTTCACCACTAATATATCTACCTTAGGAAAACATATGAACCCAGTTCTGTGTATAGCAGTTTAATTTTTTTCCCCCGAGGGATTGAAAACTCTCAGAAATGAAAGTTTCTCATGAAAAGGAAAGTAAAAATTTTCTATAGCACACTGTGAAAAAACAAACAAACAAACAAAATACTGTTTTTTAGCGATCTCAAATGATTGTGTTCTTTTCACTCATACTTTCACTCAAAAATATTTTAATTATATCACCTTCCAAAGGAGGTTTTGTAGCAAAAAACAAAAAAGAGCAAAAACAATCCAACATGCACAATAAAAAGTGGCAAAAGGGATCACCAACATAAAATCATTAAATGCTATACATTCTCAGTATCAAAGTATAGGTCTTCACTATCATTTTGATCAATTTACTGAAGAAACACAAATATTGAAATACTTCTAGTTACTATGAAATGTGGGTTTTTATTTCTCCTACTTTTAAACTTCTAAATGAAAAATAAAATATATATATATATATATAATATGCTATAAAATGCATTCTGCTTTAAGCAAAATACAGTAATGCAAAAGTTAGCTACTAACTTCTGTTTCAGGAAGAGGTATTATCTGAGCCAAACTTCCAGGAATAAAAACAATATTGTATAGTAAAAGAAGACCTCCCTAAAAAAGTCAGTAGACAGCAAACATTAGATTCCCAAAGACAGTTTTAAAGAATATAGTTCAAACTTTCTGGATCTCCAAGAAGAGCATCAGATCCAAAAAGAACCTTTTCATTGAGTAAAGCTTACTTAGCAATCCAGAATCTAAAAATAGTGTGTGCGTACCCAGGGGCAGCTACATAATTCACTATACTCAATGCAATAAAAATGTGAGGGCCCTTGTTCAAACAAAAGGGTTGGGGGAAGCTTGTTCCTTTTTTCTACAGCTCTCTCTCTCTCTCTTTCTCAACTTGTCTAGGTTTTGGTTTTGTTTTTAAGATTGTATTTATTTATTTGGCAAGAGAGATCATGAGTAGGGGGAGGAGCAGAGGAAGAGAGAGAAGGAGAACCTCAAGTAGACTCCCATGCTAAGCATGGATCCCAACTCAGAGCTCCATCTCAGGACCTTGAGATCATCACCTAAGCGGAAATCAAGAGTCAGATGCCTAACCAACTGAGCCACCAAGCTACCCCATCAATTTGTGTTGGTTTTTTAGTAACTACTTAAAGTTCCACTCTCCACTATGAGAAGAGTCCTGGGCATGGACAGACCTCCACAGGTCCACAGGGCCTGCTGGGGTGACTTAGCATACAGGACACATATACCAATCCCTGCCCACTCAGTACCCATACTCAGCTTCTTTCATGGTCAGGAACAGGAGCAGGTAGCTGAGAGTCCATCCCAGGGGGAAGAGGAGGTCACGAAAAGTGGGACGCTACCTGAGAGTCCAAGTCCCAGCATCAGCTCCATTGTCCTGTAGAGTTCCATGTACAAAACGCAAATCCCAAAATAAAATTATTAGCATAATATTGAGATAGTCACTTCAGACATAAAACTTAAGTTCCTTTTGAGCTTGTCGTCCTGTAAGACTGGATTACCCTGATCATATTCCCCAGAATACAGCCCAGCTCTAGACCAGACTTTTTGGTGCTATTGAGATTTGGGTTTAGACAATTCCTTTTTGCTTGGCTGTCCAGGGCATCATAAGATGTTTCATAGCATCTCTGGTGTTTATTCCCTAGGTATTTACCAATGTGATAACCAGTAAGTATCCCTTGGGAAACAAAATTGTACCTGGTTGAGACAGGCCCTAAATTAACATTTACCAGCATAAACCCAGGATGACATCCATGCACTTCTAACATTCCCCCACAGATAAGAAGAGAAGGAGAGATTCTAAAATGCACAATTAACCTTATAATAATCATTTAGCGGTTAACCAATTAAGGAAAGAGAAGGCATTAAAAGATGAGGCTTATGACACACTTTTGGTGGCTCAGCACTGACTGCCTACCAGGACAATTCCTGCCTGGGGCAAGGAGCAGGTGATTCAGTCTTGTAAGAGAGTTAAGGGGGAAAAGCTCAAAGTACATATTTCCTATTCTTCAAACAGAAGGTATAGAGTCCAGTTACTACTCTATTCATCTCCTATTTTCACAGAGGCAAATAAATCAAGCAAATCCCCCTCCATGTTGTAAGTCTCTTGAGAATTATTGCTTGGATTCTGCAGAGCTGGAAGCAGTAAGGGTAGATTAGACAGCTTTAGGAGTGCCATCTAATAGGGCATTGCCTGAGATACACAGGATCGCATAGATCAACTTCTGTGAATGCCATACCAAATTTTAGTTTATAAAAATTGTGTTTATATGCATTACGTCTTCCTAAGTACCAAAATCCCAGTACATTTAGTTGGCAATAAATGATTGATCAGAGGTTCTTTTGCCATCTTTTTCATCTCCTCTCCAACACCTCCCCAGTTCCCCTGCCTCTCCTCCCCACCTTTATTCCTACCTTCTACTTCTCCCAAGGACTCTCTAAGTATCAGCTAGAGTAACCTTTCCTCCTTCAGAGAAAAATCAGTTACCTGATAAAGAGGGAATGCATACAGGGGGAGAAGTACAAGAAAGTACACTAAGCTACCATTCCAGTCTTGTGTCCCCCATTTCCCTACATGAGCTCACAGACTGACAAAGATATGCACAATCTCACATATTCCACACTATCTTGTCTTGCCTTAGGATGTGCCCATACCAGCTGCTTGCCTCTACACCTGTTGAACATCTTTCATTTGTCCAGATCCAGATCAAATGCAGCTTGGGGGGCATCTGGGTGGCCCAGTCTGTTAAGTGCCTGCCTTTGGCTCACATCATGATCCCAGAGTCCTGGGATCAAGTCTTGCATGGACTCCCTGCTCAGCGGGGAGTCTGCTTCTCCCACTGCCGGCTGTTCCCCCTGCTGTGCTCTCTCTCTTCTACCACAAACCTTCTCTGACCATTCTATTCCACAATCATCATCACAGGCTTTCTCAATTTCGTGAGCATGCGTGCTCTGTGCAACATATGGGGCATACCGCCTGGCACATAGCGGTCAGTCAAATACCATCTATGGAAAAATAAATTCTCTTCACATTATAAGTCTGTTACATATTACAATGTAATGTTTGGTCGTTCTTCCCAACTATATTATAACCTTTGAGAGCAGAAATTACCCTTTCCTAGAATGAATAAATTAATGCATAATTAGTTACTACTTTAATTCTGTACTCTTCATTGTCCCCTTCTTAAACCGAAGCAGTCCAAAGGAAAGACTCTTTATTCACTACCATTGAAAAACCACCAGTCCCCAAATTCAGCCTTTCCTAAGTGCCGTAGATATTTCCCCAGTAGAGGAAAACATTGACATTTTCTCACCGTTTCCTGCCAAATTACTGATTATCTATCAGCTCTTGGATTGTGTTATATTGGCTAAATAATCATCCTGCTAGGGGCTGTTTTTCCATGTGTTATAGTTTACATACACATGGCAGGCAGAAACATTGCGATTATCATTTCAATAAGA
Source organism: Mustela nigripes (assembly GCF_022355385.1). NCBI lineage: Eukaryota > Metazoa > Chordata > Mammalia > Carnivora > Mustelidae > Mustela > Mustela nigripes. Next base: position 132,070,354 of record NC_081561.1, on the reverse strand, counting down.
GAAGCACAGCCCCTTATACTTGTGGAACAAAATTAAGAAGCCTAAAAGAATTATTTATGTCCAGTCAGAGCAAAGTGAGAATAATTTTTTGTTAGAGGTATTCAGGTAAATCAGAATCGTATAAATGATCTTACAAAAGCATGAATAAATTGGACATCACCTGTGGCCTGATAGAAACAATCATCGGTTTACACTGAGGATAGAACAACATTATGAGATGTTTTATCAGCTGAGTTGATAAAAATGTAAATTAACAGAGTGAAAGCCAACGAACAGTTATGGTTTGAGACTGGTAAAACAGTAAGGGAGCAATCAACCTATGTGGTGTTAATTGAAACTCCTTTTTTAGTGATGTATGTATTTGTAATCTCTGCAAATCAAACAATAATTTAGATCTCAAAGGAAATGTTCAACAGTTACAGTCAAACTTGGCTAAGAGGAAGTTATAATATTTAATAGAAGTCAGTTTTAATTGTGAATATATCTTGATTCCTGGAACACTTGTTGACCTACCAGTGATCACTGCAGAAGAATTATGAAATATGTAGGATATGCAATTACAAGATATGTAAAGTGTATGGTGTGCTTCTGCCTTTTATCGCTTTGTCTAACTGTTCCTGAGATTACTATTAGGATATCACCCAGTCATTTAAAATTAAGACTACACGTTCAAAAATCTTCCAAATGAAGTTCTATGATTTTATGTAAATGAGATCTACTAAGTGAGACTCTAAAAACAGAGAGGGAAGGTTTTGTTAAGCTAGTTTACTTTTCTTTCAAAAGGAAATACTCATTGAGAATAGATTTTGAGTTTTTTTTTAAAGATGGAAACATGTAATTAAATATTTTTAAATAAAGTAGATATATCAAGGAAGGAAAATTGGAGAAAAGAAGAAATAAACCAAGTAACAAAGATGACCAAATAGTAGAAATGTTTATGTATCAGTGAAAAACAGGGAGATGGACTCGACGAGGAGCAGTCACAATACGTTCCATCCAGAACAGACCGACCAGGGATGTGAACCTGCACCAGCAGCTTCAGAGCACACTTACACGACTGGATTTTGAAGACACCATATTTTATGTTCCCAATCTCACAGGCACTCAGCAAGAGAGAATTGCCATCAGTTCTTCCCAATTAGTGTCACATTTTGGCGCAGCTGAGATCTGCCCATGTGGAGGTCCAAAATTTGTAAATAAGCTATTTCAAGAATATATTGGGGGCAGGGAGTAATATGAAGTGTGGGGACCAGGGAGTTGTTGGAAGCTCATTGAACACATAGGTCAGGTTTGAAAAAGCTAAATATCATTTGGAAGCACCAGAGAAGAGAATGTATTTTCAATCCCAAAATAGATTTTTCTCTTTCTGGCTCTGTCTCTCAAGTCCAAGAAAGGATGCACTTAAAGGTGCTTGTGAAAGTTTATACTTTAATGAAAATGCAGAGCAGCCAGGCTTAAAAACGACTTTCTGGATGTATTCCTGGAATCCTAGTGTGTTGTTCTAATGAGATGCGTGGCCGTCAGAAACTTCGGGTTTGGTTTTTCCTTTGACAAGAACCCATCCATCTGCATGACCTTTTTGTCACCCTGCCTATGTAAAAATACCATAATAGACACTATTAGCACAAAAATTACGCTTACGCATAATGAGTGCAGGAGGAAACACCCAAATGATTTAGAAAGTTACTTTTTGGACTGTGAGTTTTCCTATCCTATCTTGGAGACAAAATAAAAGGCAAAGATGGGACCTCCTGTGAGATGCTCGGCATACTATACACTTAATGTAGAGCCTTCCCTCCTCCTGCCTGCCACAGAAACCAAACTAAACTCCAAAGGACTCAGCTAAGTGGTATTCATTCGTTCACCCAAGCATGGCTCTTTGACAAATGACAGACTCAATTTTATTCCGACATTGGAAAAATGTGGAATGGTGTTTAATATGATTGACAGAAAATTCATCCTTTCTCCTTCACTTTGTTTTTCAGTAATCAGAAATTTACATATTATAAAAACACCAGAATCAGCCATTCTTAAAGTGAAAAAAGTTTTCCTACTACTTCAAATTGTATCTTCAGAAAAAAAAAAAAGTATGTTGTCTCTGTAATTTTCTTCTCTGTAGTTGATTAAAATAGTACTATAATCTTGGGGCACCTGGGTGGCTCAGTAGGTTAAAGCCTTTACCTTCGGCTCAGGTCATGATCCCAGGGTCCTGAGATTGAGCCCCCATAGGGTTCTCTGCTCAGCGGGGAACCTGCTTCCCTTCCTCTCTCTCTCCCTGCCTCTCTGCCTACTTGTGATCTCTGTCTCTGTCAAATAAATGGATAAAATCTTAAAAAAAAAATAGTACTATATTTTTAAAGATTGGTATATGATCATCAGTATAATGATTAACATAATGCTCAAATTGCCCTATTATTGTTTTTTCAATAAAAAAATCTACTTTGGATTAATATAGAAAAACAATTTAGTATTTTTTATTAAAGTAAGTGAAGATGTAATGTTCTTTAAAACAAATAAATACCAGAGAGGGAGACAGATGGATGAGAGAGAGAGAGAGAAATACAAGAAGGATTCCTATGTCATCCTGTAGAAAGAAGGAAAAGCTGCCATTTTAGAACAAAAAGTGTGCTCTACCAGAATCAACCTAGAAGTTCTAAGAAAGGAATTTCTGGTTGTCTGGTCCTTAAGGGATAGGGAAGATTCCATTGTGCCAGGTTTCCAGCATCCTACGAGCAATCCCTCAATAATTCTTCTTTCTTTGATATGATGAATCTGAAAGAAAGTTGTATTTTATAAATAACATTGATGCCACATTACATAGACTAGACTAGGGCCAAGGAAACCTGTTGCCGAATGTCTCTGCCCCTTCATCACCTAAAACAGCAACACAGAAGACTCAGAAACTGTCAGGGTCATGGTTCCTGAAGGGGGAAAAATACACACAGCCATCATACTCACAGAATCAATGCCCATGAGTGATTAGAGTTCACGTGGAAAACTTTTTAAGGAATTCAAAATATTAATAAGTACTCTAATATCACGTGTGAATATTTGGCAAAGAAATATTATTTTTAGATTACAAATAGATACAGGTTTCCCCTGCTATCTAAAGTAGAGAACTCCTATGAAACATTTTTAAGCCCAAAAGGCATAAAGCAAAGAAGTAATGACCATTAATTTATATGGAAAATTTTTTGACCATTCCCAGACCCACCAAATAACCTCTTTTTAGAGTTTTCTGATACCTTAAAACACATCTTGTTAATGGATGTATGAAATAAATTGAGATAAAGCTCAGATGCCCACAGACACAGTTCAAAGCTATGGTGGCTCACTGCTAGGATGCTGAGTGGAGTTCCAGGGCACAGGGTTTGGTTGGTCCTGTGCCCTCACTGCTTGGGATGCCTGCTACCTCTGTAAGGGCTCTCTGCAAGACAAATGCTAAACACTACTTTTGCTTTTCAACTGCTGTCAACGCAAAACCCTCCTCAGATCGCTTCTGGTTAGTGAAAACAGGTATTAGTGTAGGTCTTTTGTAAAACCAAAGGGGCATAATACAAACTTTGAAAAAGCAGGAGCACCTATATAAATACAAAATAAATTCAGCTTATTTTCAATAACTGTTGCCCTAGCCATCCTCCTTCCTTTATGTGAATGCTTCCAGGTTACATGAATTCGAGTCTTTCATCATTTCAAAGTATTTCACAGTCAACACATTCTTTTGAAAATAAAACTCATCAAAAAGTTTGGATGAATAGATAACTTCCACAGTCATTGAGCTTTGACACTCAAATACTGGTATTGCTTTTATTCTGATTGTGTGCATCAGGGTCTTGGCAGGAAACACAGACAAACTTACATAAGTTAATTGAAAGAAGTTGAATAAGGTGATGTTCACATGTGTGGGTTGGTTTTAGGGAAATGGACATGCCCGCACGGCCTCATAGGCCTGCCATCTCTACTGCTGCACAGGTCCCCATGCTTCAGTGCTTGGTATAATGTTCTACTTGTTGCCATCTCTAAATTCTTAATGATTTTTGAACAAGGGCCCCTACATTTTTGTGTGCCCTGCAGCCCACAAATTATATAGTCAGTCCTGTGAACACAAAATGTTGAAGTACCTGAAGGAATTCTAATCCAGATTTCCTTCCGACTCAAAACTGCACTATTAACTCTTCTCGAGGTCTCCAGCCTGCTGCTGACCTCGCTTTCTGATTTCAGTCTTTCCAGGCCCCACAGTCATGTGAGCCAATGCCTTAAATAAAAATCAAGCCAGAACGATCTAGAGATAAATAGGTAGACATAAAGGTAGAGATAAATAGAGATAAATAGGTAAACTACTCTCAATAGTTTCCCTTTCCTTCTTGTTCCTTTAGATGTATAAATGATAGTCATCTCTTTCTCTCTCTTTTTATCCAGATAGATATTGATATATAGATATAGATATAGAAAGATCTATAGATATAAATATATATCAATACCTATCTGGATATAGATATAGAGATATAGAGATAGAAGTATAGAGATATAGAGAGAATACTATGTTATATATATTATAGATGGTAGACAGATAAATTGATAGATCCAGTGAAATAAATACTCTAGACCTAACTCTTCTCTATCCTAAAATTTCCCTATCCTAAAAATCCACTTTGCCTTAAGCTAATTGGAAGCTAAAGAATAGGAGAATTCACTTATGCAACCTACAAATATTGTCTTTTGAAGCACAGGGAAAGATGGAAAAAAGTGAGAATGGACCTAGAGGGCAAAATAATAATATCCATCATTCTAAAATAATTTTCTAATTGTAAAATTCTAATTATAGTTTCTAGTCGATGTAGTGTATAGTTATCAGTATAAAGATTGTTTTATCATATTGAACTTTATTTTAAAATTCATGAGATATGGTTGCTATTCTTTCTTCACAGATGAGGAAACAAAGACTTAGAAAATTTAGATAATATGTCCAATATCATACAGCTACTAAAAAACAGAGCTAGGATTCAAATGTTAGTCTGTCCAATCCCAGAGAGAGTAGTTTTGGCTAATTCTATGCTGATGCATGTGTTTTTCTTCAGTGCACTCCTAGCCTCAATACACATGCACACAAAATATTCAAATTATTTCTGATATCTCCCTCATATCTCATGATCAATTTATATGATATACCTACAATCGTATTCTCCTGGTTGGAAATAATTTCTGCTGCGATGTCACCTAACAGCATGCCCTGGAAAGTAAGAAGTTTTCTCAAATACCAGGCATTCACAGACTCTGAAGATGACTGCATGAAAAGCATTTTTCATATTTGTGTTTTTGTGAATATTCATTTGCTTACCAACTGTTTTGAATATCCTTTGAAAGGAAAGAAGAAGTATAAGGTGGTTTTGTTTTATTTTGTTTTCACACATTCTACAACTCTTTACTCTGACAGTGTGAATAAGTTGGCAATCAACATCTAGTGAGTAAACATATTCATAGTTAATAATCTGGGTGGTGTGTCTGATCATTTCTAACAGGAGATCTGAGCATGGAGAGTCTTGACCTTGTGTTAGTCCTACCCACCAAAGCAGGAAAAAGTGCCAGGCATCAATTTAGCCATGAGTTTTTATAGGAGATTAAGTAGGACAAAGAAGCAGAGTTTAGTCTCTGCAAATCTTCTGCAAATGGGCCTCCAAGGTAAAGTGTAAAAGTTGGAGGCTGCTGCATCAATGAAGTTCAGGAACGTACAGTCAGTAGCAAAGGTATCTATCAAAGTGGTAGAATTCCATTCAAAGGTCAGGGCTTAAGATCAGAGCTCTTGATTCAGAAGTGAGAATGACAAGAGCAAGTTAGGGTCCATAAAGAGAAACTGACCTGAATTCTAAGCAGGCTACTAAAAAGAAGAACAATTTTAACAACTGTCACAAGAACAAAGAGCAAGGTAGAGACCTATTTATCCAACTTCAACCTCATGCCAAATCCTCAGAGCAAGGGCTAACATTAATCTAGGCCTGCCTGCCATTCTTGGACCATGCCTGGCACAAGATAAATCAGACCACAGCGACTGACGGAGGCAGAGACTGTGGATCAGATTGAATTCCGTAAATGCAAGAAGCCTTTATTCCAAACATCAGATGATATTTATTTTTTAGCTGAGATACAAAGCAGAGTCCAATTTGGAGTAATCAGATGCCCTAGACTAAAAATTCATTGACTCATTAAGAGCATATATTGTGTTCTTGTTTTGAGCTCTAAAGCCCCAATGAGTTCAAATCCTCTAAGTCAAACTAAGAGAGAGGCTAGATGGAATACTAATTTTGAATCTGGGTGTTCCTATCAACTTTTGTTCTTTAATTTCTCTGATCATTTATGAGTTCAATACATGATTAATATAGGGGTGGAGGGCTACATATGCATAGTCAACCTCTCAGAAGTGAGTATCTGAGTTACTTTCTCAGACAAGTAGGAGATTGGCCATTGGCCTGTTACATTTATGTAGGATCACCTATCTATTCAGAATTCCCAGATTATAAATGGTTAAACTGTTGTCCATTTACTTATGCATCAATTTATTTAATCTATGTGGTCAAAATTATGTAGGAGATTTTGAGTTGATGGGCCCAACAATGGGTTGCACATGACCATTGTATTCATTTGATGAAAACCTCTGGACATTCAAAGTCCATTTAGGAACTGAATAAAGACATCTATTGACACCTTGATTATATGATTGATAATCTGGTATAGCCTCAAAATGCAGAGAGAATCTGCCACCATAATGAGGTACTACCACTCTTGTGAGATCAGATTTGTGACATATGCAGGAAGTGGAAGCTCTAATTTGAACACACTTTAAAATTTTCAAATTATTGGCCCTGTTCACTCAATAGCATGTAGATCTAAATCCACTGAAGACATTTACTTCCCACTCTACATACTAGAATGAATATTTAGATGACATAATTCTTTTCTCCAGGACTGTGTGCACACTTGGCCATTAATTCCTATGGTTCTAGATATCTTGGGAAGTTTGAGTTTGAAATGATTTTTTGACTATAATAAAATTTGCCAAACTTCCTTGAAGGAAGTCAGGCACATATAGTAAACACCAACTCTAAAAATACTAGTGAGAACCAATTGTACATTACCAACAATCACTGGGAGTCAAAATCCTCTCAGGATTAAATATTTATTTTAGAAGCCATTATATTAATGATTCAAGGTCACCACATTTACACAAGGACATCACAAGCAAACAGAAGAAAGTCTTAGGACAACATGATGATTACTGCTTTTGTGGACAGGTTTACTGAGAGCTACCCCAAATTTATAAATATCAATAATTTTTAGAATGTGCATTAAGTATTATTTAAGTGTAACTGACAAATCATTTAAATCTGTGTTGATCAGCTATACTCAATACACTGGGACAATGATAATAGTCCAAGTAGTTGCTATAATTTCTTATTAATGAGCAGCATATACATATAGTTCATTAAATGTACATTCAAGGGCTCCTTGAATTTCTCAAGAGATAGGAAACATTTCTTAGGAAAATATGGCCAAAAATTTTTCAGTAATTAACGATTAGCACTATATAGTTATTTGCACCACAGAAAAAGATAAAACAGTAAAAAAGTTTGCAAAAAGCTGACCTAAACTGAACAGACAGATTTAAAGAAAAGAAAAAAAAAAGTAGAAGAAGGGTCAGGACTTCTGAACTGTATCTGAGATTAAACTAAGAATTTGCTACTGGAGATTATTGAATTTACCAATAGAAAAGAAAAGACTAATAAACCAAGAGATTATATTCTTTGCAGAAAAATTGCTTCCTCACTAAATCATTTACCTACCTACTCAAAAAATAAAAATGAAACTCAGACAATATCTAAAAATGAGAATGTGGAAATACTCAAAGACTTGGGTATTAAAAAATTATGAGACTATTTTCTTTATATGTATACAAAAAGTTTTCAAATCTGACTAAAACAGTTTTTTCTTTCATTTTTATGATTTATTTATTTATTTGAGATTTTTTTTTTTTTAATTAAAATGAGAGGGGACAGGTCAGAGGGAGAAACAGACTCCCTGCCAAGCAGGGGGTCCAATCTGGAAATCGATCCCAGGACTCCAGGATCATGACCTGAGTCAAAGGCAGTTGCTTAACCAACTGAGCCACTCAGGCACCTAAAACAGTTTTTTCTATAAAAATTTAAATATGCTCACTGCCTCACTAAAATTTTCAGTGAAATGTTCTCTCCAAGCATACATCAAGTAATTGTAAAGATTGTCTTCCAAATGTATATGGAAAAAAAGAAGAAAATCTTTTTCTTGGTTCACTTGTGAGCTGTCCTGTTTCAACACCTATCTTCAACTAGGTTTACTGGGATTTCTTAACTTCTTTGTGCCTCCATTTTGTGATTTGCAAAATGAGGATGGTAATGTTATTTCCTTCATAGGTCTATTATGAGCATTAAATGAATTAATATCTGTGAAGCATTTAGGGCAGTTCCTGCTGCTTAGTGCTATGTAAGATTTTGTTAAATAAAATGAAATATCTAGAGGGTATTATGTGAAGCGAAATAAGTCAATCAGAGAAAGACAATTTTCATATGATCTCTCTGATATGAGGAATTGGAAGGGGGGTCATGTGAGGAAGGGCAGGAAAAATGAAACAAGGTGGGACATAGAGGGAGATAGACCTTAAGAGACTTTTTTTTTTATTTTTTTTAAGATTTTATTTATTTATTTGACAGACAGAGATCACAAGTAGGCAGAGAGGCAGGCAGAGAGAGAGGAGGAAGCAGGCTCCCTGCTGAGCAGACAGCCTGTTGTGGGGCTCGATCCCAGGACCCAGGGATCATGACCTGAGCAGAAGGCAGAGGCTTTAACCCACTGAGCCATCCAGGCACCCAAGAGATTCTTAATCTCAGGAAACAAACTGAGGGTTGCTGGGATTTGCGGGGGGTCGGGGGGAGAGGGATAGGGTGACTGGGTATGGACATTGGGGAGGGTATGTGCTATGGTCAGTTCTATGAATTGTTAAGACTGATGATTCACAGACCTGTATCCCCGAAACAAATAATGCATTATAGGTTAATAATAAATAAATAAATAAATTTTAAAAAGAAATTTTAAAAAAACAAATATTTAACACATACAACAATTTTTTTTAAACCACTGAAATCTTATCTATAATTCCTAATGTAAAGGTCACAAACATTAGCGAAATTATTTCACCAATGCCATAAATGGATAATATAAAATGAAAAACAAATTTTACACTGGAATTCAGTGATAATAGTCTAGGATTACAGTTACTAAATTTAAATATAACTCATATGATTGGCTTAATAATATTTCATGATAAAAAGTTTTTTAAAACAAAACTAAATCAAAAAAGTTTCCATAATTACAACTTACATAGAGAAAAGAAATACAAACAATTTTAAAAGACCAAGTGAAAACATAATATACAGTTTTTAATTGAATTTTTTTTCTAAAAAATAACACTACAGGCAACTAATACTTTTAAAGATATTCTCAAAAAAATCCCTGGAGAAATAGACATTTTCATAGAAGAATTCCTTTGAACTGAGAAAAAAAACTAATCTATGTAGAATTAATGCTTTTTAAAAATAAAATTGTTCTACATTTAAAGTGCCCAGAGCAAGTAGAAGTAATAACATATTCCTTATGTCCCCTTTGTGTTAATAACTATATTTTTAAGAAAAGTGAGGCCAAAAAAGTTACTTTGGTTCAATCATCATCAATATTAATCCTCATATTGTGAATTTCATGCTAGCAAATAGAACATTTTGCTACCATGAATTATTTTCCAATTTTAAACTCAGTCTGGAATCATGAGATAACCTTTGGCAGGACATCTTGAATTTCTATATAAAACAAAGAAAAGAAGAAAGAATACATATACAAAGAAGAAGTAGGATTCTCTTTTTTCCTTATTTCTATATTTTTAGTTTATTTCTACATAAAGTATATAAAAAATCCTCCTCAATCTCAAACTCAAGAGAAATAAAAAAGCAAGCATTTGTTGAGAACCTCATCTATTTCCCAAATTGGGTAACCATATATGGAAACTGGAAAGTATACAAAATGGCTTCTCCTTAAGAAGTTTATGGTCCAGTTGAAGGGAACAACACAACGGTAGCTGAAAATGTTTGAGATCATGTGGTACTTAAAGTGTACCGGGACTGTGGTCTCAGAGAAGAGAATAGGTATGGGAAGTCTTAGGGAGGATGTAAGACTAGAGCTGAGCCTGGAAGATTCAGGGACTCTGAGTGTCTAACAGGGATAGCACAGAGGTCTGTGCTCTTAAGGTGAAAGGCAGAGTCTGATTTTTACAGCGTCCTGTGGAAATTGTCCTATCTGGAGTCCAGAATACTTAAATGGGAAATGAGATTTTATGGCAAGATTCAGTTTATGACGTCATTCTTTATAATATAGAAGGTGGTTATGGGTAACATTAAAGAGAGACAGTGGAGTCAACTTGAAGCTGGAATTACAAGAAACTTCTTTAAGTTCTTGAGCAGTGAAGTAATGTAAGGAAAGATGACTCTTAGAAGATAATTTGGTTATTCTCTGTCGACTGGATTTAAAGGAAGAAGACCTTAGGGTCAGGAAAATCTTCCAGGGATCAGTTGTAGCACTCCAGATATTAGAAGGTTTAGTAGTTTTAAAATGTGCACACAAATTCTTTAATACTCCCCCTTTCAATAAGTGTGACTTAATTCCCCTCTCTTGAGTTAGCTAGATTTAAGGACTCTTTTGGTGTATTCCAACCAACAGAATAAAGTAGAAGTGATGGTATGTCACTTCTGAAACTATTTCATAAAATTATATGGTGAGTTTCTCCTTTCTTTTTTTCTCAGGGTAGTTAGCTGGCATATCACGAGTATTTTCTTGGAGGGGCTCATGTCGGGAGGAGTTGAGGTTTCCAACCAACACACAGCTAGAAAGTGAAGCCTCTATATCCCAGTCATTCAAGAGAACTTTCTTGAAGCATATTCTTTAACCCTAGTCAAGTCTGTGGATGACTACAGCTCTTACCAATATTCTGACTATAACCTCATAAGTAACTGTGAACCAGAACCAACTAATAAGCTACTCCCAGATTCCAGACACTTGAAAATTGTGTAAGATAGAAAATATTTTTTTTTCTTTTAAGCAACTGAGTTTTGAGGTAATTTGTTATACCACAACAGAAGCCAGTAACAGAATGAAAGTCTAAAAGAGCTAACAATAAATCAGTTGGTTTTCTCTTGTTGTTGTTTGGTTGCTTCCTAATTTTTTTAGGGAGTGTGGAGAGAAATATGTGTGAAATACAACAGTTTGACCATTTCAGGCAACAAAAGAAAATCTCAAATTGTTGATATAGTATCTTTGGAAAGGTTGGAAGATATTCTCCTTTTGACCTAAAGCCATGTTGGTAAGATCTGCACCTTATCAAATCTGGTCATAGTTTTGATATTTCATGATATAAAGAGATCAGGCTCTGAAAAACAAAATCAAAAGAACAATGTAAGATTCAGAAAAAGAAAAACAAAACAGCTACAGTGGGAGAAAAACTATGAAGAGGGTATGTAAACTTGTCCTTGCTCTGGGCTCCAGTCCAAACTCCAAATCCATGGGAAATCAGATTATAATCAGACGTGAATTTGGCAAGCATAGAATTAAAACAGACATATCTGATCTCAGTGATGATATAAACTAAAACTTCAAAATAGAGAAACTCTTTTGTGTGATCCTCTTTCTTTGTATTTATTAGCCAAGTTCTCTGTGCTTTAAGCAGTGTTGAACAAGTTCTTATAATCATGCATGCCAATTTCTTCGTTGATATACAGCTTATTGATACTGATTATCTTTTATGCTGGCTGTTTCTTGTTGATATACTATACACATTAATCCTATTAGTAGGTTGTCTCAACAACTAATAATAAGTAATTTTGTCCCTAGAATTAGCACTGTGTACTGAGTATGAGATTTTTTCTTTTCTTTTTTTTTTTAAGATATTTATTTATCTATTTACTTGAGAGAGAGGCAAGAGCATGCATAAGTGAGGGGAAGAACAGGGAGAGAGGGACAGCAGACTCCACACTGAGCACAGAGCCTGATGCAGGGCTCAATTTCATGATCCTGAGATCATGACCTAAGCAGAAATCAAGTATTAGAGCTTAACCATCCAGTCACCTTGAGTGTGATATCCCTTATTTTAACTCTATCAAAATAAATATGGGAGTGCCTGGGTGGCTCAGTTAGTTAAGTGTCTACTTTGGCTCAGGCCACGATCCCAGTGTCCTGGTATTGAACCCCACATCAGGGTTCTCCCTTTCTCTCTGCCTCTCTGCCTCTACCTGTACCCTTCCCCCGCACTCATGCTTGCTTTTGCTCCTGCTCTCTTTCTCTCTCTCTCTCTCTCTCTCTCTCTAATAAGTAAATAAATAATTTAAAAAGAAAAGAAAAGAAAAAAGAAAAAAAGATTTTGAGGCACCTGGTGGTTCAGTCGGTTAAGTGTCTTGACTCTTGGTTTTGGCTCAGGTCATGATCTCAAGGTGTAAGATCAAGCCTTGTGTGGAGCTCTGAGCTAGGTTCAGAGCCTGCTTAAGATTATCATTCTTCCTCTCCCTCTTCCCAAAAGAGAGAACACCCTTCTGTGTTCTGTCTTAAAAAATTCTTTTATGACTTTTATATGTTTGAGTTCTACAAAAATGACTCAGTGGAATTGGGAAACATAGTCTGTGAACCAAGTTTCGATGATAAGATCCAGTTTTTATGCTTTAGTTCTACAGTAATATAAAGATTCTACCTTGAAGAAGTATAATGGTGATATTATGGACATAGATAAGATTGCTGATATTACAGCCAATTTTGAATAGAAGGAAAAGTTATACTAAATTTGTGTTCCCAAAGGGTGTTTCTCAGGTAGTAGTTCAGCAAGTTAATAGAATTTGTTCAAAAATAGATTCTGTAGTCAAAATATTTGAGTAGCAAAACCTGGCACACACATTTTGGTATGTGATTTCCCGAATAAGCTATATGTCAATTTTCAGTGTTTGAAAGCTATGATAAATTCAGTTTAAGTCACAGAGATGGAAATAACAAAAGAAGAGCACACATTGAATCATGAATCTCTAGTAACAGTTTAAACAATACCACCATGTAATTATCTTTACCACACTGATTTAAAATGAGTATAAAACAAGACACTTTGTGGGACGGATCCATATGTCTCTCCCTATTTCCCTCCATTAAAATTGAATTCCAAAATTAAAATAGCTGAAAGGCATTTTTTTACTATGAATTCAATAATGTGCAAACAGCTTCCTTGTGCCTAGACAAATACATGTTGTCTGGATTGTGGTGTTTTAATGATTTAATAAGTAGGAAAAATGAGAGGGTTAATAGAGTCAGTAGGCAAATATGAGTCTTGCTATAATAGTTGTTTCCCAATATTCCTAAAATACAATAGAGGGCAATCTTCATATTTTCCATGGTAAATAATCCCACTAATTAGCAAAGCAATACCCATCATTGCATGCAACAAACTAAAAGGAAGATGAGATATTTGCAATTATAGCAAATGATTAGAAAAAGGCCTCAGGATACAAAAGATGATCCAATGTGCCCTGGTGATGTATATAATGAAACAATGTGTCTATAAAATTTTCCACTGAGTAAAAGTCCAATCATCTATATTCTATTCAACATAGGTTCAAAATAGTATTCAAAAAATGCTCTAGGAGATCTGAAGATAAGGTTGAAGGTACAGTTTCTATCATTGGTGTAGACATGTAAGAGTGAAGAATGGGTCTCATTTAAAACTTTACTCTGGGGCACCTGGGTGGCTCAGTGGCTTAAAGCCTCTGCCTTCGGCTCAGGTCATGATCCCAGGGTCCTGGGATCGAGCCCCACATCGGGCTCTCTGCTCTGTGGAGAGCCTGCTTCCTCCTCTCTCTCTGCCTGCCTCTCTGCCTACTTGTGATCTCTCTCTGTCAAATAAATAAATAAAATGTTTGCTTAAAAAATAAATAAATAAATAAATAAAACTTTACTCTGTTTCCATGATGTTCTTATAAGTTTCAGTCATGGTAGAAATAGTCATTTGAAAATTTCCAGTATGCTCTTTCCCTTCCTTTGTGAAGCTGAAAGTTCTAATATAAACACCTAAACTTTCTACCTTTTTCAAACACTTAGAGTAACGGAAACCTCTTGAAACTATCTATAGAGCAATGATTTGGCATGCCTATGCCAACATACAACTTCTTACAACTGGTGGTCAAGTTTACTTACTTAATTTCAATAGGTAGGGTTTTCAGATCAAATATATACCATCCAGATAAACTTGTATTACAGACCAACAATAAGTACATTTTTAGTGTAATATGTCCCAAATATTGTATAGAACATACTTACACAATAAAAAGGTTTGCTGTTCATCTTAAATTGGAATTTAATAGGGTGTCATGTATTTTCATTTGATACATATAGTACCACTAGCAACTGGGAATTGCCTTTATAAGTTAAGTAAAAATTAGGTAATACAAAATAGGAATAATAATATTAGATTAAGCAAAGAAATGAGTACTACTCCATCAGAAAAATATTTTCATTGAATTCTAATAGACCAATAAAATTGCTTTCTTCCAAAAAAGGGGATTTATGTATTGTGAGTTAATCTTAAAGTTTGTTGTATATTTTCCATTTATGTAAATAAAACATAATTTTCTATGTGGCACCTTTCAAAAAAGAAGCTCAATAATTTTTATAACACATTTATTGAGTATAATTCACATACCATAAAATTCACCATATTAAAGTGTACAATTTAGCAGTTTTTAGTATATTCACAAAGTTGCATAGCCATTCCCAAAATAAATTTTAGGTCCTCTTTATCACCACGAAGAGAAAGGGACATCTATTAGCAGTTGCTCCCCATCCTCCCATACCTAACCCCAAACCCCAGGCAAACCTACATCCTTCTTTCTGACCCTATAGATTTGCCTGTTTTAGACATTTCATATAAATGGAATCATCTAATATGTGGACATTTGTGACCGGATTCTGTTATTAACATAATATTTTCAGGGGTTGTTCATGTTGTAGAATGTATACTACTCTATTTCTATTCTTGAGTAATATTCCCTCTATGAATATACCTCCTGTATTTATCCATTCATCAGTTAATGGATATCTGGTCATTTCGATTTTTAAGCTATTGTTAGTAATGCTGCTATCAAAGTTGTACATATGCGTTTGTATAGACCAATGTTTTCATTTCTCTTCAGTAGATTCCTAGGACTGGGATTATTGGGTCATATGGCAGCTCTAAGACAATCCCTTTGAGAAATTGCTAAATTGGTTTTCTAAGTAAATGCACCATTCTTACATTTCCAACACCAATTTACAGGGGCTTCTCCAAATTTTCTTATTATCTCTCTTTTTGTTTATAGCCATTGCAGTGCATAAGAATTGATATTTCATTGAGTTTTTTGTTTTGCCCTAATGATTAATGATGTTGATCATTTTTTCATGTATTTTTCATTTGTATGTCTTTGTTGGAGAAATATCTATTCAGACCTTTTTCCCATTTATTAATTCTGCTGTTCATCCATTTATTATTGAGCTATGTAAGGAACTGGACTACCCCTTAGGGCAGCCAAAAAGAATACAAATCTTCCAACTCATTTTAGAACTTTGTGAGGAGACAGGTAAGGTTTCTTGACACTCCACCTTGGTGATGTCCCTGTTTCCTGCAGCCTTCATGAATTTATTTATCAGTTCTGACAATTTTTGTTGTTGTTGAGTCTTTAGAGTTTTCCATATATATGATCATGTCATCTGGAAACAGATGATTTTATTTCTTTTTTAAATTTGAATGCCTTTTTTTCTTTTTATTGTCTACTCTCTAAGATTTCAAGTACTATGTTGAATAGAAACAGCAAGAGTGGGCATCCTTGTCTTGTACTAGATATTAGAAGAAAAGTTTTTATTTTTTTCCATGGATTATGATGTTAGCTATAGATTTTTCATATATAACCATACCAGCTGTCAAAATATAGTAAAAGAAACAACTAAGAAATTGACTGATATATCAAAAAATATCTATTTAAAAAAACAAAAGTAGTGAAGGAATAGAGGAGAAAAAAGACATAACACATACAGAAAACATAAAGCAAAATGGTAACCAAAAATCATACTTTATCAGTAATTGCATTACATTTAACTAAACTAAAAATTCTAATCAAAAGACAGAAATTGGCACATTTCATTAAAAAAATCCAACTACATGCTGCCTGTAAGAATACACTTTAGAGTCAAAGTAAAATAGGTTGATAGGAAAAGGAAGGAAAAAAGAAAAATACATACTATGAAAATAGTACCAGTAAGACAGCTGCATAAGGTCTTGATCTAGATTCATTTTTTTTGCATAGAGATGTCCAGCTGTACCCGCACTATTTTTGAAAAGACTCTGTTTGCTTCATTGCATTTCATGCTCCTTTATCAAAGATCAATCGATACATTTATGTAGGTCTGTTTCTGGACTCTCTTTTCTGTTCCAATTATTTATTTCCCTATTCTTTTGCCAATACCAGACTGTCTTTCTCTCTGTAGCTTTAGTCATGAAGCCAGGTAGTATCAATACTTCAACTTTGTTCTTCTCCTCTGATACTTTGTTAGCTATTCTGGGTCTTTTGCTTCTCCACATAAACCTTAGGATCAGCTTGTCGACATCCTCAAAATAACTTGCTGGGATTTTGATTGGGATTGCAGTGAATTTATACATCAATGGAAATAATTGATACCTTAACAATATTGAGTTTTTCTATTCTTAAACATGGAATATCTCTCCATTTATTTCTTTGATTTCATTCAAAGAGTTTTATAGTTTTCCCCTTACAGATCTTGTACATATTTTGTCAGATGTATACTTAAGTGTTTTATTTTTGTGTGTATGCTAATATAAATGGTATTGTGTTTTTAATTTTAAATTCCTCTTGTTCATTCATAGTACATAGGAATGTGATTGACTTTTGTGTATTAACCTTGTATCCCACAACCATGTAATCATTTATTACTCCCAAAAGTTATTTTGTCAATTTTTTCAGATTTTTCTGGATAGGTGATTATGTCAGTGGCAATAAAGACAGTTTTGTTTTTTCCTTCCCAATCTATACATTGTTATTATTACTGTTGTTATTATCATCATCATCATCATCATCATCATTGTTTTTCTTGTTTATTGCATTGGCTAGAATGTTCAGTTTGATATTGAAAAGCAGAGATGAGATATCTTTGTATTGTAACTGATCTTGGTGGTAAAGATTTGAGTTTCTATCAACAGATGTTAACAGTTTTTTGTAGATATTCTTCATCAAGTTGAGTAAATCTTCCTCTTTACCTAGTTTACTGAGTTTTTGGTTTGTTTTTTTTTTAATTAATACAAATGAGTGCTGGATCTTATCAAATGCCTCTTCAGCTTAATATAATCTTTTTTTTTTTTCCTGTTGATGTGGTAAATTACATTAATTGCTTTTTTAGTGTTAAACTGACTTGCATACCTGGGATAAATCCCACTTAATGGTGGTGAACAATTCTCTTCATTCATTGTAGGATCTAATTACTAATAATTTGTTGAGATTTTTGGATCTATGTTAAAGAGAGATATTGATCTGTAGTTTTCTTTTTGTAGTGCCTTTGTCGGGTTTTGGTATTAAGATAAAGCAAACCTCACAGAATGAGTTAGGAAGAAGTATTCTATTTTACTAAATTGGTTGTAGAGAATTGATATAGTTTTTTTTTTAAATGTTTGATAGAGTTCACCAGTGAAATCATCGAGTCTATTGCTTTTTGTTTTGAGAGTTTTTAATTAGTGATTTGATTTATTTAATAGATATAGTCCTATTCAGATTGTCTACTTCTTATGTTAGTTTTAGCACATTGTGTCTTTCAATGAATTGGCCCATTTCATCTAGGTTATCAAATTTGTGGGTATAGAGTTGGTCATAGCATTTCTTTTGTATGCTTTTAATGCCTATAAGATCCCTAATAATGTCCTGCCTTTCACTTCTAATATTAATAATTAGTGTCATCTTTCTCTTTTTCTTAATCTGACTAGAAGCTTATCAGTGTTATTGATCTTTTTGAAGAGCCAGCTTTTGATTTCCTTTGATATTTTCTATTGATTTCTTCTTTTCAATTTTATTGATTTCTCTGCTCTAATCCTTTTTTCATAAGAGATATAATTGACATATAAAATTATATCAGTTGCAAGTATATAGCATTATTTTGTATATGTATATATTATAAAATGATCAATAAGACAAAATAAGTCTTTTTAACATCCATCACTATACATTATTATAATTTTTTTTCTTATGAGAACTTTTAAGATCTACATCCTCAGCAACTTACCAAAATACAATACAGTAATATTAACTATAGTCACTGTTGTACATTACATCTCAGGACTTATTTTATGCCGGAAGTTTGTTCTAAATCTTAGTATTTCTTTTTTTTACATTTACTTTAGATTGCATTTGCTAATTCTTTTCCTAGTTTCCTAAGGTGGAAAATTAGATAATTGATTTTAGAACCTCAGTTAATTTTTAAATATTAAGTAATACATACTTAAAGAAATCCTTGTATGGTAGTTGGAACTGACAAGTATTATGGGTCTCACTGAAGTTGTAAATAAACAGACAAAAACTTAAAGATTTATGTGGTATATCCAAAAACCTTGAGTAGCATGTTAATAAATCAGCCATAAATATTTAACAGTTCAAATATTTATTTTTATTTTGGAGTCTTTACAGGTTTTCTCAGGATTTTGCCTTTGTAAAATCTCTTTGGAAATAGATTATGCCTCAATAAGATTGAATAAACTTTAAAAATATTTTTGGAGGGAATCTCGATTTACTATTTAAGATTCTAATTGCCCATTTATGATGACAATGAGCTGCACAGATGTGAGAGCACATTATAAACAGGAAGTAATGACAATAATTTTATAAAATACAAAAACTAGAAAAATCTCCTGTAAGAGAAGCAATCATTTTTTTCCAAGTTTCCCATAAAAAGTTTCTAACATTTTTTACTCTGAGAATCAGGAACACACTATAACAAGCAATAATTTTAGAGTTCATTTTACATTTGGTAATACATTTAGTTCTGCTGTAACATGACGTTGTGCATTTTTAAACAGGTCAAACTGCAAAGAAATACACAAATGCTGCAATAAATATAGTACTACACCTTGAAAAATGCCTGAAGTTTACTGGTAGCAGTGAGCAATAAAAAGGTTTTCATCTTGTGAGCTATTGTGAAATGGAGGAATAGGTTATCTGAATGAGGAGGGAAAGCTGTAATTAGAGATGTAGAGGAGAATCTCCTAGACCCATGGAAATTGGTAGGTACTCGAGAGGTGCATAGGTGTGTTTGGTCTATGTCTTCACTTTGGTGTATACAGCTGGATGTATTCTTTCCATTCATCTGGTGTTTCTCCTGGGGAAGACTGCACATAGGCAAATGCATGATTGTGTTAGTCCCCAACTGTTTCTTAATCTATCAGTTGCGTTGGAACAAATTTGAGTTTTCAAAGCAATCTTAGCAGAACTCACTATATCTGAAAATTTCTACCTTAAAAAAATAAATAAATAAAAGTCTGATTGCGTACTCACCACGGATGCATGCTTGAGTAAGGAAATCGAGCAAATAAACTCCCCTTTTCTTGTTGGCAAACCAGGGACTGTTGGGAAGTCATTTGAGCTGACACCATTGAGGTGGTGAAGATATGCGGCGGATCTGTTGGGGAAACTGAAAACGCCCTGCATGAGAGGTCAGCCACGGCATTTATAAACCTCAGAGAAAAGCACACCTGCCCGGTCAGCTTTACAGGGCAGCCGTTCTCGCACTCCACTAAACCCCGGGTCGGAAGTATAACGCAATTCTCCTAAACACGGATAAACAGTCTTCGTTTCCTGGCGCTCAGGTAAACGCATACACCTCATTTCTAAGCCTTCTTGGAGACTAATTTAAGGAAAGCTGATTTTATGTCATGCCACCAGCCTGTTACACTAGTTAATACATTCTTTTGTGTATAAATTATATAAAAATAGAATCAAAACGTTCACAGTATCTAACTTCAGAATGGCCACGAAGTCCTCATTTGCATGATCCCGTATTCTCGAAGATTTTATTTACAAAAGTAAATATGCAAGAGGTAATACAAGATTCATATCAGGAAGTTACAAGTTTTTTAATTCTTTTTTTTCCTTTTTCATAAATATGCTTGAGGTTTTGGCATACCATCGTTCAGATGCTCCTTTGTTTCTGTCCTTTTTCTTCTTTTTTTTATTAATTTTTTTTTTATTTTTTATAAACATATAATGTGTTTTTATCCCCAGGGGTACAGGTCTGTGAATCGCCAGGTTACACAGTTCACAGCACTCACCATAGCACACAGCCTCCCCAATGTCCATAACCCCACCCTTCTTCTCCCAACCGCCCTCCCCCAGCAACCCTGTTTGTTTGTGAGATTAAGAGACACTTATGGTTGACAAATTCCCAATTCCATCTTGTCCTATCTTACAGACAGTTTTAAGTTTCACTAAGTAAGTCATACCTTATTTTAATATTTTCTGTCATTTTTTTTGTTATTGGTATTGCAATGAAAGTATAAGATATTTCTCACTTTCAACTACTGGTATAGTCCTCTGACTAAAATATTTTCAAGTCTAATTCAAGCCTAATGCTTGAATATTTGATACGTTTAGGTGAGATTTAAAAACAGGTGTTATGCTTTCTATACTTGTTTTATATATTTGTATGCATTATATATAATACATATATATTATTTATATATTATAAATACATATGTCTAAATGTGTAATCTACTTATATAATTTGTATATAAATATATAATATATAGGTACATATTTATATCAAAATATGTACAATTTATATTATATATACACATATGTAATTTGGAAGAGGTGAGCCACAGATATTTTCCAATATTTTTTACAGTGACTTGTTTACAATCAAACACATAAGATGCAAATCTTCAGAGATTACAGTATGTTCATCATATCCAAACAGAAGGAAATGTTTTTAAAACTTCATTTCTATAACATAATGGTTTCTAAACCAGGAATTATATTATTTTCCCCTTTGGTTCCTTAGAATTTGGAGTAAAGAAAGTTAATTGCATGGTACTAGGTTTAGGGCCTGCCAGATGGGACTGCCATTCAGTCTTTCTTTTCTGGACTAAACTTCAAGCAAAGAGAATTATCCAAATCCTGTTCTCTAATTATTACTGGGAAATTCTCAGCCCAAGTATTAGGCCTGTAGGCAAAATTACAGGTGCCAGCATTCTTTGAGTATTTTGTTCCTTTATGCAGCCCATGATTAGAGCTGGTCTTAGACTTTACTCCCCCACATTAAAATAGGTTAAATTATAATATCAAATAGCCTAGCAATAAACTCATAGCTCTAGCATAATAACACTAGACTTCTTCACATGTCCTGAATGTAAATTGGATTTCCAATGGATATTTCCTTCTTAAAAACAAGATTTTACGTAGCCAGCCCTTTGAATTTTCCTGAGTTCATATCTCATCTACTAAATTTAGGATTTCATTTCATATTTTTAGTTCTTATAGTCTCCCTGGATATTTGATAATATTCAAATATTTTTGCTTTAAAATCTTTAAAGACTTCTTTGTCTGTAATTCTAGAATATTTAGATAAATTCAGAACTTCAGAATTCCACAATACTGATTTTTGCTTATGGTAAAGCATTTTATTGTACTTGCAATTAATATTTACAGACAGCTAACTCAAAGATTAAAACAAAGCTATCCCCATCACATTAAGTTAAATGCAGAGAACTCAGTTCAAAAGCACTCAGATTCTCTAATTCCATATTATGACTTTACTTACATAATAAACTTAGGGAATGTATGAAATCACATACATTCAAGTAAATTACTGAACAAATGAACTCCATCATAATACATATTTTATATTAATTTAGTCAAATAATTCCCTTAAAAAAGTTAAACAATAAAACCTGGTATGACATTAATAACCTCAAAAAGGAATCAATCTAAAATTCTAACATTGACAACATTAAAGTGTCCTATGACACTTTCAATATAGCAAATTTTGGCAAAGCCTCACACTAATAGAAATTTATACCTTAAACTAATTACTGATTTTGTAACAAAACATTGAATACAACTATTTATTAGAAACTGCATGCCCATGGGTGTTAGAAATTTTTCTGAAATAAAGCTTAATGTTCTTAAGTCTGATTTAATTTTATCCTAGTGTTTTGCCAAAAAAATATTTTTTGTTCTAAATCTTACATTTCATGACATGAGTCATATAGTTTATCTACTGAAACTCAGATTTTATTATGGTTTCCCTGAAGCATTATTAGTATTATTTCATATTTCTTTATATCCAATATGTCCAGTGCCTCTCACATGAAAGAGTCAATAAAACATTTCACCACAGCACTGCTCACCTTCCTAAATCACTTTTGCATCTCTCAGGTTCTGGGCTACTACCTGGTCACTTACTCATATTTATCCATATTTTTAAGCAAGCACTTATTTAATATTGACCCTGTGCCAGATAAATATTGTAGGTGTAAAAAATCATCAAGATTAGGTCACTAGTTTCAAGATGCTCATAGAAGAATAGGGAAACAAGTAAAAAGAAGATAAAGGTACACATGATAAGTCAGAAAATAAGCATAAACGTAAGAAACTATGAATTTTCTGGAATAAATTAGACTGGCCTGGGTCCTTTATTAATAAGATTTATTCATATGGAAAGTGAAGGGGGAAGTGGGAAAAATTACCAGGAAGTAAGAAGCTGATCCTGTAAGGGTCTTGGAGGACACAACATGTTGCAAGTGGGTTGATGATCATGGGTAGAAAGTGGAGCATTAGAAGAGGAGAGAAGGAATGGGAAGTCCAGTAAGTAGCAAATACAGAGGTAAGAACAAGAGCCGTGTGTCCAAAGTCTAGCACGTCACTGAAGACTTCAAGAGAAGTTTCTCCATTAAAGTTTTATTTTAGAAAGATAGTAAAGGAAAAAGAACAGAAAACAAAGCTGAAATGTGACACTAGAAAATTGTGGCTATAGGGGCACCTGGGTGGCTCAGTGGGTTAAGCCTCTGCCTTTAGCTCAGGTCATGATCTCAGGGTCCTGGGATCGAGCCCTGCATTGGGCTCTCTGCTCGGCAGGGAGCCTGCTTCCTCCTCTCTCTCTGCCTACTTGTGATCTCTCTGTCAAATAAATAAAACCTTAAAAAAAAAAAAAAAAAAAAAAAGAAAGAAAAGAAAAAGAAAAAAAATTGTGGCTATAATTGGGAGAATGCTGAAGTCACCCAAAACAGAAATGCTATGAGAGAATGAGCTGGAGACAGGGATGACGGATAGACTTCAGCAAAGTCCTGGAGTTGACTTGTATTCGACCTGCAGATCCTTCAGAGGCAAGGAGTGAAGGAAGGCCACGGTTGGCCTCCAAGATTCTGCTTTTAGAAGCAAATGAGACATTGATGAAAAGGAGCAAGTTAAGGGGCACCTGGGTGGCTTGGTAGGTTAAAGCCTCTGCCTTCAGCTCAGGTCATGATCCCAGGGTTCTGGGATAGGGGTCATTGAGCCCCACACCTGGCTCTCTGCTCAGCACGGAGTCTGCTTCCCTTCCTCTCTCTCTGCCTGCCTCTCTGCCTACTTGTGATCTCTGTCTGTCAAATGAATGAATGAATGAATGAATGAATAAATCTTTAAGAAAAAAAGGAAAGAAAAGGAGCAAGTTTAGACAGAAAGAAAATGAGTGCACTTTATCGCTTCCATTTTAGATGCCTGCCTCAGAGATATTCTATACAGGGTTGGAAATGCTGATTGAATGCTAAGAGGAAATGGGATTAGTAAAAGAGATTTGAGAGTAATTAGCACATTAATGATTGCTGTAGACTTGGGAAGAGATGACCAGGAAAGTAAAGATACAAAAGTTGCCAGGTTTGGGGTTTTTTGGGGTTTATTTTGTTGTTGTTGTTGTTGTTTTTGAGTCAGTAGAGTGTCAATAAAATGTTTGCATTTGAACTGTTGTTGTTGTTACTGTTGTTCTTGTTGTTGTTGCTGTTGTTTAAATGGGGAAGAACCTCTCTAATTGGTTCCAGCCCTCACCAAACAGTATCTCACTGAACAGCCTGCTCCATTCCCTTCTGTTACCAGCCTGGACCCCAAAAGCAATTGATTGCAAAACCCAGAAGAAGATAAGAAGAGGAAGGATTGACCTCTGAAAAACATCAACATTTAAGTAGTGGACAAAGGAAGATAATCAGGCGAATGATACTGAAAAAGGGATCTACATAGTGAAAAAAGGAGATTCGGAATAAACCTGCCAGTATTGTGATTCTTCAACTGATTTGCTCCCCAATTTCTGTTGCTCACTCTCATGTAGATTTAATTGACTGAACAAAGGAAAGACTGTTTATTCTTCTTAATAGTGTGGCTATCCCACCACATTCTTCCACCAAAGGTTCAAAGCCATTTAGGGAAATCATAATATAGAAGTATTGGAGATAACCAGGAGTTTAGGTTGGTTCTCTTTCGGTTTTGTTCATTCCTCTCTTCCTTTTCTTACTTGGAGAATAGCTATCACTGAGATGCCTGACGTACAGAAGCTTCTAAACACGGCTTTATTCTTTTCTTTCTATAGCATTTCTTTTTCCATAAAGTTGTGGATGTGGATGTGTGGAATGTCATTCTTTACCTCATTAACTGCAAATTTTTATAAAAAGGAAGGAAGAGGAAAAGGAGGAAGGGCTGGAATAGGGAGATATTCAATTGTTTATTCTTGAAAGACAGTTAAGATTTTTTTTTTTACTGGACAGAAAAAAATGTGTGGAAGAATAGTGGTGAGGGAAAACTAGTCCCATCTGATAATAAAATACATTATTGAATAGCAGTAATAGAAATTGTACTGGACAAGGAATAAATGTACATTAATAGGACAAAATAAAGAGCCCACAAATGGGTGCAGATATATATAGAAATTTAGTTTTCAACAAATTCATCATTTTTTCTCAGTAAGAAGAATACTTAATTAATAAATGCCATTGAGACTAATACATACCCATTTGGAGAAGTCATATCTTTAACTATCAGAAAAATGAAGACTGACATGTAATTATATAAATATTTTAAAGCTGCAAGAGTAAGAAACACCATAGACTTGGCAGAAATATAAATAAAATACTGGGAGGGTAATTTTCCGTATTAGTTTTTAGAAGAAACATGGGATTAGTCTGCTACAGTAAATAGTTTATATGAGTAAATAAGTAAAGGGCATATAAGCCCAAAGAAAACAGGCAAGGAAAATAAATAAGCAACTCATGGAAGGAGAAAAAATAATGAAAGTATGCTCAATCTCACTAGCATTTGAAAAACTACAAATTCAAATAATGACCTATATCTTTTTGCCCAACACCTGGGCAAAATGGAAAATATTGATTGCATTTATTAATCATTCATCATGAAGAAATAGCCATTCTAATACTATATTGGTATTGGTAGAGGGTAAGTTGGTTTAGCTTTTTGGAGATCATTTTAACAATATTTATTACAATTTTAAATTTTCATACAGTTAGATTCAGTTTCTACTTCTATGTACATATCCTAAAGAAAAACTTGTACATGTATATAAAGACATGTATTTTAAACAATGCAACTGCAACATTATAATACTGTAGAAAAGATCTTATCACTATAGATATAGTTAAAGGGTACCAGCATACTAGGGAATGTATTGCCTAACAACTAAAAAATGTAGAGCTACTTGCACTGATCCTGGACTTCTCCAGGCCATGTGAAGAAGAAAAAGTAATGAGGTGGGATGGAGACTGGGGTGGATGTGGGGGTTAGGTTGTTGCTGTTTATGTCAATGTTTCTCAGTTGGAGGTCCATAGCTAGACAGAATTACATGGGGTCTACTATCAGACCAGGAATCTCCATTTTAACCATGTTTTTCTTTTTTCTCTTTACAGAGACATGTTTATTCATATTATATAATTCACCCATCTGA
This sequence comes from Mustela nigripes, assembly GCF_022355385.1. Taxonomy (NCBI): domain Eukaryota; kingdom Metazoa; phylum Chordata; class Mammalia; order Carnivora; family Mustelidae; genus Mustela; species Mustela nigripes. The sequence goes on along the minus strand of NC_081561.1, from coordinate 132,044,251 downwards.
TGTGTACAACTTAATAACTTATAGAAATTTTACCAATGTGTGAGGTGCCTGGGTGGTTCATTTGGTTAAGTGTCCGACTCTTGGTTTTGGCTCAGGTCATAATTTCAGGGTCATGAGATCGAGCCCTGCATCAGGTTCCATGATTAGCACAGAGTCTGCTTGAGATTCTCCCCCTCTGCCTCTCCCCATGCTTGTTCTCTCTCTCTCTCTGTCTTTCTCTTTCCCATCTCTCTAAAATAAATAATAAAATCTTAAAGAAAAAAAAAAGGAAGAAATTTTACCAATTTGTGCCACCATCCCTATAAATCAATTTTAGAGCATTTTCCTTACCTTAATAGGATCTTTCGTGTCTTTTTACCATCCATCCTCATTCCTACCCCCATCCAGGCAACCATTAATTTACTGTGTCTATCATTTTGTATTTTTAAGACATTCCACATAAATGGAACCACACAGCATATCTCAAAATCTAACACATGTGGGAATCACCTGGGAATCTTGTTAAAATACAATTGAGCAGGTCTAGAGCAAGCCTTGAAATCTGCAGGTCTAACAACTTATCCCAGTCCATGGGCCACATTTTCTGGAGTGGAGCCCTGAGGGTGCTTCTGATTCTTGCATGCAGCAAATTTTGAGGATCACTGATATATATCTGTCCATACATTCAGTTTTTAACAATGAATATTCATTCCTATTTTACAATCTACCATTTAAAAAAAAAGAAAATAAGGAAATTTTTCTTTTAAAAAAAAGAAAATTTATAACTCTACCTAGTAATAGCAAGAATTTTAGTCCAGGGGCACCTGGGTGGCTCAGTCAGTTAAGCGTTTGACTTTGGCTCAGGTCATGATCTTAGAGTCCTGGGATGGAGTCCTACATTGGGCTCCTTGCTCAGCAGGGAGTCTGCTTCTCCCTCTGCCTGCTGCTCCCACTGCTTGTGCGCTCTCGCTCTCTCTCTCTCTCTCCTCTCTCTCTCCCTCTGACAAATAAATAAATAAAATATTTCAAAAAAATTATTTTTAGTCCAATAACAAACACTCAAAACTTTTTTAGGTCCCTAAAACCTTTGCAACTTCCCTAATTTTGTCATATTTGTATTGGCTTTTATTTTCTAAAGAGAGGTTAGTCATGAAATATGGGGATTATGTGGGGCAGCAGGAATATGGAGAATCCACCTCATGGAGAGAAAAGTCTCAGGAAATAAGAAAACTATTGAAAAACAAAAGCATACCAAATACATTTCTGGGTCTGTGGTCAGGTGGCTGACCAAGGCTGTTCCCCACTCTTGATACTACAAAAAAGTGACAAAGGATATTTTATATGTATCCTCGCTTGACAAGTTTTAGCACCTGCCCTTAAATTGTTTTTCCAACCCTATTAGCAGTTGGACCATTTATTTATGATTTTGGATGAATATTTTCTATGTGTTGTATAACAAAAACTCCTAAGGCTACACTCTTGTATTATTATGTACCTTTACTGGGGGCCACTATGTTAGCATTCAGTTTGTCCCTGACCAGTGTCTTGTGATGAACACAAAGGAAGAACAATGGACGATGTCTAGAACACCGTTATCTTGATTGTGAATTCTTGGTTGAGTAAATCTAAATCATACTTTAATCCAAACCAATCATTTTTACACAGTGTGTATTTACCATACTTCGTTGTTCACCTTTCTCTTCAGTACTACTATTGAATTTTCATATGAAGAAAAACTGTGGTTTGGGTAAACCAAAGCAATAGTTAAATCAAAATACATAGTTTTGAAATGTTTTATTAAAGTCTCTTGTTGTTAGTTTGAGTCTGTAAAGCCCAGAAGCTAGGTACAGGTTAAGTTATCTGAGGAATATCAGAAAGAAAGGAATACAACATATATATTTTAATTTTTCCACTCCTTTTTGCATTCCTGCAAGTATGTCTTTTTTCATACAATCGTTATTTATTTTGTACCACACAAACATCTTTTGACCTGTGATTTTATAATACAAATAATTTGTCATGCCTTGAATGGCCTTAGCAGATAAATTGAAGTTTTTTCGTAGGAAATGTTGACATATTTGAGCTCACAGTATCACTTCTACAAATATATGTAAGGAAAAAAACTTGAAAGCAGAAAAACTTTGTATTTGAAGATGCTTATCACATTATCATACATAAGAGAAAATACTTAAAATAGCCTAAATGCTGGATAATATGAAAATTAATAAGTAATAATGGTATATCTGCTTGATTAAATAAGTCAAACTTAAAACAGTTTTTATGGTAATTTTAACAGGTATTGTTTATAACTGTATTCATTAACTTATTCATATATTTAACAAATGTTTTTAACATATGCCAGACACTATATAATAAAAAGTATTCCTATGATAATAAGCTCTGATAAGCAGCATGAAAAAGTATAAGTTATATATTATTAAAACTGTTTTAGTATCAAGATGACAGGAATTGGGAATATAAAAAGAACAGAAGAAAAGATAGTAACAATGAAAAATGAATGTTTATCTTCCAATTTTCAGTATTTTATTATTTATATTATGATTCTTACAAAGAGCATTCCAAAAAAAATTTAAAAAATAAGTAGAGCTTGAAAACCATGGCTTACAAAAATTAGTAACAAAATAATTAAAATATACTTTCTAAGGTATATATATATATATATATATGTATATATATATATATACTTTTTAAATGCACTCTTTTTCAATTCTCTATTCTCTTTATGCATAACAGAGCTTGTCTTCTCTAGTTATTTTCTATTTCAATATCAATGATAACCAGGCCAGAACGCTCCCAGTCTTTGAAAATGTAGTATATAACGGATTAGTTATAGGGTATCAGTAAATTGGATCTAAACCCAAGGCATTTCTCACATGCCTCTCAATGTTGTTTGTCAGATTCTTACTTGTAACTTCAGTAGCAGCACAAGTAGAAAGCCAGCTTAGCCTACAGAAAAAAAATCTTTTCAACTGATATTAATTTTTATGTCCAAAATAAAAAAATTTCAGGCGTTGACTCAGGCTGGCTGCATTAATTCAAAACAAGTGAAGCTCCTATATAGATATGGACATAAGTTTCTCTCAGCAAGATTCTAACTAAATCTTTTGCAGAATGTATCTGAATTTTCTGGTCATAAGACAATGATAGCAGAATAAATACACTGAGTGGCAAATGATTTAATAAAAAGGTGTGCTTTATTGTTAAATACTACTAAATGCTTTACTTCTATCTCAAAAGCTGTGAGGACATCCATGATGGCTGATTTCTTGTGTTAACAACTTGGCTAGACTATGGCACCCAGTATTTGGTCAAACACCATTCTACATATTTCTGGAAAGTCTTTGGGGATAGAAATAACATCTAAATCAGTAAATTTTGAGGAAGCAAGTTGCCCTCCATAATATAAATGGGCCTTTTGCAATCAGTTGAAAGACCTGAGAAACAAGACTCTCTCTCTCTCTCTCTCTTTCTACCTGAGGACCCAAACTGCTACTCCCCTGTGGACTTGATAGTCTCCACAACCATGGGGTGTAATTCCTTAAAATAAGTAACTTTTTTTCTTTCTCTGAAATAACCCCCCCCCCCTCTCTCTCTCACACACACACTACTGGCTCTGTTTCTTTGGAGAACCCTAATGTATCATCTTATGTCGCCTTTTTATCACACTGACTGTTATCAACACCAAATATACTAGCCTCCTTCTCTAAGAATCATAATTAACAAAGTTGCCTGTGGAATATAAAATAATCATGTCATAAATTCATAGGAAATTCTGTCATAATTCAGCTGGTGAACCAGGTCCTGGTCCAGGTGTCAGGTGTCTTTCCTGTCCACCCTTTTCAGATATACTGACCAATAAGAGGACACTTGCTATGACAGAGTTAGGAATAATTGCCATATTCATAAAACCATTTAAATGACGGAGGTCTTACCAGAAAATTTTTAAGCAAACAAGTCATTCCATTTGGAAGTTTAATTGTAGTCTAGGTATATCATAGAAATGGATGCTTATGTTATTTTATTGACAATCCTTGCAAGGTGAAGGAAGTATCTTTCAACATACTTCATTATGGTAAATAGTTAAGTCTACATGGGTTTTATAGAACTTTACCTCAGCTTTGATGTCACACAGACCTTTGGCAAACTTTGCATGTGCAAAATTCAATTTGAGTGCAAAACTCATTTTTAGGACTTCGTGTCAGGAATAAGGCTTCTGAGCTATTTGAAAAGCCTTGTGGCTAAGACTGGTGCAACATTGTTTTTCACAGTTTGCCTAAGAGCAAAGATGGCATCTTAAGTAATTTTGCATTTAAAGAAAAGAAAAAAATTGAAAGACCAAATTTGTTCCAATCTAAGAAGAAAATATTTTTCTACCCAAAGTCTTCATTTGGGGCGCCTGGGTGGCTCAGTGGGTCAAAGTCTTCATTTATAGCTCTTACCTGCAACACAAAAGATAGTACTTCAAATTAGAGAAATCCAGTCAAAATTAATATGTTCATCTGACATGCTAAAATGAAACCAAAATTAAACTCCATATTTAAATTTCCATTGACTAGGGGCGCCTGGGTGGCTCAGTGGGTTAAAGCCTCTGCCTTCGGCTCAGGTCATGATCCCAGGGCCCAGGGATCGAGCCCCGCATTGGGCTCTCTGCTAGGTGGGGAACCAGTTCCTCCTCTCCCTCTCTCTCTCTGCCTACCTCTCTGCCTACTTGTGATCTCTGTCTGTCAAATAAATAAATAAAATCTTAAAAAAAAATTTCATTCACTGGATCAGATATTGGACATATCCATTATGGATTTGAAAGGAAATATTAGATCCGTAATGTTTCCCAGTTCCTCTGTTTCCACTTACAGCCACAGTTCACCAGGATAAAGATTTGAGGGCAAAAAGAGTGAATTCATCACAATGCAAGGGCTTTGTGATACACTGACGGGATTGTCAGTATATTCCATACTGTATAGTTGAGCTTATTCAGAGACATGTGGTGACAGAATTGTCTGCACAGCTTTCTTAGGAACGGTCTTATGTTAATGTTGTTCACCAGGCCTCTTTAAGCTACTGGAAAAAAAAAAACAAACAAACATAGAAAACAGGCAGATAGATATTTGTGCCCTGAGCTCCAGGGGCTGAGGCACTCAAATAAAGGGAAGGATAATCTGAGTGAAAGCTAGACGGACAGAGATCAGAGATAACTAGCTCATATGAAAGAGTGTGACACACCTGGGCAGGGTAACAGCAGCTGAAGTGAACAATATTCTGTGGATAACAATGAAAAGTCTTCCAACCTAACTCCAAGATAACGTCACAAAAGAAATCTATGGAAAGTTGGAGAAATTAGCCAATTTCTTACAGTTTTTACCCTAACAGTAAAAAAAACAGAAGTCAAGAATCTGCTAATAAGTAAAGCAGCAAATAAAGTGAGAACAGAAACATGGTTTAAACAACAGTATGAAATTCCTACCATCAGCCAAGTGAGAACACGAACCACCTAGCAGCAATGGAGAAAAACAAAACAAAAAACTGCTGGCAGCGTGCATGTCCTGTAGTTCATAGGGAAGGCACAGGACTTAAAGCCGTTATAGGTACTCAAATCTAAATTGTTCCTCAAAGGAGTCTAGAAGCAAGGGGCATTGACCTGAGGCATTGTATTTAGTTCACCTTATTTTCTAAATAGCAAAACGATGCACAACATTGGAATATTGGCTCAAGATATTTTAATAGTACACATTTTCGTAACTGACTAATAAAAAAAGACTGGTGAAATTCTTAGTTCCCTGAGAAAATACAATCAAGTAGTAACCTTGATTTAAAAGAGTAACTTTAAATATTGGCATTGTGGTCAACATAATCATCAGCTCCCCTCAAATGAAATTATCTCATTACAAACAAAACATTCCACAACAAAAATTTCAGTACCTAAATAATATTTTCTCTGGCTTTTTAAGATTTCCCTTTGTCTTGATGCTACCTCCTTCTCAACCTCTGTGACAAGCCTCTCATTTATTCAGATTATTTAAATAGCCTGGCTTCTCAACATTGAGGGTTAGGCTCTCTTCTCTTCTCCCTCTGCATCTAACCTTCGATTCTTTTGTCAGCTCCTATGCCTTCAATTCAGTTGCCATCTACTGGTCAATGACTTCTGTGTCCCCAGTCCAATCCCACTGCTTATTTCATATATATATTATACACACACAAACATAAAAATCCCATGAGTGGAGGCTGCACTATATGAGTAACTTAGCATGTTGGTTATTAATTTGGGTGACTCACAACAATTTCAAACTTTTGAATATTCAAGCATTTGAAAACATGAATTATTAATCTCCGTCTGCAAAATTTGCTTCCAGTCTTTATGGTATCACTAAAGGACATTCCTGACTTGTCATTTCCTCCTCCATCATTTTCTGTGGTCAGTTCAACATTGAGTCCTCTTGCCTCTCCTTCCAAAACATGTATCAAATGTATGTGATTCTATTCACGTTTACTATATGCACTCTAATTCCATCCGTCGCTATCCTGTACCTGGATCATCACTAAAGACTCTTAACCGGTCTCCAGGCTTCGTCTTTACTTTTACTCTAATTCTTTCAACACATATGCTAAGGTGACCCTCCCATTATACAATCTGGACCATATCACACTCCACCATATCACTCTCCAGCACGAAATCCTTCAGATCCTATTGTATTCAGTTCGTATCTAAAAATCCTCCTCATGGCTTGGAAGCTCTTTACAGATTCATCTAATGTAACAGTTTATCTCCACCTCCACTCACCTGCATCCCTTGATCACTCAACTCCAAACCCATCAGACACCTCTCTGTACTTCAAATATATCAAGGTCTTCTCCCAAGGGTACAGTCCCCCCTAACTGGATTATTCTTCCTTCTTCCCAGTCTCCTTCCCATGATTGGCAAGGATACATTTTTAGTATCTACCACATTACAATTTCCTTGAGAAGACGTCCCCAAGCATTTAACCAAAGCTAGAATCCTTATTATATTCTCACATTGCACACAGCGCTTTCTTAGAACATTTACGTTGTATAGTCATATATTGGGGTAATCACGTGTTGAATGTTTTCCTTTCACCTTAGACTCGGGAGAATGGAGTTATATTAGTGTTGTTTGGTGTTATGTAATCAGTTAGTAAATGACTCGTGCTAAATAAAATAAGGATTTTATTTTATTCAGTATCAGTATGAAATATTCATAATGACTCTGATACAAGTTGTTTCCCTCAAAATGCTTTCTGTTTAATTTTGTAGTTTAACATGACTTATGAATTCATAAACAGTTGTTAAAATTCTTCGTGAATAATCTATCTTGTTCCATGAAGGACTTGAATAATCTGTCACAGGATTTAAGAGTACTTGTTCACAGGTTATTCAGAAGTCACTTTGTTTCCTATAGAAAAGTTATTTTCCCTTAACTTGAGTGTAAAGTCTTTGAGGACTCCCTCCCATATTTAAATTATATTGCATATTTTTATACAGGCAGAACTTGTCAACTGCCAGATTTTTTCTATCCATAATTATATGGACCTGGCATGTGTTATGCTATTAAATTTGTAGTCATTTGTATTTTCCCAAGTGCTGTCAGCGTGCAGATCATAAGGGCTGCATAAGATAGGATATGTCACTAGAAAAACATTTACAAAGAAAAAAATAGTTACGTGGTATGGGCATAGCTACTTCAGAAACTAGAATGAAGCAATTAGGATTTTATAAAGTATTATTTTAGAAAGCTAGGGTATCATTTTTGAATCGCATTCTTACCAATTGTGGTGCAATTTGCTCTCTCAAACTAGGTTTTGTATGAAGAGTCTGGAACCGTACATCACTTCCTTTGACCAGTAACTTGCTCCCCCTGGTGGTCTTGCTAAGTTCAAACGGCTGACCAAACAAATGTAATTTATAATTTGGCTTTCTTTTCTTCATGTTTTCGCAGACTGACATTGCAACGGCATACTTCTAGGATAGGATGAGTTGTCTCTGAACTCAATGTTAAGAAATGTTGTCCATTGATTTGGAGGGATCATTCCCGTGATAACTGTATTTCAAAAATCTTTATTATAGTCCTTAAATCATTCTTATGTGCTGTTGTATGAGTTAACATTAACAAGCATGGTAACAGGATGATAACTGAATGCTTATCATAAGATTCTACCAACATGAACCAATATCTAGAAATGGGCGATGGGGAGGCAAAGGTTTCCTGTTTGGGAAAAATCTTCCATCTCGACCTGTAACATGATTTCCCGGTTCATTGAATATTATTACAACTTAAGGAATTCCTTTTGAAATCCCTGAATATTTCTGACATAAAAGAGATACAGGTTGAAAAGGATTTGGGTTAAGGGAAGTAACACTTACTTGAATCCAGTCTTTCGAAATAAGGTAGAACATTAAAAATAAATGGCCACATTTCTAAAGATCATTAAAAATAAATGGTCATTTCTAATTTGACATCACGTAAATACTTCACACGTTTAATGGTGGCAGAGCACAAGCTAAATTCTGAGTCAAATGCTAAAACAGTATATTTGTGTCAAAATGTCATATTGGCTTCCAACTTCCAAAGCCTTCGGCGAAATGCTCACAGAGCAAAGGGGAGAGGAGCTGTCTTCAGCTGAATATATGTATGCTCCCAAGCTGTACTTGAAATGTTTTACTCTGGGCTCTTCATGCTGGAGGAGGCATTCAGAAGGAAATCGACAATATATTTTCCTCAGATGTCTTATTGTGAAGACTTTGCATTTTTTAAGCCTCCCTATCTGTCAGAGCCCAGTGAAAAGATGGATTCACTCCAGTAAGTTTTGAAAAAACTACTGGCCATTAAGAATAATGCACAAAAAGAGGAAAATAGGAAGGTTAAGAACAAAAGAGGGAAGTGAGTTGAGCATTTACATCTGAAATATAAAGGACTCCACAATGTTTTTGGCTTAACAATATTGTTTACATAACAAATATTCAAGGAGATTTGGAGCTCCTTGGAATCATAAGGATTTAGGTGATTTTAGTGACATTGCATTCAACCACTATTCAGCACAGATTTATATTAATGCTAATAGACTTATCCCATCAACATTAGCTGCTTATGGGTTAGTAGGTACTATAACTGTGAGGAAAAAATAACTAGTAACTGTCGCATATTAAGAATCCTCTGGAGAAATCATCTATGACATTCTTTTGTAAGATCAGGGCGTCTATGAAGCTCTTCTGTATTGATTTGGAGATACTGGAGAGTATGGAAGGGGGTTAAACCATTTCCATTTGTGGTAGCCCTAATCTTAACAGGGAGCCAGCTGGTTCCCGCAAAGTCCTGTCACATTTAGCATGAGCCTTTATTGTACCTAGTTCCCTTTTGAGTAAATTAAAACTTGACATTTTGTACCCCCTATAATTAAAATGCAAAAGAAGGGGAAAATTTGGTTTTCACAAACAGATTACACAGGTTAATTAAAATGAAAACTTACCAAGGCCAAGGTTTACAGATAAGTAGTGCTTTCAAAGAACCTACCCACATGGTAGACTACGATTTTGGACCCTGTGTTCTACATCATGAAAAGATCCATTATCTACATGTCAGAGCAAAGGAAGGAAGGCCCAGAGAATATAAAATATAATTATTCGATATATTCTTTAAAGTAATGGTAAGGAGAAAACCATTCACCCACTTTCCGTTTGAAATTAACTTTTCCGTGGTTCCGTTTTGCTTATAACTCAGAGAATACTAGCTTTAAAAAGCACAGAGCCTTTAGATGGCATGGAGAATGAAAATTGTCACAATGGATGCATTTATGAAAACCGTAAACTTTTGTGCACTCTATTTTTAATCTGTCCACCTGAGTAATTAAAGGGAAGCGTCTGGACACACTAGAGACATTTGGGTCACAATTCAAATACATAACCTCCCTCCCTAAGAGGAAAGGTGAACAAAGCTAAGAAAAGCAAACACTTTAGAAATGACCTTGCATTATTCTTGGTGCTACTGCAAGAAAATGCAATTCTAAGGGTGATGATGGAAAGGAATAAAATGCAACATTCATTTTCCACACTGAAAAGCCAAATAATGCTTTGTTAGTGGTTTTTCTAAGGGAGCATTTTCTAGTCTTTGCCACTTAATCATAGCTGAACTCCTTGCACATAAAAAACACAATGTCATATTTAATTTTTAGCCATTAGAAAGATGGATACTGTGTAGATGTTTAAAGCGGCAAAGATAAACAATTACATGATATTTATGGCGTAAGAAAGAAAATATCCCCTGATATCAGAGATCAGATGCAGTAATTATTTCTAAAACTGAACGACCTAATACCAAATTGAAAATTTGGGGCATCGGATAATTAACAGAGGGTTAGAAAAGGTCACCATCGCTACCTTGAAACTCAAACTATTGTTACAGTATAAATTAGGCTCTTGGAAATTGAGTGTGGGAGTTGAACCGGCATCCACAGCTTGCTATAGTACCCTGGAACATCTCATTAAATACTTCAAATTGATGAAGTGCTTTAACATTCTTATGTTTTTATTTACTGATTTAAATTCAGTCCTACAAAGCAAAAAACAAGACAGAGTACATTCTAGAGCAAAAGGAGAGCTAAGAGGGAGGAGACATTTTTACTGGATTCTTCAGAATATGTTTGTTTCTCATGGAAGTCGCTTCAGTGGGATTCTAGGGCATGACTTCTCTCGGGAGAAAATGAAGACTGCAAATTTTTCTCTCCCTGAGATATTTATCCCCCTCCATCTCTCATGCTTTTTTAAATCCCTAAGTTCTTTTACCTTTATTCTACAATCTGGTCATAACCAAATACTTGAAATCCCAACCGAATAAAATCTGTATGCTTTTGACTTTTATAATAAATGAGTTTTCCAAAGATACTGCTTACCATTTTCATTACACACACTTAGGTCAGTCATTCTTTGGATTTTTGTTGTGTTTTACATACACACACACACACACACACGTTTTAATGTTTTACTTTCAGGGAAAGTTTTCCTCTGAGCCTTAGAGACATTTATAAGCACCCAGTTCTCCCAAGTATATGAGACATTTATAAGCACCCAGTTCTCCCAAGTATATGAGACATTTATAAGCACCCAGTTCTCCCAAGTATATTACATCGATTCTCTGCCTTTGTCAGACTTCTTAATGCCTTACTTTGAATCTCTAGTTCACTCTTTTTTCTCCTTATCATTTCAATCATGTGATTCCAGAAGGCTTTTGTTACAGGGTATCCAGATGTAGCCAAACATGGGTCCTCTGTATAGCAAACCAGTAGACCCTGGTTATTTAGGAAATGCCGCACTTTCATCTACTTGGAGGACGAAACAGGATCTCAAACACAATCCAATCTGGTTTAAATGTAGAAAAGCACTGATTGCACCCCTGGGACTAGCTCACAGCCTCTCAGTTCCCAGCTGCTGGTCAAGTCCTTTAAAGGAGGTGATGGGCAACAACACATGAGTGTTGCCAGGGGAAATGCCACCAACCCTGAAAACAAGGAAACCACCCCTTTGGGATAAATAGAGACTGTTGCCACAGAGTCAGCCTGGCTTCTCCCTCATTTACTTTCTCTCCTAGGTGACTGTACCTGCTGCTCACAGAAACACCTTGTTTAAGAGTTTCTTTCAGTTCACCCCATGGGAGAGTCCTTGTTTACATTCTCCAGCAGTCCTAGGGAAGACAACTTTCCTTAGCTACTAGCTACCATCTCAATAAGGAATCAGGAATCAGTACCAGGGATTGTTAATTCCAGAACAATTTAGAGTTCTCTGGCTCCTTTAAAGGAGGAGTTTTCCCATCCACTTGAAATCATTACAATTTACAAAGAAGGCTTCTGTTCCAGGAACTGAATTATCTTTCCTCTCTAATCTTAATCTCAAAGTTTCCAGAGACATTATAATGAGTTCCCATGAACAGTTTGTTGGAATTCTGAAGAACAGTCCATCTAGCTGCATCATATGTTGTCTGACAACACCTGGAACCTGGCTCGGTAGAAATGGCACAAAACTAAACAGAGCTATGTGGAATTCTGAAATACAGCAATACAACCACTTGACATCCTCGTCACCCTTAATCAGAACCCAAAGTATAGCCCTTCACTCATTTTCATATAGCTCTGCACTTGGTTTCCCTACTTAGCTTTCACGGACTTTGTCCTTCCAAAATTGTATCCATTCCTTCTAAATCCATGTTTCATGGTAAGCAAAGCAAAACAAGGCAAAATAAGACAAAACCCTCTTTCACATTTCTTCACCAAACATTCCCCCCAGTTCCTTGCTTCTGCTGAAAATTTCGTCTTCTTCCATTAATTCCAGCTTTTTGCAATGAAGACAGTGAAGTCACAGGGACAGAGAATTCATGTATCAGGGAGGGGGCCAGCATTCTGCTACTCCCCAGCTCCACTCCATCTCTAGAAGGAGCACTTAAGAACTCTCACTCCTCCACTCCCACAGACATGACCTGCCTTGCTCATAACATGCCATTCACCTCCACAATCCAGAGTCATGAATGAGCCTCTCAGTCATTCCTCCACGTTTATCCAGCACCATGCTGTGGCCTTTCAGTCCTCTTAAATTCTTGTCAATATTCTGAGTTAGTTCTATGCCAATGCAGGAGACCAGTCCAGTTGCTTGTTTCACAGTTTTGTTTTTTAGGTGTGTTTAGTTTTGTTTTGTTTTGTCTTTTTAGTTTTTCAACTCTGCTGACTTTTGTATCCACTCTGCCATAAGCCCTCAAGCTCAAACTCCACCTTGGATCATGGAAGCACCTACAACTACTCCATCTCTAAAGAGTTCAGCAGCAAGTTTCCACTTGTATCAGCGCCAATCCTTCCATTGTCTAATTTATTTATTCCTATTATGGCTGTAATTGAAGCCTGTGAAACCTTTCATTTTTTCTGTCCCTACCACTCCTCAATCTATGAAAAAACTCCATTTTCCTTCTTATCCAGGTTACACCCACCAACATGAATGTATCTCTTATTGACAACATTAACTTCCTTTCCTCCTCTGCTGGCACTGCTCTTAAAAAAAAACAAAAACAAAAACAAAAAACCCTCTATTCTAGGCCTGGAACATCCCACCTCTACTATGCTTATATACAAGGTGCTGAAATGAAACTGGAGACAATCATACAGCTGTGCACATTGGGCCACACCACATTGCAAGTGTCCAGCCTCAGCTTGGCACTATACCCTGCTTGGCAATCACTCCAGTTAGTCACCTTGCACAGTTACAATTCAACTCTGTATCCTGCCACATCCACGTAAATTTTAAAATGAACATGTTACCAAAAAAAATGCACAAAAGTTTACAATTCAGTGGGTTTTCAAAAACTTAGTATGCTTGTGTAAGCCAACACCTTAAGCAAGAAACCGAGCATTATCAGCAACCCAGAAACGCTGTTGCAGTCCCTCATTCAACGGACTTTGAACATTTAATCTTTTTTTCCTTTTCTTTTTCCTTTCTTCTCTCTCTTTTCGTTTTTTACTATTTATTTATTTGCTTATTTATTTTATCATAAACCCTGTATTCTTTTGTCCATGGCTTCTCTGGTTCAAGATTACGCTCTTAAGATTTCTCAGGGCTATAGTGTGTTGTCTTGTCATTCTCGATGATGTGTGGTATTCCATTTAATGAATATTCCATAATGTACTTACCATTGTATTATAAAGAAACATTGATAATGCTTCTAGTTTTGACTTATTAAAAACAGTGCTGGGCACCCAGGCGGCTCAGTCAGTGAAGTGTCTGCCTTTAGCTCAGGTCATGATCCCAGGATCATGGAATCAAGTCCCACATGGTAGGGGAGGTGTCCCTGCTCAGAGGGAGTCTGGTTCTCACCCTGCCCCTCCCGCAACTCGTGTGTGCGCGCATACACACGTGCTCTCTCTCTCCTCCTTCCTCCCTCTGAAAAATAAATAAATACCACCTTTTAGAAAATAAAAATAGTGCCATTATAAAAATTCTAGTATATGTCTGGATGAACAGGTTGTTTACTTCTAATGGATGTATACTTAGGAATGGAATTAGATTATCTTGCCTCCTATGTTCGACTCTATTAGACCGTGCCAAACCACTTTCCAAATTAGGTGCACCATTTTATATTCTTATACAGACTTGGACCCCATGGAACTATTTTTCAGTAAGAGAAAACAAATAAGAAGTAAATAAATAAACTAAATAATTACAAGTTGTACCATGTGTTACAAAGGACATAAACAATGATGTTGATGACAGACAGGACGTGGAAGAGGAAAAGTGTGTTACATGTATAGTGAAGAAGGAACATTCTAGGGAGATGACATGTGAGACTGGACAGGACTTATATCAGGGAGAGATACACATAGGGAGAGCTGGGAAAAACACATGCTAGGGAGAAAGAGCAAAAGCAAACATCTGAAGCAGGAAGGAATTTGATATTCTCAGGGTACACAAAGGAAGTAAGAGACACAGTCAGCTGATAACTTACTAAAAAGAGACAGAGCAGCTTGAGTTTTGAGTTGGGTTGGAAAAGGTGAGCAGGAATTAGCTCATGCAAGACCTATAGGCTATTGGCTGGAGTTTGCTTTTAACTGCACGTCCAGTAGAAGTCTACAGGAAGTTTATATCCAAGGGCAAGTGAGGAGGGGTGCTAACACCCTCTGTTTATTCTCCACTCCTACAACCATTTGAAGAACAAACTGTATAGAGACAAGGGTGGAAAGAAGGGCATCCATTAGTTGAGTGGCCATTCAGCTTGGGACCCTTGGATTTTGTCTAATGTTCCATTTAAATATAAATAACGTCTTTTTATCAGTCTCAAAATGCTTTTTTTTTTTTTTTAATTAGGAAGTTAAGTATATAGTCACCCTATCTTTTAAGGGACTTTAGCAGGAGTTTAGAAGATAGATACCATTGACCTGAACTGAGTTGGTTGTAGAAGGAGAAAAAAAATATTATTAAATTCAAAACCTATTTTGAAGGTTGCACAGAAGGACATATTGATGGATTGCAAATGAAAGATAAGGAAAAGGAACAAACTAAGGATAATTTCTAGATTTTTCATCCTAAACTGATGGTGGTACCAATTATAAAAATAGGGATGTCTGAGGTAAAAACGGGCTTAAGTAGAGAAAGACAGGTCTGCCCAACTGACTGGGAATCAAAAGAGGAGAGATGAAAGAAAACACAGAAGATAAAATTGTCAACACAGACATTTACCTTTTTTCTTCATCTTTTAGTAGAAGCAAGACATCCCCCAACTTGAAGTATAACCTTGCATTGTTTTCTGAATCTTCTCCCCTTTCTCCTTCATCTGCCTCATGCTCTTATTATCCCTGATTCAATCCCGTCTGTGCCATCTTCTTATTTGCTCTCTCTGGAAGTCAACAGATATGAACAATTATAAACCATCTTAAAAAGAGATGAATAAAAAAGAGCAAGAAAGTCCTCAATTCTCCATGGTCCCTAAACCTTTTTCTCACTTCTATAATTCCCTGGACCTTTAGAACCAAGTTTCTGAAAAGCATAATCTACATTCAAGCTCACCAATTCTGTGACTCTTATTTCTACAAAACCACTGGCACTATGATTTCTATCCTCATCACTTTGGTTGAAAACTTTACGAACAATAACCTCCCCATGCTAGATGAGTGGATACTCGTGATTCTTTAGTTAATCAGATTTCACATCTTTTTCACTTTTGTGCTCCCTCCCTTGTGGGACTGTCCTTTTCATTTGTTTTCACCCCCATTAGTCCCTCTCTCTCTCTCCTGATTTCTTTTATTCTCAGTCCCCAACCTTTTTTCCACCCTTCCTTAAAATTAATATTCCTCAAGAATCGACTGAGCCCAATTTTCTTCTCATTTTAAAAGGTATTCAGTTGAGCATCTGACTCTTGATTTTGGCTCAGGTCATGATCTCAGGGTTGTGAGACCGAGCCCTAAGTTGGGCTCCACATTTAGGGCAGAGTCTGCTGGAGAGTCACTCTCTCCTCTCCCTCTGACCCGCCCCCACTCTCTCTTTCTCTCTCTCAAATAAATAAAATCTTAAAATAAAATGTATTCCTCTAAAAGCTTTCTCTTGACTCTTATACTCACTTAAGAAGGGTAAAAATATACTTTGCATTTTGATTGTGGTGATGTTTTTCATTATTGTATATACAAAGCAAAGCTTATGAAACTATAGACTTCAAATATGTGCAATTTATGTAAATAAAGCTGTTTTGGAAATTGCCTCTTAGTTTAAAATAAATTTCAGCAAGAAATCCATCAAAATCCATCCAAGAAAAGACTTGTTCCCACATTACTCTTGCTATGGTAGAAATGTTCTGATCTCCAGTAGGACATACTTGGCCACATGAGTTGAATCATCTACCACTAGCTATTTGTCACCTATATATAGACAATCTGTTTCTTGAGACAAAATTCAATTAAACTGATTTTAGTGACGTCAAGTATAAATCTATTTATGACTTTTCAGATGAGTCTGATATGAAGCTTTTCAAAGGATTCTTTTTTCTCATGAATTCCTCTTTCTCCCATTTTACGTAAAAGAACCAAGATGAGTTAGCTCTCTGTTTTCTAACTGAGCCTCCAGGTCACCATAACTTATTTTCAGAGTATTGTAATATGCTAGAGAGTACTCCATTATAAAGTGATATAGTTCCTAAAACAGACCTCCTGCCTCTGACCAGAAGGGCTCCATTTTTCCCTCTTAGTATCACTCTGAAACTTCAAGTCACTTTGTTGGGCAGCAACTTTCAAGCCTAGGATTTCATCATTGCTGTAGTGTGGATTCCAAAAGTCTCCCCAGATATTAACTTTGCCAAAATTTTTAGGATAAAATCAAATGCAATGTTTGCTGCCTCAGAGGTTCTACACACACACACTTGCCAGGTAGGGCATTAGTGCTCTAAGAGTGCAACCTGTAGGACAGAGCAAATGCATCCCTCTTGCTGAATCCTGACCCAAAAATAAAGTGTGGTATATAGTCTCATAGAGCTGCCATTTTGAAACACCTTGTTGTTTCCAGCATAGTAGTAGTCAAGACAAAAAGGAAAGTTCACACTTAAAAGAGTAGAGTATACATATGCTTCTGATCATTACCAATGGTAAACTACTTCAGCAGTAAAACTCACATATAGAAATGGAGCATCAGTGCTAATATTTTTTTCCCACCCATCAATGGCTTATTATTTGTATCTCATGGTAAACTCACCCTAATTCAGAGACCGCTGACTTACACATAAGTGGTAAGCCATAGTTCTTGCTGGTTCTATCTTCTCTGTGTATTTCAGCAGTACAGGTAAGATCTCTTCCATCCTGGTAATGTGTATTTATTTTAAACACAGTTAAGTAAGACATTGTCTCTGCTTTTTCTTAGTCTATATATGTAATGATACCTTATTAAGACCTTTAATTCCACAAAACTTTTTTTTATTCAAAAAGAAGGCAAATTTTAATTTTTAACCTTATCCTGTTAACAGTGTTTAGTTCCTCATTCTGTACCAGTAAATAAAGTAAGTTATTTGATTTAGGAAATCCTGCAAACAAACGTTAATATACAGGTGGTATTGACCCCTCTCCGTCAACAATCCAGGCCTCCAGGTAACTCTGTTTGATGGACACTCACTCAGTTCCGCCTCGATAGCAAACTCTATATGCTCAAGAGATGCAATGATTGTTGTTTCACTACCATTATCTAAAGGAATAAAATATGAATCCCATTTTTATATATTCCTGCCCTCTAAGAACATTAATATTTAAACATTATTAAATATTCAATAGTTTAATTTCATAGCTAGATACTTAGAAAAAGTCACTGAGTCTTAGACATGCAGGTTATTGAATAGAGAATACCTATAATGGCATTATCTATGAGTAGAGCAAAATAATCTAAAATTGAACGTGCCAGTTCAGCAATAATTGTGCATATGAATGAAACATGGAATTAATTACATTTATTTAACAAGCAGTCAGTATGTTTAGAACAGGCTAGTGGATCCTGTTGTGAATCATCATGTTGACTGAAGGACAAATTTAAAAAGATGATGAGGACAAGCACTAAATACAAAGATGAGGGGAGATAAATGTGTCATAAACTAAAGTAAAGGGAATAGAGAGTTCAACTGAGAATATAAGAGGGAATAAAGTATATACCTTTTCTCAGTAAACAGAAGTTCTGGAGTTCAGAAGTCACCTAGCCCCAGAAAAACTATCATCTTGATTACCTTTCTAATGTTTTAGTTTATGACTCCTGGATTAATTAATCTTTTTTAGAATGTAACTTCTACCTTATCTCAGTAAATATTTACTAAAATAATAATAATAATAAAAAAAACAAATAAGAAAAAAATGGGTATTGGATATAAAATGCACAATTGTTGTTTGTAGTACTTAATACAAACTTACATTATCTCTTTTGTTATGGTCCAAAATATTAAGATTATGCTTTATACAATTTTATATAGCCTCTGGTATTACGATGAAAGTGCTTTATAAAATTTTGAACATAGAGTGGACTTTGCTACTTATGGTGCAATATGGTCAGTATTAGGGTGAGGGTTCAGGTTAGGTTAAGTTAAAAGAAATAATGTTTATAACCTATATAATGCATGTTCAATGTTTTGGATAGGTATTGTTCTTGTTGGGCTAATGGGACAGCAAACATTTTACAGACAGCCCACAAACGGGTCTTCATTGTTAATGTTTTGCTATAGAAGTAACAACTAAGTTTTGAAAATTAGAACATTCTGAGGAGGAAAAAGAATAAAGTCTACCCACAGTCAAGATTAGTGTTTCAGTGGATTTCAAGCATGTTTTCTCTTAGTTGTATACATTTGTAACATGAAATTATATTCCTACAATATGCAGTTGCATTTGACTTGTTTTTTTCATTGAGTCCCTTATTGTGAACATCCATTAAATACTCTCCAAAACATGACTTTCAAAATTTTTATAATATTCCACTCTATAGTTGTAGGGTACTTTATATAGCCTTTCTCATATTGGTGGATCTTTAGGTTCTATCAGATCAAAACCCACATATTACAAAACATTCCTATACGTGGAATTTCTAGTCCAAAGATTATTTAAAACTCCTGATACAACTTGCAAAGTGACCTTCTAGAAAGGCCATAGGTTCTTATACTTTTTATACCCAAGTGAGATGTGTACAAGAGAAACTCCTTATTTTACTATAGTTTTGTAAGTGTTAGATATATGTTACTTAACCCTCACTGGCATGGAAGATAAGATAGTATTATGTATTCAGTTTTGCAGTTTTTATTTGACTCTTCTTAAAAATTACCAACAAACGTATCTTTGTTTTCATAATTTTTGAGTTTACTCTGCATGTTCTTTTCTGAATTTTCTCCTGGTGTTACAATTTTCTAACTGATTTTAATTATATATTTCTTTACATATTAAGGATGATGCAGCTACATTTAATATACATATTCTGAACATTTCCCTTATTATTATTACTATTATTAATAATATTATTAATATTATTGTATTATTACTGCTAATTTTTTGAACTTCAATATTTAAATCATTTTAATCCAACCTTTATTTTTTTTTATTTTTCTTTAAGCATTCATTCGGCTGTTTTCATGCTTAGAAAGTTCTCCATTCTGAAACCATATACATGTATACCTAAATTTCCATCCAGTTGTTAAGAGTTTTGTTTTCTTGTATTTCATTATTTAATCTATCTGAAATAACTCAGGACAGGGTATATAAGAGATTAACTTTCTTCTTTGTTCTGGAACAAATGTCTCAGCACTATATAGTGAATTCACATTTTCATTCAATAAGCATTCCATGCTTAAATTGAGCCAGCCACAGCCCTGGTCCTGAATCATTTTCCTTTTGCCACCATGGTCGCTGTCAACCTAATCATTTCTTGTGCCTATAACATATTATTATAAATATTGTCTATTTATAATATATTCTTTTGTTTGGTGGTTGTTTTTGTTTTTTACTGAGATGTAATTGACACATAACATCACATTAGTTTTAGGCAGACAGCATGATAATTTGATGTATGTATATATTAAGCAATGATCACCCAATGAGTTTAGTTTACATATATGTTCATACATAGTTACCAGTTTTTTTCTGATGAGGAGAACTTTTAAGATCTACTCTCTTTGCAGTGTTGAAATATACAATACAAGATTAACTACAGTCACCATGCCATAGCTACATAGGTAGGACTTACTCTAGAACTGGAGATTTGTACCTTTTGACCCCCTTTACCCATTTTGCCCCCTTCTCAAGCCCTGCCTCTGACAACCACCATTCTAATATGAAATGGGACACCTCTTCTTCAGATATCCCTAGCTATTATGTTTGTTTGGATACTTAGGGAGAAAGTGTGGGACTGGAGGGGACAAAGAAGGTGAACGATAATCTCTTGCTTTTTTTTCTTCATTCAATTATGTATGGTTTTAATTTTAATAACATAGATCATTTTTACAACTGCTTTATTACTTTTTAACTATTTTGCCAAGTTCAATGTTCCTCTTATTATTCTGGTTAGAATCACATCATATTAACGAATTAATAGGAAAGTAATTAATGTATCTTTTTTATAATATTCAACTTCCCACTTAAGAATATATTATGTTTCTTTGTTTAGCCATTTAATTTTATCCTCATTACTATTTGCAATTATTTTCACAAGGACATTGCATATTTCTTTTTGATAACTCAATTGTTAGACTATTGAGAATGTGACATTTTAAAATTTCTCTGGCTACTATTTTTGCTGCTACATAGAACTCCATTGTGCCATATATTTACTTGTAACAGGTTTCTTTAATAAGCTTTTAATATTTCTAGTTTATTTTCAGTGGAATCTCTTAATTTGTACTTATTTTATCTGAGAATGCTGTGAAACTTGTTTCTTCTATTTTAATGCGACTAACACTTACAACTGCCTATTGCTGCAATTGATTGGTTCCTGCTCGCAGAACAATACTAATAGGTGTGTCAGTGCCTCCTGGTCTTGCCTGACTTTAATGGGAATGCCTCGGGTGTTCAAGGTTAAGTACCACATTGTCTATTGACTTCAATAGATAGCCTTTTTTTCTAAAAGATAGCTATCTTTCCATTACTGTCTTTCATAGTTTTAAAATAAGAATTCATTCTTATATACTGTAAAATTCCTTCCTGCATCTCTTGAAAATGGTGTGTTTCTTCCTACTGACTTATTGATTATATGTATTAGCAGATTTTCTAACATAAATCCTTTTTTGTTTTTCTAGAGTAAACCACACCTTGATATGGTATAGTCACCTCTTCATGGAAAGATCTGAAAAAGAAATTGTCTTTAGTTTTCTCTTCTATGCTTTCATCTACAGATAGTGGTATGTAGATCATGATTTTTTAATAAAATGATACATTTTCAAATAGGGTGTGTGTGTGTGTGTGTGTGTGTGTGTTGTTTTGGCTTTTTGTTTGTTTACTTGTTTTTGGTTTTTTTGTTGGGGATGTAATGGGTTATTTGGAAAGAGAATTACTGGCTATTTGAAAACTGAAAAGATGGGGTGCCTGAGAGGTTCCGCCCATTAAGCAAACCACTTGATTTTAGCTCAGGTCAAGATCTCTGGATCTGCTTAAGAATCCTCTCTCCCTTTCAGTCTGCCCCTCCCCAGCCCTCTCTAATCTCTAGCTCGAAAAAAGAAAAAAGAAGAAAACTGAAGAGTGTTATCTGTTAAATATGTGTTTAAAGACCAAATGAAGTAACTATTTGACTTCACACTTCAGTGCTTAAAAACTCCCCCAACTATTGTCTCAGTGGAGTGGAGGTCAACCTCTCTCCCCTATTGTAATAGTCTTGAATGAAGTATTCCTTGCCCACATAACTCTGTTAGGTACAATTTTTCTTTTACAGTATTAAAATGTTTCTATTTATTGGATAATCTTTCTCTCTACCCTTTGAAGTTCTGAGGCCAAAATGTACAGTATTTGCAATTTTATCTGGCCTCAGGTCATATCTTTTTTTTTTAGACCAAAATGACCATATTTCCGTTTTAATTCAACTTCTTTCTGTAGGTTCCTTCACGGAGGATAGGCTGTTTAACTTTACAAGTGGCAGCGCCAGCAGGAGGCCAGCCTGCGATGGGAAGGTTCTCATCTGCCTACCACACCTATAACTTTGTCTCCAGGAATTTTCTCACCACTTCCTATACTGCTGTTTTCTTCTTAGCCCTTAGCACAATTTGAAATTATGTGTTTATTCCTGTGTTTATTTGTTCAATGAATGTCTCTTCCATTAGCCTACAAACGGATTATAGGTCTTGTGATTTACTTCTATATTCCGACACATGGTAGACATTCAATAAATACCTCCTGGTTGCAAAATGATAATCTCAAAGGAGTCAGAACACAACTGAGAGAAGAAACCCATGCCTGGGATGGAGAGTTCATGCAAGGTGGGCAGTCTATGACAGAGCCCCGGTCTCACAATATCTTCCCAGCAACCCCTGTCAGGAAAAGAGGTGTCCAGAGCCCTTCAGCAGCCCTTCACCCACGAGCTGCCATCACTTCCTTAAAGTATTTGTAAAATGTATACTTGAAAAGGCTACCATTTAGGGAAGTGGCATTTATGGGACATCTACAATATCTTGATAGCTTTCTATAAGGCAAACAGTTTAGCACCAGTGTTTATAATTTTCCTGAAATATTTTTTTTTCTAACAATCCAGAAAATCTATCTTCTGAAAATTAACCACCATTTATTTAGTCATGAACTGTCTCTGTCTGGAGCCAGGGGGAGCCACTAGGGCCAACTGAAGAATCCACATCCCATCCTGGGACCCTCTCCACTGCCTGCTTCACCTGTAACCGCAGCAGGGTCCTGCTCTTTCACCTACATTTTGTATTTTCCTGACACAAGCTACACATTTTCAAGTGAAATCTTACAAGGGGAAATGGATAAGGTCAGATGGCTTTTAGAATACTGTCCGATATTTAAATATTTACCCGAGGTATAAAAGCCAGAACAGCAAATTATGTCACTGTCAATTTTTCTATTTGGGCTTGTGATGAGAGTAGTTTTGGGCAGGAGTCATTCATGGTTAGAACACAGGTTTGAGGACCAAGAATACATTAGTATCTCTATCATAACTTAGAAATCAGATAGTCTTAAGCAAGGTTCTGTCACCTTTTTGAGACCAGTTTTCATGATACATAAAATAACATGATATGTAAAAAAAAATTGCAATATTTTTTAAGGAGCCAAAGATAAAGTGTTGGTTTGTAAAGTGCCTAATGCAATGTCAGGCACATTTTTCATGCTCAATAAAAGGCAATGATGGTGATATTAGTGAAGATGGTGATTATTTGTTTCAGTCACCTTCATATTATGAATAATTTCAAGAAGCATTGTTATAAACCATGTATGCCACAAATATATCCCAAAGTCTGTAATTTTAAATGTTTAAATTTAGCGGAGAAGTATACATACCAACCTTCATTCACTCTAAATTATCTTTCTCTCACTCATATTCGTCTCCCACCAATAGCCACTTATTTTTGTCATACTGTGCTAAGAGCCCACATTTTCCTGGATTGGGGGTAGGATGGGGCAGGGAGCTATCAGGAAGTCTGACCAATGTCAGAAGAACTGTCAACCCAAGATACCGGATGCCTTTTCTCTAGAGACCTGGGTTCCAGTCTTGATTCTACTACCAGTTAATGATATGACCTTGGGCAAGTGACAGCCTGTCTAGGCTTAGCTCCCTCATTTGTAAAATGAGAAGATTGGCAAAGATTCCCTTCTAAAGCTCCTTCCAGCTCTACAAGGACTGTGATTAGTGCCTGTCATTCTAGGCAACATCTTACTGTCTTAGCTAATAAGGTCATGTATGTTCAAAGTCTATCAATACACCATTTTGCAGAGGTGTTACAATCCTTTATTTATCAATAAAGATCTTTGGATCTGTTTGAATGAGTGCTAACTATTAGCAGAAATGCTCTCCCTAAAAATGTACCAGGTAATAAACTTGTAGTTTAACCCACACACTCATTAACAAGTTATTCCCAGGAGTTCAATAACAATATTTCTTTAGGCTCACTCCTATCTTTGCGGTTATCACATCAGTTAATCCTGACATCAATGGCCATCATTATCCTCACCAATTACTATTATTAGTGACACAACAGATGCACATGCTTTTCTTAGGACATCTAGTTATACAGCTTTGTCTCAGAAGAAAAACCGAGAGAAATAAAGTAGCTCTTATTAAAAAATTCCCGTTTCTCTCTGATTTTACTTTCTTAAGAGTATTAGGATGTGGGGCACTTTATCCTTCCACTTCATTTTGTTGGTTACATTATTATGTAATTTGTGTCAAGTTTTTATTCAAAACTGGTTTTGTTCAATTTTCTCCCAGAATCGTGTTTCTAGGCTTTAATAACTTTGCCTGACTTGGTTCCAACAGGATTTAAAACACCACAGACCCACACACACACCCTACTCCCACCCCCTCCACTCCCCCAACTCCCCCTGCCCCCCCACACAGTAGAGTTTACCTTTCTTTATAATGCAGATGTCTTTACCTGACTTGACTTCATCAGAAACTTTAGAAATGCTTCCTACCTATGACACAATAACCCCATAGATTAATGTCCTCAATACATAGTGTAATTAAATTAAAAACTGGAAGCCAATTTCCTTCACCTTGTGGTGCTGGTAGCTGGATTGGAGTATTTACATTCACATTTTAATCCTTTAATCTAGGAATCAATGTATGACCTGAGGCAACAAGTGAACAGCTTGCCCAAACTAAGCCAGGGCAGATGGCAACATTGATCCAAATTTCTATTTCTGAAGACCCCTTAATATCTGATGCATGAGCTGGGCACACAGTCACAAAGCAGTCAGAGCCCTTCCCACAACATGTCTCTGATCCCTGTGACATCACTTACTTTCTTTCCCAATTCAGGGTGCTGAGTTTCTTGTACTTTCTGTAAAAAAAAAAAAAAAAAAAATTAAATTAAAAAAAATTTTTTTAAAAATTTAAAAAGTACACATTTTATTAACAAGTCCCATTTGCTCTAGGACAGCATGAATCAAGATGAATCATATTTCTCTTTAATTCACTCAGGCTGTTAAAGTATGCCTTCTTTTTTCTCAATAATTTTGGTAACATACCCCTGTAATTATTTCTGAGATTTTCTTTCTTCTTTTTTAATTCTGCTTTGTTTACTTGTCACTTTCCAGTTTTGGAAGCTCTTGAGTTGTTATTCTTTACTCTTTTTTGAGAAAAATTCCCAAAACTCTTCAAATTTTTTTTGTAGGTAGAACCTTCCGGGCCTTGTCTTCACAGCAAATGGCAAAAGGATGCAACACCAACATAGTTGCATTCGGCTGGTGATGGTTTCCATATTTAAAAAGAGGAGTATTGTTCCTGGTAAGCACTCAGTTGGATGGACTGAAACTCTGCTATTTGAATATTTGTGTTCCTTAGCCTAGAACACACTTCCCCATGTGTTTGCCTTGCTCGTTTGTGTTTTTCCTCACCTTATTCCTCTAATTCACAATATGCAAGGCACATCTTCTTTTCTTTTCTTGTCCAAATTTTTATCTTGCAGATCTTGATTGCTTCTGATGCCCCAATAGACATTTGATGACCAGCAAAGAGTCCTTTTGATGGCGATTATTTATAGTTTCTCTGTCTTTCATGTAGTAGATCTTATTTTAAACAATCTAGCTATTTTATGTTCCCCGATCCTTAATTAATTAAGGATAATTAAATAACTAATTGTGATAACTAACATAGTTGTCTTGCTTATTTCATTTTTAAGGATAGTGTTCATGGCACTTTTAGTTCTCTGATCAATTCATAACCCTTCTCAAAATCTGATTTCCTGCCAATTATCTAAGCTTATTTTCCACTATCCCTCAACATGCTATATCCACTTCACTTGGAATTGCCTTCTCTTTTTTTTCACTGAGCTCTCAGTGCTCATTTCTGCTTCTGCTTGGCCTGCCTGGAATATGTCACTCTTTCCATGGACTACCTGTCAGGGTAGGTGTCCCTGAAGCCACTGTCCTACAACAGCCTCCTACTTCACTCTCCTGCTTATTCAGCACCTCAACAGGATTACAGTTGAGCACAGATACATCGTTGGACTGTTGGAGCTGCTAGCCCTGCCCCAGACTCCACAGCCCCAACTAGATGACCACCTCGTCAACATTTTGTGATTGAACTATTTCAATGGGCCACATTGTATCACATCTCAATCTTCTATAACCTCAAGATATGAAACATCTTAAAATTAATATCTCCTGCTTTTATCTCCAAATAAAAAGGTATTGCAAAACTCTTTGTACAAAATATAAATAAATAATAACAATTTCTATGATCCAAATACTCAGAGAATATCTATTGTTTATATGTTGATAGACTTCTTTCTAGGCTTTTATAGATAGAAGAGAGATAGAAAAGTAACTTACTTATTTCTTTAATTATCAGAAAATGCGGTTTTTTGTTTTATTTTTTCCACTGAGCAGAAAATGGAGATTTTTATAATAATATAATACAGACTTCAGAAGCATGATCATATACATGTATAATCATCTAATTTTCTCACTTTATTGAGCATTTAGACTTAGCCCAATACTCTATTTTTTAAATATTATTAATAGTGCTATTACGAATATGCTTCACATAAATGTGGGTGTTTCTGATGATTTCCTTAGGATAGATTCCTGAAGTGGAATTGCCAGATCAAAGTGTAGGAATTAAGACATTTGATTGATATTGTTAATTTGGCAGGGTTAGAGTGCTCTCTTGATTTCTTTTGAGTTCATTATTCATTCTCTTATTAAAAGTGTTCATTTTATAAACATTTGTTGAGTCAGGCTATCTGCTACTTGCTGACAAGGGCTCCAAGCCCACTTCAGTGCCATTCTATTGTTACAATGAGGAAAAGTCCTTCTGGGATTAGGGTGGCACACTGTCCATCAATCTATGTGCCATTAGGTTTTAATTTTTTTTTAAAGAGATAGTTTTCTTGCCTGCACCTTACCCTCAGATGATTTCCTGAGCCTCATCACAAGTCCTCCGTTGTTCCTTTCACCAGGTACAGCTCAATTAACTCTGAATGAAAAGCAAATGAATGGTGCTTACTACCTTTCAAATTTCTATTTCTCGATATAAAACAACCATCATTCTGCCATTTGACCAATGTCATTACAATCCAAGTTCAAATGCTTCATATGTACTTTTTCATTTCAGGACACAACAGAGTGCTGTTTGAAATAACCTCTTTACTGAAAGTTCCATAGCCCAACATCAGTTCTTGGATTGGGGGTTGTATTTACTTTTTTTTTTTTTTAAAGATTTCATTTATTTATTTGACCAAGACAGAGAGTACAAGTGGGGAAGGGGGGCGACAGCAGAGGGAGCTGGAGCCGCAGACTCCCCACTGAGCAGGGAGTCCAAAGACCTGGGGCTTGATCCCAGGACCCTGAGATCACAACCTGAGCTGACTGAGCCACCTAGGTTCCCCTTGAGGTTATATTTAATAAGTTGTGCAGGATACATTTAATTTCTCTATAAACTAGTGGTCACACTAGAACTCTTATTTCTGGAAATTGAATTGTCTTCAAATATTTCTCTTGGGTTTCTTTCATTTGAATGATATGAGGATCCCTACCATTTTATTTACTTTGTGATGGTATCTCTTACAGAGGTTCTAAAAGTTTACCTCATCAAAACTTCAAATGCCAGCATTCAACTTCTTTACAGGCAACAGAAATCAGGAAGCAAGGTAAGTGAATCAGCATGGACAGGATATGGCAGGACAAAGTATGAGTTGTCTGATCCTAAATTAGAAACTTTATACTTTCCATCCTGATTTTACATGTTTGACAACATGAGAAAAATCCAACTTTGATGGTGCCACTTGCCCTCATTTGTATTCAACAGAGAAACTGAAGGTATGCATTCTAACACTTTTTATAAAGCTGCAAAAGTACTACTCATACTTCCTGTCTCTGTATTTCTTTCCATCCAGACACTGTCAAAAAAAAAAAAAAAAAAAAAAAAACAACACAAAAGGATGCATTTCCCTTCTTCTGTGTGGACCTTGCACCAATACTTACTTTGATTTGGCTTCCACTATGACACAGTTGCAGGGAGGGAGGCTTAGATGGGAAGGCCAGGACTGAATGAACTGACCCAATTGTAAAGCCTCTGTGAAAGCTAGAATCTAGATTTCTACAAAAATGGTGAACTTGAGTGAATTTGGTCTTTATTCCGGGATATCTAAGGGAATCTAATTCAGTTAGCTGGTACTAGAGGCAATGATTCTCAGCTGCAGCTACAGCTGCAGCAATGCATTAAGACCTGGGGAGCTGTAGCAACTACTGATACCCATGTGATTCTGATCAACTTGCCTATGGTGGAGGCTGAAATATGTACATGATTTTAGAAGTTCCCCAGATGTTTTTAATGTGAAGTCAGCATGGAGAACCATTGAACTGGAACGTCTCCATGGTGGTATCTCTCAGTTTCAAGCAGTAGTAGGCAACAATGGGATTTTGATTGGAGTCTCCATTTCTTACAGGTCCTCAAGAAATGTGTCAGAGAATAGTGTCTTCTGCATTCATCTAAGTGGAAGGATTCACAAGAGATAGACTGAGAGTCAGAGCTTCTACAACCCAAATGAACTATCTCCACATTATATCATCCTTGTGAGGGAGAAGTAAAGTTCTCAAGAGAAACCAAGACAGATGTGTAGACAAGATTACTTGGCTAATATGGCATCAGAAAGTGTGATATGTGAGATGGGCACGTAGGGCTCCTCCAAGACACAGCAAACCCTAGACCTAGCTTTTTCTATCATTAAGGTTGAGTATCATGTATAGTGCTCAGCCCAGTCAGAATAGCTAAGATCTTTTCATGAGAGAGAATTTTAGGGATTGTATTTGGAGATGACAACTTATTGAATCTGAGGACATCTGTGCTTGAAGTTCTGTAGATTCTTGGCAGTGTTTCTCTAGCTCAATGATGTCAATTGACTTGAAGTGTGAAGCTGAAACAAGTCAAGGTTTACTTAAAGATGTAGAATATCAAAAAATGGGACTGTCTGGGTTTTACTCTCATGGCCCAGCTGTCTGGCAGCTCATGCGTTCTCATGAGCCACTATATTCTACTACTAACATTCAAGAAAGGAAAATATAAAAACTAGGAGAGGAAAACCTGATGAAGCCTGGGAGAATCAATCAGTTGGATGGGGTGAATAAAGAGAAAGGAGGATTAATCTGTCTGGCCCTTAGATCAACCCCTTGCCCTACCCTAGCAAATAGGTCAGGAAGGAATATTTGAGTCAAGTGCAAGGTCAGGAGGGTATTTGTTCTGCCTCTTTCTCACTACCATTTTCTTTTGCCTTCTATTTCCAAGTTCATGCTCCTCTCCTCTGACCTTTTCCTCTTTCATATATGATTTTCATCCTTTCTTTCACCTCAGAATCGCCTGATCTGAAACATGATTACTTTAAGTTTGTTCAACTTCTTTAAATCATTCAGCGACAGTTTCAGATTTGCATTTCTATTTCTGGAGTCGAGGGAGTACTTTCAAATTCCCCCCATTGTTCTTCAGAACCACCTCTATCTTATCACATTTCTATTCAAACTTTAGTCTTAAAATACCTGTCATTTCTCATAAACTTTGGAAGTTTTCAGTACTCTGAGAGAAGTTCTTGAGGTCTTTTTTTTTATTTGTAAAATAAACTAAAACTGTAATCTGAGAGAAAACCTGACTTATCCTGATGAGTTTATTCTATGAACTGCAGTCATCAAGGACAAACTGCATTGTACTTTCTCTCTCTCTCTCTTTTTTAAAGTTTGTTAGTAGGATTGAATTTTATTTGTCACAGGATGGTTTTAAATAACTGTTCAGAATCCTTTGGACAGACACACATTTATATAAGTTTTTAGGCTAATGAGTATATGTTAATTTCACTAGTGTCAACAATTTTTGGAAGATTGTTTTTGATTACTACACTGGCCCTCAGATTTTTCAGATGCATGGTCCAGAGAGGGAAGCTGGGGACACCCACCAGACCTGAATCTTCTGGTTCCTCCATAGTTGCCAGTTCAACACCACTTGCTACTGTCACTATCCACACAGTCTCTATTGACTGAGAAACTAAACTCTGGGCCCCTTACCTCCAAAAAGAAGACCTTTCCCATCTCCAGGCATATATAGGCCCTGGGTTATTGCCCAATTATCCAACCTCAGTTTCAATCTTACTGCCCTCTCAGGTCTTCTTTGTAGGACTGGAACTCTGCTCACCTGTGGGTCTTCTGGATAGATCTGGGTCTTCTACCCCACAATCTCTGTCTATTAATAAATGTCCTATCATAGAGGGACAAAGCAAATCAAATCAAAGAGAACTATCATTTTGGGTGCCTGGGTGGCTCAGTGGGTTAAGCCACTGCCTTCGGCTCAGGTCATGATCTCAGGGTCCTGGGATCGAGTCCCGCATCGGGCTCTCTGTTCAGCAGGGGCCTGCTTCCCTTCCCCTCTCTCTGCCTGCCTCTCTGCCTGCTGTGATCTCTCTCTGTCAAATAAATAAATAAAATCTTAAAAAAAAAAAAAAAGAGAGAACTATCATTTCCTTTTTGGTCACTTCCTTGGCAGGACTCCTTTGAGTACTCTATAGAAGATCTCTTCCAGAATGACTCACTAGCCCAATACTGTGTGTGGATGTGCATGTTTCCTTAATGATGCTTGTTACAACTTCAAGTCTGATGTTTATTGTCTGGAAATATGGGTTGTGTCTGTCTTTCCATGGAAGCCATGATGGCACTCTCATGGCTTCCATGGAAAGACAGACACAACCCACATGAGAGTGCCATCTTTTTAGCTATTTTATTATCAAAATCTAGGATAGTGTTATAAACATAGTGAGCACTGAATAAATTCTCATTAAATGGGAAAAAAAAAAAAGAAAGCTATTACTGGCGTTCTGAATGTTTTCATACTGTGATCTATATTGCCCAGGGTCCTGGGATTGAGCCCTGCATTGGGCCTCTGCTCAGCAGGGAGCCTGCTTCCCTTCCTCTCTCTCTGCCTGCCTCTCTGCCTACTTGTGATCTTTGTCTGTCAAATAAATAAATAAAATCTTAAAAAAAAAAAAAGGCAATCCATTTTTAACCTTACTGAGAGTCTCAATATGAACCCAGTCCAACATGAACCCAAACATCTCATATGATACTCATCCTCTAATGCCAGCACCAGCCCAAGGTGCCTATTCTAGAATCTTACCACCTCTTCTCAAGTGAATGTGTGATTACAGCATTAGAAGCCAATTTTAAGCATTAGAGATTCTATAATTGCCACAAGTCTATAACTCAATAAAGAATGTGCCAGGGCAGCACTCCTGTCCTGAATATACATGAGGGGCTATTTCAAGAAATAAGTACTACTTTTGAGTAAGCTGCCCTGTTCTTCCCCTAGTTAAATGTATGTGTTGAAGCTCTTTGAACAGCATACCTGCCCTGCCTCAGCCTCAATTCAGTCCTAACCATGTCTGGTCCTATAACGACAGCTCTAGCCCTTTGGTACGTACGCCAAGCCTAGATTTATCTACTACCCTAGTTCTGGCACCCAGGAGATCTGGGACAAACCAGTGTTAATCTGCATGTCCACTAAGCCACAAACTTTCTCCCTGACATCCAGCCTGTGTATAAAATATGTATGACCAGATCTTCATTTTGATTCCTGATTTATATTCATGTGTTCTCAGTTGGAACTGAAGCATTCACCAAATCTTAGGTCATTTGGCTTGAAAAACCATCCAGTTCTTGCCAGCACTCCTCTCTAAGAGCAAGATACACTACTCCCTGCAGCTGCTAGCTCCAAACAAAAACCACCACTCCACTACCACCTGCCAGTCCTGGCATTGCCTGCTACTGCCTTCACCCAAGAAGAGCCCATGTCCATGTGTTAGCCCAGATCAGGTCAAAGATGTCAGGGGCTTTCAAATTCACAGTTCATATTGTAAGCTTTGGGACTTCAGGAATGAGACCTAGAGCCAGGATGGAGCCCCAGTCTTGCTCCACCCACCCTCTGATTATAGAATCGCCCAAAGAGGGCCCCATCACTTCTGTATACTTTGAGGCCCTTGAATTATGAAAGTACTCCTAAAAGGAAAATGACACTCCAGGCATTATGAACATTTTCTTGCCAATTCCATATAGGCTTTTAGGGTCTCAGTGGAAGGGAACTACTATTAAGAAACCCTTCATTGCAACCTTTGGCTAAATTCTTGCCTAATCAAGTTATGAAACCATAGCTCTCACTTGGGAGGTCTTAGAGGAACCCACTGCTTGCTGAGTACAGCTCAGAGACCCTGAGCATATTTCTACTGTCTCATTAGTGTGAAAGGGTTAAATCTTAGCCAGGCTTCACAGCTCCTTGGGGTTAGATCCAGCCCTTCTCTAAGTTTTGTCACTTACCAGCTATCATAACTCACTTACCAGCTTAGTACCTGTTACTAAGACCACCCTTACTTGCCCAGGATGGAGATCAGCCATGTATGGGAAATTCTGAGAACACGTTCCTGACCTAAATTCTTACATTTGATGTTTGTCCCACTTATTTATCCAAAGAAACTTTTGCAAATTGACCTCTAGATCTCAACTTTTGGAAAACCGTGAGGTAAGACAGAGAGGTGATCACAGCTCAGCACAGATATAAGAAAAGATGTGTACTCAACTAACTCTGGGAAGAGGGGTCAGAAACTCCACTCATGAATCAGGTAGGAGAAAAATGTCATGAGAAACAACTGACATAGACCTTTTCCCATGACAGTGGTTAAATCCACACACAAAATTGTATCTACCATGTGATGGGCTCTAAGACATGTAAAACTCAAGCAGGGATCCCAGGTGAACAACCACTCAAATCAAATCCAGGGAATATAGTTATTCCACGTGTGCCAAGGCTTATAGGAGCATGACAGTTTCTGTAGGAACAATTTTTTCTCTTTTTTGCCTTGATCTTAAGGATGTGTACTCCTTTTAAAAATGGCTTAGCAATTATCTACAAACAATATTGAGACTCCAGAGACTAAAGTAATCTAGTATCTTCCTACACAAAATGTGGTCTGAGTCACCTGAGAGACTGAGAGGAATGCAAAATCTCAGGTTCTGACCTAGACCTAGTAAATCAGAATCTAAATTTTTAACAAGTTGTTGAGTATACACATAAAAAATTGATCAACAGTGATCTAGCAAATATGAGAGAACTACCCAGACCATCTCCAAACATAGACTTATGCTATATGGATTGAACTGAAAATCGATCTTGCTTTTATCTATGTGGTAAGCTTCTATCTATCCTTTGTAACACTAGTCTTTTTTTTTTTTCTTACCTTTAATTTAATTTATTTCTTTTCAGTGTTCGAAAATTCACTGTTTATATACCATGGACCCAGTGCTCCATGCAATACATGCCCTCCATGATACCCACCACCAGGCTCACCCAACCACCTGCCCTCCAAAACCCTCAGTTTGTTTCTCAGAGTCCACAGTCTCTCATGGTTTGTCTTCCCCTCCAATTTCCCCCAACTCACTTCTCTCTCCATCTCCCAATGTCCTCTATGTTATTCTTTATGCTCCATAAGTAAGTGAAACCATATGATAATTAATTCTCTCTGCTTGACTTACTTCACTCAGTGTAATCTCCTCCAGTCCTGTCCATGTTGATACAAAAGTTGGGTATTCATCCTTTCTGATGGAGGTATAATACTCCATTGTATAAATGGATCATATCTTCCTTATCCATTCATCTTTTGAAGGGCATCTTGGTTCTTTCCTACTCTTGTTAGCTGATTGTGTTCTATTTTTTATATAACAGTATTCATACCAAGAGGTTTTCTTAAATCAGTAAATCATGTAAGTTCCTCTGTGGGTAAAATTGTAGACACGTAAGACATAATAATAAAAGGTTACATTATTTTTGAACACTGTGCCAGATAATATTCTGAGCACTATAAAAATGTTAATAACCCTAAAAGCTGGACAGAGGTGGATGCTATTAAACTACTTCTATTTTTAGATTATGTTAACTATAAACTCATCAACTTTCAATCAGTTAATAAAATTGGGAAAGCACCACATTCACAAATTAATCTGGCTTGTATTTTCTTAAACCCCGAAATAAAGTATAGATTATAAACTGGCCACCTGGGATACCTGGGTGGCTCAGTGGGTTAAGCCTCTGCCTTAGGCTCAGGTCATAGTCTCAGGGTCCTGGGATCAAGCCTCAAATCAGGCTCTCTGCTCAGCAGGGAACCTGCTTCCCCCACTCTCTCTGTCTGCTGCTCTGCCTACTTGTGATTTCTCTCTCTGTGTCAAATCTTTTTTTAAAAAAGGAAACAAACAAACAAACAAACTGGCCACCTATTAAACGCTTTGATTTCTAAATTTCATGTTCCTCATGCAACATCAGACCTACAATTTCATCAAAACCTCATTTTCACATTCAACAAGAAGTTATTTCTTTATTTTATTTATTTATTTTAAAGGTTTTATTTATTTACTTGAAAGAGAGATAGAGATAACAAGAGAGAGCATGAGCAAGGAAGAGAGGGAGAAGAAGTTTCCCCACTAAGCAGGAGCCACCGTGGGGCTCAATTTCAGGTCTCCTGGAATTCCTGAGCTGAAGGCAGACACTTAACTTACTGAGCCACTGAGGTGCCCCAAAAAGTTATTTTTTAAACAGTGGGTTGGATTTTTAAATCTTTAGCAGAAATAATTCTATCATCTCCTAGAATACCTCTACACTGTTGCTTCTCTGACAGTACTAATGCTACACACAGAACACAGCCCCACATATGAGCATGACTGAAGTTCTTTGAACATACTGGCACTAGAGGTACATTTGGCTGTTTTGTTAACTCTTCTTCACAAGCTACAGTTACCCTTGGAGGGGACAAACAGTAAGCCGGTCCAATGCTGGCACAGCTGTCTCAGGGTTCTGCAAAGCATGGGATGACACTACATTTGGTCTGATCAGAACCATGTATGCAGTGATGGGCTGTGACACAGCAATGAGCATGGCGGGTTTCACCCCTAAGAACTGTGTCCATAGAACCTCTTGGTTAGCATTTCCAAAGGGTCCATCCCGATTCTAAATACGACCATTATCTTGGAGAGGTTTTATGGGACTGGAATCTCTGACTCTTTCAACTGTTAAACGCTTTATTTCAGAGACTTAGAGGAAAAAAGGAAGAAGAATCATGTGAAACAAAGTGAACTGAACAATGGTAGATGGAATTCAGAAAAAAAAAATAAAAGTTAAGAAAATAGAAAGGAACTATATCTACTCAGCGATCTGAAGACCCGACTTCCATTATCTTCTGGTATTATTCCATACTGTCCTCCTTAAGAGACCATTATTTTTGTAGAAGAGTGTATGTTCTTATTTCCTTACTCCCCTTCTAAACAAAAAATTTAAAATAAATGTTGCCACAATATTAAAGAAGAAGTCAGCCAAATACAGGACATACATCAGTCTAGAGATCCAATATAAATGATTTATAATACCAGAAGAAAAAATTCTCTACTTGAGTCAAGAATTACTTTGCCTTCAGCCTTATTATGTAAAATTATACAGAACCAGACAAATTAAGAATCCACTAGCACTTAGTCAAACTTAAAGAATGTGTACATCCCTCATCAATCTCATCAGACCACAACACAATTTCATAAATACCAAAAGAAAATACAAACAAGTCTTAGGTTGCTAAATTTTAGACACAACCGAAACAGG
Source organism: Mustela nigripes (assembly GCF_022355385.1). Taxonomy (NCBI): domain Eukaryota; kingdom Metazoa; phylum Chordata; class Mammalia; order Carnivora; family Mustelidae; genus Mustela; species Mustela nigripes. The sequence goes on along the minus strand of NC_081561.1, from coordinate 132,008,455 downwards.
TATATACAACTGGTCCATTGGCAAAATAAAAGGCAGAGATTTGGAATTTCAGTAAAATATCCAGCTGCAGCCTAGCATAAAGTAATTCACTATTTCTAACTCATCATTTACTATGGCACTATCCATTTGAAGTATTTTAACAAAATTTATGATCTCGGGGTCTCTTACACATTTCTAATGCATTTTGAAGTGTGAAAACTGGGGGAATTAGAGACCCTCAAGTTTCCTTAATCAGTTTTGCACATCTGCAATCTGCCATTCATGCCACTGTTGACACAAACAGTGATACTCCTCTGTCAATAAAAACAGCAGTGATGCTAAGAAGCATTTTGGAATATTGATCCCTAGCAGTCTCATATAATCTAAAGCCACTGTTTATTATCCATTATCACCCATTGCTAGAAAAACATTTCCCACTATCAAATTTCAGACCATTATCTAACTGCTGAGATTGCTGTTGCTGTCATTATAAAGTCAAATGCTTTCAGTATGCTACCCCATAATTGTACTGCAGGGGGAAATTCTATGGAAATTCCACTTCAGTTTTAAAGATGAGAGGATTGGGGGAGAAGGATTTTCTCTGAGGAAGCTGTCTTGCTGGAGTTCTTGGAACAGCCTGGCTTCAATGGACCCACTGCGCTTCCATCTGAACAAATTCTATTGATTCCAGATGCTGCCTAATTGGCCCGTGACTGAGTAACACCCCTAAATGTGTTGCATTTGTATCACCAAAGTAAACAAGCAATCTTCGCCCTGCATACACCAGTGCTAACTAAAGCTGCCTGAAAGAAAATGTTCTTATATGAGTGTTCTTTGTATCCCCTGTTTTCTGGATGCTTGTGGCCTTTTGTACAGTCTCTGATTGAATTCGCTGACAACTAGAATCTTAACACGCCTCTGGTGGTATGCCCTGCTCCACACTTAGACAATGTAATAATAAGAGTGGTGGTGGTATAAACACTTCAGAAAAGTCCAATGCAGGGTGCACAAAAACTTCAAAGAGATAAACAGTTGTTATATACATCTAGAAAGAAACTGGAAAATTACTTTTAATCCTATTTTCTTGATAAAAAAAAAAAAAAGATAAATTCTAACACCAAGGACATACCAATAATCTTTCTCTTACTCTATTTCTGGGGACAAATTTGCTCAAAATATTTAATTTTAGAAAGTCAAGGTTGTTGGTTCTTTGAGCTGAATTTCTCCTCCCATGAAGAAAAAGAAAGAAAAATAAATTCATTTTATAATTGATCCAGGATGTCTTTTTGCCATCCTTTTCTGTTTTCATGATGGATGACTAGGGGAATCACCGCCATCTGCAATGCCAATGGTGAAGTGGAACCGAATCACCACCAGTTGGCTAATGAGGTTAAACTGCCTTCCTGATGATGCAGGACAAAAACTAAATAAGGCTAAAAAATAAAGTAAGCAAGATTTGATACTTTGCCTTCCAGTAACCATTTCCAAGGGGTGTATCAATTTTGCTAGAATTCCCTAAATCTGACTTTCTTGAGTAAGGCATATAACTTATTTAAAAGGGGGAAAAAATGTGCCTCTATATACTCTCTAAATGATACATTTAGAGATACACTTTAAAATGATACACTTTAAAAATTATTACTGATATAATTATAGCACTATCTAGAACATATAACAACAGGGATATCACTTTATGGAAACCACATTTTAGGGACTCAAGAATCTCCTTTTTTTTCCTCCCTCCCCTAAGTGCCCAGATGATGATTTAACAAAAAAATTAAAAAAAAAAAAAAAGTTGCTCTTTGAGTAAATAATCCTCACCCCTCTCTACAAGATTTCTAACCCTAAGCAAATCATCTGGATAGAGGCAAATCGGTTTTTTTACAAATAAGGCTCCAGAAAATTCTGGCAATTATTCTTCTTTTGTGTACACACAGATTCTGGTTGTAAAATTAGACTGATGACTGAGAGCAGTTCAGTTCCAAGAAAACAGTCTTTTGATTTTTATAAAGCAATGCCAGGTTAAAGATGTTGGGCTAGTAGACTTGGGAGCCAATGGCGTTGTTCATATATTGAAGGGATTGCAGCTGCTCTGAGGAATAGAGCTTCACAGAGAGAAAGGTTTTAGTTCCTAGGGGAAGTTGTGCCTAGAACTGAAAACCCTGAAAATACAAGGCACTGTTCTAGCTAGTCAAGTAGTTTTGAGGTCCAAGCTCCAAGCATTTTAGGACATCTTCTTCAAAAGTGCCAAGAGGGCCTAATGCTATCTATATTCCAACATTCTAGGCAGGTGAAATCAGACATGCAAAGCAGTCTTGATTTGTCTTTACTGTTTTATCTTGAAAAGAATTATTCTAAAGACTTATCTCAGTAAGAACATCTTACAAAATTAAATGAGGAACTCAGATAAATTTCAAAAAAAAAAAAGCATTTTGACAACTCTTAAGATGAGAGAGTTCTGGGAACAGAGAGGAAGACTGGAACGCTCATCTCCAAGAATTTCAGTTACTGTGTAGATTCCAGGAATAATATCAAAGCCTTACCCTAGCCCTTTTATTTCTTGGGGCCTCAGTTTCCTCATCTATAGAAATAAATATGGAATTAAATAATAAGGTCCATCCCACATCTCTTACACCATAATTCAGATAATAGTCCTTTTTGTCTGAAATAATTTTCTTCTACTAATTTATATTCGAATTTACTGATTCAGACTTCTAGCTTGTCAGCAGCCATTCTTGGATAGCTTTAGGTACTTAGGAGAACCTTCATTTCAATTCAAAGAGACAACTTCAAATGCAGAGTATCCCAACTGGCAGAGTTCTGGTATTTTATTAGCAGTAACATTTGAATTTGAACTAGAGAAGTTTACCCTTTCAGATAAGAAAGTGAGCCCCTGCCTGCATGCTTACTGCAGCAAAATATAGGGCTCATTAGTGAAAACCAGAGACCCAAGAACTCAGTTTTGTTAATCAAATACCTGTATCTGCTGGATGCTCTATATAGCCCTGAAGCATGGTGGTTCATAATGTTAACACCAAGGGAAAAAAGAAGGGCATTGTCAAAGTCTTGAGGGAGGCATCCCACCAAGGTCCACAACCAGTGACTGCAGAATTTAGGAAATACAAACTTGTTCCTATCTAGAGATTTTCCAACAAATAAGATTTACTTAATCATCTCTCTCTAACCGTCAGAACTATTCAACAAATATGAAAAGTATGCAAATTAAAACTGAGAATGTAATTAACCAGGAGATTTAATGGAAAGTAGGCAAGTCTTAATAACAAACGAAGATAAAATACAAGCATCATCAAAAAAATTTAATGTTTATTTTATGAAAGTTTTCATATCACTCTTGTTAAAAGAAAGATCATAAAGAAAGCAAAAAATGTCAACAAATTTTGAGAGAATGCATTACATCTCTGAATAATTTAAGTTCACAGCTTGTAAAGAAAGTCTATAACTATATACATTTTATTCAATTTTACTATAGCCCTTTATGCTATTCATTATATAAAAATGGCCACTTGCATTTTTCACCTGAAAGCACCATTTTAAAAAGTTTTTGTTAACTATGGGAACTTTGAAATGAAGTAGGTAGGCATCTAGAGAAGGTGTAATGACTGGAAAGAAATTAATGAAGGGATCCAGTTGCTTCAGAGAATTTCAGTTCAGTCCATAGGAATACATGATGCCATCCATACTGGTTGAGGTATGGTTCTTGATTTTAGCTCAGGTGATGATCTCAGAGTCAGTCCTAGGTCAGGTGACATGCTCAGTGGGGAATCTACTTGAGAGTCTCTCTCTCCCTCTCCCTTTGCTCTTCCCCTACAATGCTCTCTCTCTCTCCCTCTCTCTCTAAAATAAATAAATAAATCTTTAAAACATAAAGAATTAACTAGGAATTTATGACCGATTCTCTGAATTCCACTTAAGTCTCAAAACAATAACATGCAAAATTAAATGTACTCTCTAAGATGTATCTTTTTTGTTTTGTTTGCTTCTCATAGTTACATCCAAGGTGGCTTCAATCATTTAAACTACAGTGATATATCAACACATTTCCAGACTCTTGTCGTAGGGTCATCTTTGAGAAAATGATAGGTGTGATATGTTGCCCTCCCCATATTCTGAAAACTGGAATGGTTTCTCTGATGTCTCTGTGTGGCATATTACACATAACAGTTCCCATTGTTGTTTAAACCTTGACTGCAAGAGACAGGACTGTGGAAAAGATGAACTATAATTTCACATTTGGAGAAGCTAATTTTAATGTCTTTTAGATGTGTGATTTATCACACTTTTTTTGGCAAAAAGATAAAACATCAAACTTCCATATTATAAGCCAAAAAGATAAAACATCAAACTTCCATATTATAAATAAGAACAATAATAGCAAATGATGTTTGAGAATTCGAGCTTCAGTGATAACCAAAGGAAAATGACTGTGTCTTGAAAAACAAAACATGAAAGCATCTTCATGAAGTAGATAGTCTACCAAGTGTGACTGAATTAGAATAAAGTGTGATCTGATTAGACATACCCATGTACACACAAAATATCTACTATAAATATTACAATTTATGATATATTCTTGTCAGTTGGGTTTGCTTAATCAGAATATAAAATTTCATAAAAGCTATAGCTCCACAGAACAAAATTACTACACTCCTAATATTGCAAACATAATTAACTTTGAATTATGTGAATTAACAGTGCCTAACAAATTATCATTCAGCTCTGAAATTAAATTCTTTCGTACCATTAGATTTGTTTGTTAAGCTCAAGTAGGCAAAAGTTGTATTTAATAAAGTAATAATGGTGCTTTGCTAAGAGTGCCTTTGAGAAACATTGATTTATTTAAAATAAAGCAAGGAATTTCTATTATTAGTTAATTTGTGAACATCATAATGTCTATGTAATAAAATTAAGGAAAAAGTTTGATGCACTTACAGAGTACTAATGCTTATTATTACAGGAAACCTTTTTCTAATCATCTCTCTAATTAGGTATTTTACATGGTTATCCTGTGGTTGCATATACATAATGTAAATACAATTAATATTGTTTTAGATTCCATTAAAGTTATATTAGCACCTTCATTTAAAAAAAATTAAAGTCAGTGTCATTTAAACTTTATCTTACATTACCCATCTCAGTCAGATTATCCACCCTTTCTCAAAATGCATTTAAAGTGAACAAAAAAAAAATCAAGAAATATGACGTTTAAATACTTCCATGTGACCACAGCAATTGGAATTCAAAATATATACTTCATACATAACAGAGTGTATCCACATAATTCTAGTATGTCAATGGACTGAAATTTTAATACATCAGTAGCAGGCATGAGGGCATGCTTTCACTTCCTTGTGTAAAGAAACTTTGCCTGTTGTTTGATTAAGGTCCACAAGGTATCATCTGAGCACTAAAGATCCAAGCAATGATAAAGGCGAGAAGTTAGAGATGCCCGCGGAAGAGCTATAAAGGAGGAAAGACAAATGATTTCGAATCAAAGCAAAATAAAATTCTAGAAGAATCAGTTGACTTGAATGCCAACATAATGCATGTGTTTTCTCATTCAAAAATGACTCCAAGATAATTTTTCAAGATTGAGGGACCCTGGTAAGCTCAGCCAACTTAGCTTTTACAACTTTTGAGTGTGGTTTGAGACGAGCTTGCTATGAAGGGAAATAGAAAATTCCTTAAAATGGAAGGTGTTTGAGCTTGAATTTAATGTTGAGAGTCATGTTGCAATGTTGCTTCATACCAAGGCTTTCTGTATATTCCAATCATAAAATTCAACTGGAGACACAACGAGGAGATGCTCATCAGGGATTCTATTCTGCAGGGAAGACTCTTGCTACTATAAGGCACCTGCTGGTCTTTTGCAAATCATTTCACCCACCCCATCTGTAGTGGGACTTGGGATATAGAAAGTATTTTTCTAGTCAGTGACAGGTTTGTTCTTGTTCCTAACTCTATCCGTAATTCCTTGCTGGACCCTACTATGACAAGTGGCTCAAACACTCCAGCTGAATTTTTTGCATTAGATGTTAGTGGCCATGGTGAAGGAAAGAGAGAGAGAGAGAGAGAGTGTGTGTGTGTGTGTGTGTGTGTGTGTGTGTCTTTGTGTCTGAGAAAGAGAGAAAGAAGAGGAGGACAAGGAGGAAGAGGAAGATGAGGAAAAACATACGGAAGGAAGGAAATAGGAAGGAAGGATGAATAAAAAGTAGGCAGGCAGGCAGAGAGAGTGAAAGGGATCCAGCGACTGGTTCCCTGGAGAGATAGAACATGTTTTAAAATAATCAGTACAGACCATCTAACTCGAAGTTTGTTTTCAGTTGAAAAATCTTTTCTATAATTTTGATTAAGAAGATGTACCTATTATTCCAAATTTGAATAAAATGAGTCTGTGCTATTAGAATTATTAAAAGTCAGTGTTGTTTACTCCAATATTTAGTAAACAAATTTCCCTGTAATAACTAGGGCTGTACCGTTTCTGGATGCCTGTACTCCTAGAGCAGCCTCCTCACCGGCTTCTGCATCTCCATCCGTCGCAGTTCATTCTCCAGGCTGTGGAAGGAGTGGTCTTTTCCTGCTTTCAATACTTAATGACTCCCTTTTTTCCATGGTAAATGCTACCTGATGTCAGAGGCAATGCATCCTACAGTAATTACCTAGTTACCTGACCAAAGGCTTCCTAGATACCCACTATTTTGTCCACATTTGACTCTTATTGTCTAGTAGCATCTGACAAATCATAGTAGCTCAATAGATACATACCTGGTGAATCAATAAATGAATATAAGTTTTGTATGGGAAGATTTGTCTGAGAAGAATACCTCCAGACACATAAAATAATGTATTTATAATATTAAGAATATGTTAGGAATATGCAAAGACAAAATAATATTTTAAAAATTGCTCTAGGTGTATAAGACTGTGTTATGCATAGTGGTGATTAGTGAGGTAAGATGATACCATGTCCCTTATATTATTTGGCCCTCAAAACCAAGCCATGGTTTAAAATAATCAAGGTAAACAAAACAACATAAAAGTAAACATTTTATTTTTTCTTTATTTTTTTAATTTTTTTTTATTTATTTGATAGAGATCACAAGTAGGCAGAGAGGCAGGCAGAGAGAGAGGAAGGGAAGCAGGCTCCCAGAGAGCCCAATGCCGGGCTCGATCCCAGGACCCTGGGATCAGGACCTGAGCTGAAGGCAGAGGCTTTAACCCACTGAGCCACCCAGGTGCCCCAAAAGTGAACATTTTAAAGGACTGACCATAGAGCTCCAATTTTGTAGTATCTGATTTTAGACATAGCATTAAGTTTTGAATATCTTTTTATTACATTAGTTCACTATTCTCACTTGCTATTGTGTTTTGAGTATTTATAAGCAGAGTATTTATTTATTTACTTATAGATTAATAATATTTAGTATCATTTTCTTAGTGGGTGCAAATATGTATATGTGTATATATGCATGAAGGAAGTACACAGTGGGTAGGATTATGAGCTCTGGCAAAAGGCTTCTCTATGCTTTAGTTACCTCTTCTACTAAATAAGGACAGTAACAGTACCTACTTCTATATGTCTATATGAAGCTTAAATAAGTTTACTAATAGAGTAATAAGAATAAACCCTGGCACATAGTACACACATCAATTATTAGTTTTTATAATTATTACACATATATGATGTTATTAATTTGTACCTTATGATTTTATCTGGAAACTAGTATCTATCTATACATAGAGGTCACTCTCAAAAATTTATTCTAAGCTTACTGGAAGGCAATTGATAAAAGCATTTTTTTAATTTAAATTGTATACATTTTTTTTCTAATTATGTAACAATTCTTACAGGTTCTTGTCTTCTTTCTTCAAATATTATTTTCATTAATTGACATGGAATCTTGAGTTATAATACCCAAGGAAATTTTCTCTAGAATCAACTTACATTTAACAACTTCTACACTCAAGTGTAAAATACTTCTTGAATATTTTCCCTTTTCCCTTACATTGATATAACATTTTCATTACTTAGTTCTAAGAGCAAATGACTATTATTAAAACCAAATTTTTATAGGCCGTTAGTTTCCAGCACAGATCATTGCCTCTAGGTGTTACAGAATCAAAATCAAAACATCTAAATAATTTAGAGGTAAATTAGCAACTAACTGAAAATGACTTACCACAAACTGTGGTTCATATGTAGCAAGGGGGCTAACAGAATTGTAACAAGCAGATCAGCTGATTATACCTTTCCCTTCCTCCCACAACCTCTCCCTCCCTCCTTCTCTCTTTTTCTCCCTCCTTTCCTCTCCTTCTTTCTCCCCCAAAGATATACAAAGGTATAAATGACATAATACTATACTTATACAATTTTAAAATATTGCAACTTCATTTCTCTTCTCATGAAAAATTGTACCTAAAAACTCCATAATGTGTAAACATATAATACCCACTATATTCTTCTCGGTCAGGAGAATTCTGTACATAGAAACAGCTGGGGGGGAGGGTATGGGGGTAGAAGTTTGTTATTTCATCTAATTTCCTATTCGGCTGTATTCTAACACCCCAACTCATTTAACCATTTTAAAGGAATTTTTTAAATGGAAAGCTTAGTTTGGGTTAATATATGACTTTGTTAATGCCTCATATTGAAAAAAATAATAAACACAATAATAAACACTACCTTTGGTTTTCAAACACCAACATAAAGTGATTGTAAAATTCAAAATTATGGAGTTGGAAAGCATCTTATAGATTACCCTCAGATTTTACAGCTGAGAGAAATGAGATGCAGAGGGATTCACCATCATGCCAAAAACAACCCATAGATTTGTACCATTCCTGGAACAAGAACCTCTGTCTTCTAACGCCAAGTTCCATGGGCTTTCTGTCTCTCAATTCAAAACAAATTATTGTGGGTCATTGTTTTTAAGATAAAACACTTGTGTCTTTTACACAAGATCACCCATACTTTAGAGCACAGTGAATGTGGTTTGACTCTACACCCAACAAATAGAAGTAAAGGAACATAGGGTTGCAGCAACACACCAAATTTCTCACATTGCTCATGTTTCTGACAAGGTTGTATCTAAACATTATTAGAAAAAGAATAATTGAATGTGCTTAACTTGCCCTTCATAGAAGAAAGTCCCCACTATCTTATTCTACCATTCGAACACTGAAGAATTCAGTTACAGTTCTCAATTCTCTTCTTTCTCATCCTGGTGTCTAAGGGTCTCCTTGGTATTATTTTGCTCTTAGTGGGAAAATGAAGAACAGATGAACCATTTTCAGTCCAAGAGTGTTCTTCACACACAAGTTCATCCAACAGTTTGCTACACCATGGCATTCTTGGGAGCAAGATTACCTCTTATGTAGTACTACTTTCCATAATACGCCCGGCTTCTGATATGTGCCAGATACATTTTAGAATAAATAAACTATTGACTCAATCAGTCACTGATCCTCAGGACTATTTTCTTCATGCTGAAAATTTACTTTAATTCTTTTCTACCTATTTTTGTGTGTGCAGAGGTGATTTACTCTTAATTCCCCCCCCCCAACTTTTCTGGTAATAAGTACAAGATGATGCAAAAAGCTCTAAGTACAAACACTAGTGTTTAATGGAAAGATAATTTCAAGATTAGTTTATAATTTCAAATTGTAATAAATTTTTTGGAGTCATTAATTCTATGTTTCCTTAAAGAAAATAGCACTTTACTGCTGACTCAGGATCAGCATGATATCCATTCTCACAACCCCCACCCCTTGGGGTCTATTTCATCTGTATTAGCGCTTAGGCAGTCATCCATTATAATAGAATCCCAAGATACAGAGACAATTATCTTTCTAAATTAGCTTGTTCCTAATTAGTGAAAAAGAAATACCTAGCCCAGAAGTGTTTATTTTCCTTGCATCTCAACATACATGAATACTATTGTTTTAGCTTTCAGACAAACATTACGAGCATGATTTCCTTTCTCCTTTCAGTACCACTATCTGCAGGCATTAAAACATATTAAAGAATCAAAACTAAGAAAAGCTGTGTAGAAGTGAGCCAATAATAGAAATCAGTGTCATACCAGAGGGCAACAGTAAGCTGGCCAGTCTGATGAAGGACTCACCTCAATGCTTATGAGGTCAGGGTAAGGCAGGAAGAAAGCCAGGTGGACAGATGAGAAGCTGATAGATACAGAAACAAAAGGTCAGATAGGTGACTAGAACCGGAAATTAATCTAAACAACAACAACAACAACCAATCTTAACGAAGAGATTTTCAACTTGGGGAAAATAGGACAAGAGCAAAAAGCGTTATCTTACGCAAGAACTCTTGTTGGATCAACTGTTGACTCAACTGTTCTGGTTGCCTCAAACTACCTCCATTCCTCTCTCATCCTGAATGAGATGAACCCAGGAGCTGCAGAAATGGCCACTGAAAAAGTCAGTTGGGGAGATACTGTAGAAGCAGGGCATGCCCATGGACTGGAGATAATTTCTGTAAGATCTGCTGTTCCCAGTTTGGAAGAAAGCCAAATTGGGTTCATGTTGGAACTTGAATATTACAGTAACAATTCAACCTCAGTAATATTAGTTTACTTATTGATTGAAGCCATGCATTCACATTTAGAAGGACCTTCATACTAATCTTTAAATATCATGGTCCTATCCAAGGGATTTTTCCATACTGTCTTCTTCTGCCAGAGACCCACTTTGGTTTGGAAGTCAAACCAAAGAAAAAGGGCAGAGAGCCAAGCAAACTACAGGAGAAATGCTGGAGACTTTCTGATAGTTCTCAGCAAATTTGGCTTTCCTGTCCACATTGCTTCTTCTAGCATAATCTTCTAGGAAATCTGATATCACCTCCTTATTAATTTGTGAAATATTTGTTGAATACCTACTGTGAGACAGTGGTCCACTATAGAACATAACTGTGATACAGGGATGGAGAGTGGGAGGTGAAGGACTCAGGGAATGCCTCCATTTAGTCCCTCTGATTTCAGCCATATTGACCTGAGATTTCCCATCCTGGCTGTGGCTTGAAATTTTATTTCACTTAAATCAAATTACATGTCTTATTCATATATTTGTGGAACACTTCTTTGCGACTCCTTAGGATATGCCAGATGTTACAAAAACAAAGTTAAGAAAGATATACCTGGTTTTAGAAATTCCATGATTTATAAATCCATTGAGAGGTAGAAACAACTTGAGTATTTTCTCCTCTTACTATAAATTATTTGCAAATACATGCCTTATCTATTTTATCAGAAATCAGGAGAAATTTTGATTCTGGAGTTAGAAAAATATTAACCCCTCATTTGAAGAAAGTAATAAAAAGTAAATTGAGAATCCAAAGCCAAAAAGCATAAAATAAGGAACAGAGAAGAGGTTTTATGTGTGTGTATGTGCTTATGTGCATATATGTGTATATATACTATATATATATATATGATATATATATATATATATAGTATGCATAATATCTTTTTTCCTCTTAGAAAAACATTATGGCAGTTGAGGAGAAGTCAAATTACATTTACAAATTACAAATACAGCTACATTTCCTTTTTTTTTTAATTTTTATTTATTTATTTGACAGAGATCACAGGCAGGCAGAAAGGCAGGCAGAGAGAGTGGAAGGGAAGCAGGTTCCCTGCTGAGCAGAGAGCCTGATGCAGGGCTCAATCCAAGGACCCTGGGATCATGACCCGAGCCAAAGGCAGAGGCTTTAACCCACTGAGCCACCCAGGTGCCCCTATGGCTACATTTCTTAAACACTTATGGGAAGAAGAGTTGCTGAGTAGGCTGTGCAGATTAACCTGATGATCACAAGATGGAAGTGGATTTTAAAGAAATCTTTGTCAAATATAGAAGAAATGACCAGAAAACAATAATAACATTTTAAATAGCAGCATTTATTCAGCACTTTATATATTCTGGATATTGTGCTAGAGACATCAATATATATTAGCAAAGTACTCTTAATAACAAGTGCATTAGACAGACCCTCCCAAAGTGGTTACCAAAGGATTTTCGAAGATGTCTTGCATCCCCCTGAAAACCAAATCAATTTTCAAAGAAGTTAATGACATACCAAACTAAAGCAAAAGTCAAAGGAGTTTGTTATACTACAGGCATTCTTGTGGTCTTTAGCACAGTGGAGTAGAAATTCCGAGATAGAGAATATATTATAGAGCAATCCACATACTAATTTTAGGCAATGGAACCCATTTTTTCATAGAGTATATTGAAGTGTTAGTGTGTTAGTGCCCTGAGAAATGTGCTTTGGGAAATACTGTAATCAGGCACTAAGCACTGGGAAGAAATAACTTGAGGCAGAAAACAACTGTTAATATTCATTTATTAAAATAAAATTACAAGTTCATAAAATAAAATTACAAGTTCAAATTTAGGGGAGCTTAAGAGAAGGAAACTCCTAAAAGTTTCTACTTTGCATGGGAAAGGGCATTACTAACATTTCATTGTCATTGCTGGTATGCTGGGCTTTTATGTTTATTGCATTATTATGGTGAACTTCAGGTGACCTCATATCATGGAACTTTGATCATTTTAATATTAGGTCTCAGCTTCCTCAATCACAAATTCTTCTATCATGGGAAATTTCAAGAATTTCATCTCTAAATGGTAAAAGAATCATTACAATTGCAAGAGTTATAAACAAAGTGACAGGGACATACTGAGGAGAAAGAGCTGATCCTTCCTACAGGGGGTTAGAGGGGGTGGTTTTTATAAAAATATGACAAATGAGATGTTGTATAACTTCCACAGAAGTTCCTATGGTTTACTCAGAGATCTGGTCCACAAAAATATTTGAAAAAACAACAACAACAACAAAGAGAAATAAATATAAAGTGGGTTTTGTCAGGCAGTTTGCTAGAAAGTTTCTGGTTCATATTTATACCCATCATATAAACACTGTGGATCATTGTGATCCATACATTTAGTTATTCTTGTGACTTCACCTTGTCTCTGATGTAGAACAATTGTGTAGGCTAACTTCTTTTTATAGCCTATTTAAACTACCCCTGGTCCAGTTCCAAATTTTATCTGAAGTAGCATTATTTAATGCTGTAATATTTGGGTTCATGGGCAAAAGGGAAAGTCATTCTTACATCTAGCCCCATCCTTCAAGCCTGACATTGGGTGAGAAGACTTGTGAGTATGAACACAACTTTCTCATAGAATGAAAGCAGTTTGCAAAAAATTCCATTTAGATTGTTCCTACTGGCCCATGGCTGAGCAATATGAGTCTCTACCTAATCAGTCCTAGAAAAGGTGAGTGTGTTGGGTCTCAGACAACTATAATGATGAGCCCTGATTGTATCAATTCCAGATAAAATCTCCACTTTTCCTCCCTCAACACCTATCCCTTAGACTTACCAATCAGAGGAGAAAGTAAGTCCATCCCTGGTCACACTTACCCCAAAGTCATTGAGAAGTGAGCAGCAGAGAAGAGAGACCATGGTCACTCTCACTGGTTTCTTCATTCGTAAGCACATTAAGAGGCTGAGTTCTCCTTTACCTTTCCTGGGGAGACAAGTTAAATAGCTCAGAAATTTTTCTGGTTGGGCCTTCTTTCTTTCCTTCTTTTAAATATTTTATTTATTTATTTCACAGACAGAGATCACAAGTTGGCAGAGAGGCGCAGATTGGGGGGCACATGGGGAAGCAGGCTCCCTGCTGAGCAAAGAGCCCGAAGTGGGGCTCGATCCTAGGACCTGAGCTGAAGGCAGTGACTTAACCCACTGAGCCATCCAGGTGCTCCTGGTTGGGCCTTCTTGATAAATATATATTTATCTTTTGACTAAAGATTTAAATAAACATATTGAAAAGCAAAACTCTATGTTTCACTTGCAGTGGTTGTTGTTGTTTTATAAGGGAGTATAGATAAACCATACAGTTCCCACTCACAAGCTAAAACATTTCACCATTTACAACCCAATTATCAAGCTTATATAAGCTTGGTATTAAGCTTTAGAGTTCCTTTTATTGTTTTTCTTCTTTTTTCCTATTTTGTTCTATTTTGTAGGCAATTGTAAACCTGCAAGATAATTTCTGGAGCAACAAACAGAAATAAGATGAAAAGAGAGAGAAACCAAAACCATCAGAAAAAAGAAGGTTACACAAATGAAGTGGCCTAAAGCAGAAAATGAAAGTTGAAATGCTAATCAAAAAATTAACAACATAAAAAGATATTAAGTAGAAAACCACTTGCACCATTGGTAAAAGTGGATATTTCCAGTCTTTCATTATTTCTGAACAGATATGTGTTCCTAAAACCAGGAGGTATTTCTATACATAAAGGAGAGAGGTCACCAGGTTACACCAGCAGTTAAGCTTAACTGGAGTCCTAGCAGGGAAAAAAAATAGAATAAAATTGTATAATATGGATCAGAAGAGTAATATTTTGGAAAAGAGCACTACAAGAAGTTCCAACTTTCTCTCCTAAAACTGCTATCCAATGGCTCATGCTAGGGCTACACCAGTATTTAACAAAAGGTCTACATAATTATAAAATTTTAGAATACGGTGAAATGCCTGTTCAGAGTCCTATTCGTTGCTTTTCCCAATTGATTTAGCTGTGTATTTCTTGTTTCTTTTGAAATTTTCCAGTGCTCTACCCTCAACAGGCCAGAGAGAACCCAAGGCCAGCTGCCAGGGAGGCTGACATAGTGATCGGGCATCAGACCAATATTATGGTTTCTGCTTCTGTCAGAATGCAGGAAAATAAAGTCTTTGAATTCTACCTTAGGGAAAAAATGGTAATCAAGTTTATTACCAGAGTGCAAGAACAACTAAACTGTGTATAAAAGTATCTTATTAATTCAATGAATATTATTTTAAACTAATTTATATTTTAGCATATGTGTGTCAACTACTAAGGAATGTGGTGATTTCCAGTTTTTAGCAATTAGTTAATATTTTGCTAAAAAATGTTTTCTTTAGGATGCCTGGGTGGCTCAGTTGGTTGGGTGACTGCCTTTGGCTCAGGTCATGATCTTGGGGTCCTGGGATCAGGACCACATCAGGCTCTCTGCTCAGCGGGGAGCCTGCTTCCTCTACTCTCTCTCTCTGACCGCCTCTCTGCCTACCTATGATCTCTGTGTGTCAAATAAATAAGATCTTTAAAAAAAAAAAAAGACAATTCCTTCATGGCCCTTTACTTGGGGTGCCTGGGTGGCTCAGTGGGTTAAAGCCTCTGCTTTCGGCTCAGGTCATGATCCCAGGTTCCTGGGATCGAGCCCCACATCAGGCTCTCTGCTCAGCAGGGAGCTTGTTTCCCTTCCTCTCTCTCTGCCTGCCTCTCTGCCTACTGTGATCTCTGTCTGTCAAATAAATAAATAAAATCTTAAAAAAAAAAAGAAAGAAAAAATAGAATCAAAATGATCATTCAAGAAAGAAGAAAATGTTTAATTATTATAAAAGCATTTATCATGACAGTATATCTGACCTTTCTAAGAAATACATTATATCATCATTTTTGTTTATTATGACTTCAGGTGCAGTATTACGGTGCTTTTCAATGGACATGTTATTTTCGGAGGTAAAAGTATTATAGATGGCATCAGGTATAGCAAATGTGTAGAACCTTTGCAACATATATGAAGAAATATGGCTGCAGGAGAGAAATACCATATTGGTAGAATCCTCTTCTCTTCTCCACTAGAAGTGTATTTGCAATTCATCTCTTCCTCTGGATATTGCCACTTAGCTTCAGACTGACTATGGCCTATTCCATCAAGAGGCTGGGGGAGGTATGTTCCCCACGTGTATCAAACCCACACCCAACAAGGGCTGTGGAAACACCACTACTTTCTCTAAGCAGCACACTGCTTCAAGAACTCAATAGCAGCAGTTACCCAAAACTGTTCATGTCCAGACCAGTTTTGACAGCAGAAGCATTATTTCTGGACAAATGCTAACCAACTATCACTGTGCTCTACAATGAAAAGGTAGATAAATACAAAATAAGGGCAAGATTTAAATATCAATATTTTAGGAAATTTGTAAATGTTTGGTAAGCTAATTTCTTTTTAGCTGATAGTCACATTTGGTTTTGCAAGTGTACTCTGATAAAATATAATGCTATGAGTTTCTTGATCAGTGAAGTGTAACTTCTTGGTTTTTTGCTAATTGACCATACATACGTTGAATATATTCTTCCTCAGTAAATTGGTCTCCTGGATAGATGTCACAAAGGCAATTTTCCTTTCTTTCTTTTTTAGATTTTGGAACAGTTTTCATTTCATAACAAAATTGAGTAGAAGGTACAGAGATTTCTCATATATCACCTAACCGCACACAGACACAGCTTTCCCCCACTATCGACATCTTGCACCAGAGTGGTACCTTTGTTACAATTAATGAACCTACATTTTTAAATATCATTATAGCAAAGTTGCAGAATGCCAGGTTAATCTACAAAAGTCAATTGCTTTCTTATATAATAGCAATGAACAAGTGAAATTTAAAATTAAAAACCTAATGCCATTTATATTAGCATCCCTAAAATGAATTACTTAGGTATATATCTAACAAAATATGCACACAATCTATATGAGAACAATTTCAGAACCTTGATGAATGAAATCAAAGAAGAAATAAATAAATGGAGAGATGTTTTATGTTCATGGATAGGAAGACTAAATATTGTCAAGATGTCAGATCTTCCAAATTTGTTTTACAGATTTGATACAACAACCCCAATAAAAGAATTCAGCAAGTTATTTTGTTATTTTCATATTATCCACATGTTATTTTGGGTAACAGAAAACTGATTCTAAAGTATATATGGAGAGGCAAAAAACCTAGAACAGCCAATATAATAACAAAGCAGAAAAACAAAGTTGGAGGACCTATACTACTTGATTTCAAGACTTACTATAAAACTACAGCAATTAAGACAGTGTGTTACTGGAGAAAGAAGAAAGAAAGAAATCAGTGGAACAGAATGGAGAGCCCAGAAATAGATTCTCATAGAGTCAACTGATCTTTGGCAAAGGAGCAATGGCGATAAATGCAATGAAGCAAAGATAGTCTTTTCAACAAATGTTGCTTGAACAATTGGACATCTACATGTGAAAAAAAAATCTAGAACAGAATTTCACATAAATAAACTCTAAATGGATAATAGATTTAAATGTATAAAACTCTTAAAAGATGACATAGGAAAAAACCTAGATGACCTTGGGTATGGTGATGACTTTTTAGATACAACACCAAAGGCATAATTCATGAAAGAAATATGAAACCTTAGACTTCATTAAAATTAAAAATCTCTGCTGTGTGGTGCCAAGAGAATAAAAAGAAAAGCCACAGATTGGGAAAAAAATGTTTGCAAAACATCTGATAAAGGACTATTATCCAAAATATACAAAGAAACTTTTAAAATTCAACAGTGAGAAAACAAACAATCCAAATTAAAAAAAATAGTCAAATGCCTTAGCAGATGTCTCTTCAAAGAAGTTACAGAGATAG
This sequence comes from Mustela nigripes, assembly GCF_022355385.1. Lineage (NCBI taxonomy): Eukaryota > Metazoa > Chordata > Mammalia > Carnivora > Mustelidae > Mustela > Mustela nigripes. The sequence continues at coordinate 131,990,959 of NC_081561.1, read as the reverse complement.
CATGTGAAAAGATCTCCACATCATATGTCATCAGGAAAAAGCAAATTAAAATAGCAATGAAATACCCCTATACACCTATTATAATGGCTAAATGATATCTAGAATACTGATATCAAATGCTGAAAAGATTGTAGAAGAACAAGAGCTCTAGTTTATTGCTGATGGGAATACAAAATGGTACAACCACTCTGGAAGACAGTTGGGTGATTTCTTTCAAAACTAAACATATTGTTACCATCTGATGCAATAATTATGCTCTTGGTATTTATCCAAAGGAGTTAAAACTTAGGTCTGTAGAGAAACCTGCACACAGATGGTTATAGCATCTTTATTCATAATGTCAGACTTGGAGGCATTCAAGATATCCTTCAGTAGGTGAATGGATAAATAAACTGTGGTACAGCCAGACAATGGGCTATTATGAATATTATTTGGCACTAAAATGAAATGAACTATCAAGCTATGAAAAGACATAGAGCAGCCTTAAATGCATATCACTAAGAGGAAGAAACCAATCTGAAAAGTCTAAACACTACATAAGTCTAACTACACGCCGTTCTGAATAAAGCAAAACTATAGACATGATAAAAAAGATCAGTGGTTGTCAGGGTTAGGCAAAGGCAGGGAGGAATGGATAGGTGAATCACAGTAGATTTTTAGGGCAGTGAAAATACTCTGTATGATACCATAGTGATATATTTATATCATTGTATGTTTGTCCAAACGAACAACCCAATAGAATGCACAGTACCAAGAGTGAACTATAATGGAAGTCATGGGTTTTGAGTGATTTTATTTACCAGTATAGGTTCAGCAGTTGAAATAAATGTACCACTCTGGAGGGAGAGGTTGGCAATATAGAAGGCTGTGCATGTGTGGTTCAGAGGGTATGTGGCAAATCTCTGTACCTTCCCCTAAATTTTGCTGTGAACCTAAAACTACTCTTAAATAAATAAATAAATAAATAAATAAAATCTTACTAAAGAAAGGAAAAAAACTCAAAACAATAAATTGATGTTTTGACTAAAGCAACTGTCGCTTGCTTAAACTCATCAACCACAGGATAAAGTGTTGTATATATAGTTTAAGATGAAGAACCCTGGTTCTACTGTTTCAGTTGCTGCAAATTAAGCAACCCTTGAAGAAAAGTCCTCAAAAAGCCTCCTCCTAGGTCTTCAGAAATCACATCCTTGTTTGACATTTCTCATCTCTCACCCTGTGGGTCATGATACCATAGGTATCATGCATTACTGTATCCTTGACACTTTCGAAATCACTTCATGAAAAGTCCAATCCTCATTATACTAATGGCTTCAGAGACTAAAACTAAGTTGATAATGCTTATCCAGTGAATATTGAATCAAGACAAACCTGAAGCAAAACTCTGCAGCCATATCACAGGACCAATCTGAGCTCAAATTGAGCCATTAAGTGGTTGATGAATCTCAGAGTGGGAGAAAACTCATCAACATAAATTTGCCATACAGTAATGAGTTGCAGAAGTGTTTGGGAACAAAAAGAATTTTATCTGTCCACGTATACAGTCCGAAAGTAGCATGTATCCTCACATCTATATATCACTATCAAGAGTATTAGGAAAAGTTCAGAAAATCCCAGCAGTCATCAATTCTCATCTGTGTTTAATTACCTGAAAAATCCAGACAAGTTTGAATCATCCGAGGCTATGGTGTTTTCCATAACCAACTGTTTCTAATAAACAGACATGAACAGAAGCAGTTCTGCTTTCTTAACCCTCAGCATTTTGAAATTTCTGTAGAGAGAAAAGCAATACCAGAGAGAGCCCAGAATATATCCCCTGGAATGTTACGAGGCAGTACACTCATTAAGTACTTCTTATGACACTTTAAATATTTCACTCATGAATGTCATATTAAATTACAGTCTTTCTAATGCTGCAATAGGGATAGCTTTAATTATTGTATGTCCATTTTAATTTCTCTCCATGATTTTTACCCTTGATTCTTGCCCAAAATACAAGAGCTTATTTTCAAGAAATCTAGACTGGTGTCATCATTTCTAGGATAACCATTCTTACGGTCATTTATGGTTTTGAAATGATTCTTTGTTATAGTTAAATAATCATTTGTCATTTCTCCTACATTAAAAAATCATCTGATGATGACATAATTGAACAACAGTTGGAAAATCATTAACTGTAAACAGCTACTGATGAGCTCTTTAAAAATCTACACGACATAAATTATTCGTAATCTATAACTATGTGAAGAATAAAAACCTGATGTGAAGGTAATTCCTGCCTACATTAACCCTAAAGGGGAAGTATATGGTAAAATTGCACAAACCTCGAATGATATGAGGAAAGCTGGCTTGAATTACTCAACACCTTACAAGAATGCACCATTAGAACCTTGAAACAAAAAATAAGTAAGTAAATATGTTTAATTTAAGAACTTACCTTTCTCATCTAAAGTGTCATAAGAATAAAAGGGCTATTTTTAGATTTGCTACATGGATTTTTTAAAAACACACTGATGCTGACTTTAAACAAATCTTTTGTTCTAGCTACATAATGACAGACAATATCTTCCCCAGCCTCATGCTGTTGTGAATACTAAAGACAGGATCTGTACAACTTCACTCACATTTTTTGCCCATCAGATTCTTTTAGGCCAGTTAAAGACATTGTTCAATAAACAAATAATTGTAATATAATGAGATAACATTATATTAGACAAGTATACAAAACTGCAAAAGCACAGATAAGAAAGAAATCATGGTGTAGTCTATTACTCTCATTATTTTGGTTTTTGTTGTTGTTGTTGTTTTTAAAGGTTTTACTTATTTATTTGACAAACAGATCACAAGTGGGCAGAGAGGCAGGCAGAGACAGAGAGAGAGGGAAGCAGGCTCCCCACTGAGCAGAGAGCCTAATGCGGGGTTTGATCCCAGGACCCTGGAATCATGACCCAAGCCAAAGGCAGAGGCCTTAACACACTGAGCCACCCAGGCGCCCCTCATTATTTTGTTTTAATCAGCTGAAATATATGGTAAGTAATGAGGAAAACTGGCAAGTTAAGCCATTATCAGCACTGAAGTGCCATTTTCAAATACTGACCATGAATAACCTTTAAAGGAACTGCCATCCTACAATCTTTAAAAAGTTCAGGTAATATGACTTTTCGAGACTGGGTAACAGAGAACAAAATAATTTGACAGGGAAATAAATCAAAGAGGCCATTCTCTGAGGGTCTTAACTAAATAAGTTTCTCCAATTAAGTTCGCCCTTGAACCTAAATATTTGTAATAGTAAGAATTTTTTATTATACATTTATAATATATATATCAGACTGCTACATGTTGAAATACTGGCTAGTAAAAAAATGTTCTGAATAATAATTTGGTTTTTAATATGCATATTTTATGTCAATTATGACTTACCTGAAAAGTGAGAATATATCACTTGTTGGATGTCAATCATTCCCAGAAGTCTTAAAATTAAATTTTATTTTGTTTATAAGTACAAAGTGTAACATCAGCTTTCAACTTCCTTCACAAGCCACGTGCCATGCTGAGCCGTGATTCTCCTCTTGCTCTGGATGTATGTTCTCTCCATGTGTACTCTGTGAATATTTTAATCAAATTACATGTTTCGTGGTTAGTAAAGCTGTAAAGTTTCATGAGATTCCATTCAGAAATCACTTGCTCTGAGAGATTTGTTTTCGAATATCTGTAACTAAGGCATCCTGGTACAAACAGATAGGAGCAAATGCAAATCTGGTCTCCTTCCTCTTCATTTTATTTATGTAAATCCAAGAGTTGCTAAAATTTTAGAGTGAGATAAAATAGTTGCTATTCTATAGAACATCACAAGAGAAATTAATATAAAGATTATGAGAGTCACAAAAAAAAAACGCTTTACTGTGTTGGCTTCTCACAAATTATTTGCAACATTTGGTTGAAGGATTAAAAATTTATCAAAAAGTCTATCATGGGGGCGCCTGGGTGGCTCAGTGGGTTAAAGCTGCTGCCTTCGGCTCAGGTCATGATCCCAGGGTCCTGGGATCGAGCCCCACATCGGGCTCTCTGCTCAGCAGGGAGCCTGCTTCTTCCTCTCTCTCTGCTTGCCTCTCTGCCTACTTGTGATCTCTGCCTGTCAAATAAATAAATAAAATCTTTAAAAAAAAAAAAAAGTCTATCATGAACTTACAATGCTCTCCAATAGAAGAGGACAATCTCTGAGTTTCTGCTGTATCTAATAGATACATAAGGCTACATGTAAATAGGGCACCCTTTCATACGTATGTAATTATGTAGATGAAAGAATAAATTAAAGAGAGATAATCATTAAATTTTACCAAGTTGCAAATGGCCTTCTAAATCTGCCTCTTTCTGACTGTGTGTTATACCTTAATATTGCTCTTTACTGATTCTAACTTCATGTGTCTTTGGGTTTTTCAAGATTCAAAAGAAAATAGCCATATCTACCAAATACATTTAGGCAAAAGCGCCATTTAGGGCCAATGAAAGCATGTTCAAGCAACACAGTGATCATCTCAGACTTCAAAGGTCATATCAAGACTTACTGAAAAACCTACCTCTTCTATAAGCCTTCTCCATGGACTCCACTTTCTCCTCACAACTTCTGTTGTTTGTATTAAATGTAACACAACCAGAAAGAGATGGAACTGGGTCCTACCACTACTCTGGTCCCCCAAAATCTTTACTGTAACTTTACATGTAAATCTTTACATGCATCTGTCTTCATAATAATGCCTTAAAGGGGTATTTAAATTAATACTTTTAAAGATGACCAAAAAATGTAGCCAGAATGACTGAGTCCACATCCTATATAAAAAAACCCATATGCAATGTGCTGAACGTGTTAAAATGTATAAATGTGGTATAACAGAGGATAGCTGTCTCTAATTTCTCTTCAGTGAGGAACAAGAGGTAACTGTTAACCAGGGGGACTGAGATTATGTCCTTGTATGGTCCCCACCCTGTCTGCATGCCCTGATCTCTAGTTCCACTTAGCCAATTTTGCTTCAAAACCTTTATGACTGTCCACACAATGCTGTTGGTTTCTCTTTATGTACTCTAGGGATGGCTGACGCAGTGTTATGCTTGTTATGTTATCCTTCTGCTATGGTTCTGTTGGTGTGTGTGTGCTGTGTTGGCACAGGGGTGGGTGTTAATGGTGGGGAAAGAGGAGTATGATGGGATAAGTGTCTTTTGGTATGATTTCTCAATTAGTAGGGTAAAAGTTTCCAGTGAGTTTTCATTTGAGCAGTACCAAGATGTAGCCTGTGATATAATATTGAGCATTCACTTAGCTGCTGTTTAATCCTTTCTTGTCCCATTACACTGCACTTACATTTGTAGAATATATTTTAAAGCTTTATACAAATAGAAGAATAATTGGATGAAAGGGGTCATGGCTAAAATCACAGACTGTAGAATCAACTACGTGGTGTGATCTCAAAGCCACTTTTTCTCAACCATGTAAACAAAGAAAATTATTGATTTCTCAATTTTTTCATCTTTTAAATTCCATAATACCTGACTCTTTCAGTGAAGATTAGTCAAATATTACATATAAAGCATTTCAAATAATGTCAGGCATGAAGTAAACACTATGAAAAAGTTAAGTTGTTGTTGTTTTTAATTATATGTCATTAGAAGTAAAGGACATCAAGGAAGCTTTTGCTCAGAAATAAACCCACATTTTGGGGTGCTGGGTGGCTCAGTGGGTTAAGCCTCTGCCTTCGGGTCAGGTCATGATCCCAGGGTTCTGGGATCGAGCCCTGCATCAGGCTCTCTGCTTGGTAGGGAGCCTGCTTCCCCCCTCCCCCTCTGCCTGCCTCTCTGCCTACTTGTGATCTGTCTGTCAAATAAATAAATAAAATCTTTAAAAAAAAAAGAAAAAGAAGTAAACCCACATTTACATGATCAATTAATCTACAGCAGAAGAGGCAAAAATACACACTTGGGAAAACTCAGTCTTTTTAATAAATGGTGTTGGGAAAACTGGACAGCTACATGCAAAGAATAAAAACGGATGACTTCTTATGCCATATACAAAACAATAAACTTAAAAGGAATCAAAGACCTAAATGTGGGATCTGAAACCATTAAAGTTCTAAAAGAAAACATAGACAGTAATCTCCCAGACATCAACCTTAGCAACATATTTATGGATATTTCTCCTTAGGCAAGGGAAACAAAAGCAAAAATAAATTATTGAGACTACACCAAAATAAAAGTCCTTTGCACAGCAAAGGAAACCATCAACAAAACAAGGAGGCAACCTGCTAAATGGGAGAAGATATACAAATGGCATGTCCAATTAGGGGTTAGTATGTAAAACTTAAAAAGAACTTATAAAACCCAATATCAAAAAAGCAAACCATCTGATTAAAAGTGGGCCGAGAACTTGAATAGACATTTTTTCAAAAAATTTATATAGGTGGCCAACAGACACATGAAAAGATGCTCAAGATCACTAATCATCAAGAAAATGCAAGTCAAAACCACAATGAGATATCTCCTAATCAGTCAGAATGGTTGGTATCCAAAATATTCCAAAATACAGGAAATAAATAACAAGTGTTGGCAAAGATTTGGGAAAAGGGGAGTGAACTCTCATGCACTGGTGGTGGGAATGTAAACTGGTGAAACAGCATGGAGCTTCCTCAAAAAATTAAAAACAGAAGTATCATATGATCCAGTGACTTCAGTAATGGGTATTTACTCAAAGAAAATGAAAACACTAATTTAGAAAGACATATACACCCCTATTCTTTTTTTCTTAAGATTTTATTTATTCATTTATTTGACAGAGAGAGATCACAAGTAGGCAGAGAGGCAGGCAGAGAGAGAGGGGGAAGCAGGCTCCCCGCTGAGCAGAGCCCGACGTGGGGCTCCATCCCAGGGCTGTGGGACTTTGACCTTAGCTAAAGGCAGAGGCTTAACCCACTGAGCCTCCCAGGCGCCCTTGCACCCCTATTCTTATGCAGCATTATTTCCAACAGCCAAGATATGGAAGCAGCACGGTGTCCATTAATAGATGAATGGATAAATATGAGAGATATCTATCTATCTCTCTATCATCTATCAATATGAGCCATAAAAAGAATGAAATCCTGCCATTTGTGACAACATGGATGGACCTAGAAGGTATTATACTAAGTGAAAAAGTCAGACAGAGAAAAACAAATACCATATGATTTCACTTACCTGTGGAATCTAAAAAAACAGAACAAATGAACAAAACAATCACTCTTAAATACAGAGAACAAATTGGTGGTTTGCAAAAGGAGGTGAGTGGTCAGATGGGCAAAATAGGTGAAGGGAATTAAGAGGTACAAACATCCAGTTATAAAATAAATAAGTCATGGAGATGAAAAGTACAGCATAGGGAATATAGAAAATAACACTGTAATGTCATCGTATGGTGACAGATGGTGACTACATTTATCTTGGTGATCACTGAGTAATGTATAGAATTGTTGAATCAGTATGCTGTATACCTGAAAATAATATAATATTGTATGTCCACCATATTTTAATAGTAATAATAATAATAATTTAAAGAAGTTTTTTTAGCTTTTTTCCTTATTGGCTGACAAATGTTACATGATAGGATGTAGACTAAGCACGGACCAAAAATATCAGATCTCTCAGGTCAAATGCTCCTGTCCCTTCTTCAGTTCCTTACTTATAAAGATCCACATTGTTCTCTAATTGCTATCTTTCTGTTGAAATTGATTCTACAACTCAAAACTCTGTTAGATCAATTCACATCATGTTCCTTGAATTCTCTAAACAGTCTGGCACAATATAAACATGTAGCAGGCTCTCAATAAATAGTTGTATGAAATTGTGAACTTTTGATAATGGGATGAATAAGGCACCTTTCTCTAAGGCTTTCATTCATAGTACCTCTAGTTAATCTTAATAACCATTTTGGTAATGCACGCCTGTCATATTGATGTTGCCTTATGATGTTATTTCCCTTCTGTACCCTAACCCCAAAATGCTTGATTCAAAAATGTGCCAAAAGTAAAAGTATATTTAAAAATTCCTAAACTATTTCTTCTTCTTCACCTGCTTCTCCCACCTACATTTTATAAAGCCTAAATCCCAGATTATAAGTGGTTAATATGAATATGTTCTCTAAAAAAATACTTTATCCGAAGTTCATCATATCCTTTATCAGCTACTCTCAAATGCAGGTGTCCTATCATTAAATGACTTCTAGATATTCTATTTGGCTACAGTCTAGCTCAAGATACAATAGATCTTATTTTTCTTTGTAACCAATCAAAGTTTTCTAGTCAGTAGCATTTAGGTTCTATCAGCCTACATAATATCATTAGAGAGCACATTTAAACTATTACCTACCTGAACTTAAAAACATTTAGCTAGTAACAATATTATGTTAATAATTAAGTCATTCATCAAACACTTATTGCCATATATTTTGCCTGAAAAATCTTCCTTGCCTTACATTTTAAAACTGTAAGAAAGCACTCAAAAAGAAAGCAATAAAGAAGTCAATTTTTCATTTATTTTTAATTATTGGAACGAATATCACTGGTGTGATTTTCTAGAGATCACAGCTGTCAGGTGTCATTATATTGCTTTTTGGGAACTAATATCACAATATGCCATTTTCCAATCTCTTAATTTTTCACTGTCAATTACCATTATCCACTAAACCTGCTTGTAGTCCAACTATTAGACCCCTCTATGTCTCTTATTATTTTATATCACTGTCTTTTGTTCTCTTTCTCAACTTATTCTTTAAAAGATTTATTTATTTATTTTAGAGAGAAGGTGTGGGGGCAGAGGGAGAAAGAGAGAGAAACCCAAGCAAACTAGGTGCTGAGGGCAGAGTCTCACGCGGAACTCTATCTCATGACCCTTCAGCCACGACCTGAGCCAAAACCAAGAGTGTGATATTTACCTGACTGGACCACCCAGGTGCCCCCTGCAACTCATTTTTAATGCCTTTCCTCCATCTTTGATACGTTCTCTATCAATTTATTGTATTCTCTGTCAATTTCATTGGTCATAGATCTCAGAATTGCAAACTACAACTGCTGGCTCCTAAACACTTTCTAACTCAAAATCTCCCATTCATCATTGCTCAAATTTTGCCAAACATAGCTTAGAAATGAGGAACTTGGGACCTATGTGAAGAATCTGATGTTCCTGCCTAATATTGGATAATAGTCTGTTGATGTTTACTCATGTTTAGAATAGTTTCTTGGAGGGGAGCCTGGGTGGCTCAGTTGGTTAAGCAACTGTCTTTGGCTTAGGTCATGATCCTGTAGTCTCAGGATAGAGTCCCACATTGCTCAGCAGGGAGCCTGTTTCTCCCTCTGACCTCTCCCCTCTCATGCTCTCTCTTTCTCTCATTCTCTTTCTCTCTCTCTCTAATACACAAATAAAGTCTTTAAAAAAGAAAAGAAAAGAATAGTTTCTCAGAAGGAAGATGAGGTTTTAGAATGTTAGTGTGACATCAGCCTTTTTTTAAAATGCTCTTTCAATAGTTAGAGAGACAAAAACTAGTTCATAGACTTGCTCAAGTTCACTCTGTTGTTAATGTCAGATTTTGAACACATGGGGATGTTGCTCCCCTCATCTCATTCCTCTTCTATTTCACCACAGGAACTTAAATATTACATAATCATATTATGAGATTTGGTTTCAGCAGTACTTAACAGTTATGGAAAGTAATATTCATTGTACAAATACTCATTGGGATTTGTGAAAATTATGATTATAAATCTATCCCCACACAAAAAAACAACAATATTAAACAGACAGAGGCCCAGATAAGTCAACCTAGCCAAGAACTCTCATCTAATTAATATTTTTATGAAGCAACTCATGTCCAATTTATATATTCTATTGCTATTTGCCAGGCTGTTTTTCTAGAAAATTCCAAAACCAGATTAGGATTATTGTACAGAATGGTTTAAAATGAAGGTAAATACACACTGAACACAAAGAACAGATAAATGGGCAATCCCAATAGAACTGCTGAAAGAGGCCACTCTCAAAATCCACCTGAAAATGTTGAACCCTGAGGCAAGATGACAATTATTTTTGCACCCACAGTGAAAACCATGCAGTTTCTGCTAAGGAATTATAAACATTCCTTGTGGATGGCCCACAACTAAAATATGGTCTTTCAGGACTTCCCATACCATAGTGGCCGGCCCCTCAACCACAGTTAACAAAAATACGATGTACATCCAATTGTTGACAACTTGATGAAATGGAAATTGTCATAAGCAAACAAAAATTATGAAAAGTAATCCTATGCAACACAAAAAACTTGGACTGATCAATAAAAAGAAGGAAAAAGAGCCAGTCCTGTAAAACGAGCAACAGAAACAGAGAGAGATGTAGAGACAGAGAGGGAGAAAGAAGGGAACTAGTTTAGAAAGTCATTTGATTAAAAAGGAAGAGATGGTCTATATATACAATGGAATATTACTCAGCCAATAGAAAGGTTACCCAACTTCTGTATTAACATGGATGGGACTGGAGGAGATTATGTTGAGTGAAATAAGTCAAGCAGAGAAAGTTAATTATCATATGGTTTTACTCACTTACTTGTGGAGCATGAGGAATAACGTGGAGGACATTAGGAGAAGGAAGGGAAAAGTGAATTGGGGGAAATTGGAGGAGGAGAAGAAGCATGAGAGACTGTGGACTCTGAGAAACAAACTGAAGTTTTTGGAGAGGAAGGGGATGGGGGGATGGGTGAGCCTGGTGGTGGGTATTAAGGAGGGCACATATTGCATGGAGCACTGGGTATGGTGCATAAACAATGTATCTTGGAACACTGAAAAAATAAAATTAAAAAATTCAGTTCTATTTTAATTTAACTTGAACTCTAGGCAAATGCTTTATATACACATTTTCCCATGTTGAATAGATAAGACAAATTCTTGACTATCCCACAGAAATGTGGGAAATAAGAAATCTGGGTTTTGTTGCAGTTTTTTTGTTTGTTTTGTTTTTTTATAGTCTTGAGGTCTTATTTTTTTTGACACTTATCATTCCATGAATTTATAGGGAATGGGTCATGGCAGCTCAGGCTCCTGTCCTTTGGTTCTCACAAAGTGTGCTTCTCTAGGTGGAACAGGCTGGCATTTCAGTTGAACCCAAGAACTTTTTCTTTGACTTCCTTTTTTTTCTGATCATTTTCTTTCGCATGCTTCAGGAAACTAGCTCCACTGTTTGAGTGCTTAATATCCTCAGTATATACATTAATTCCCTTGGTAAGAATCTTTCCCTTAACTTATTTGTTTATAACAATGTGAACAGCATGCTAGGTAACATCCTAAACTTCCAGTGTTGCCATGGTAACATTTGGGGGCATCCCTTTAGAAAGAGTGACCATTCCCTTGAAGTCTACAATATCACCTTTCTTGTAGATTCACATGCATGTGGCCAAAGGAACCACTTCCTGCTTTCTGAAAGGCCTGAAAAACATACAGTGGGTGCCTCTCCTCTTTCACCTTGTGTTGGTCATTTTGGTGAACTAATGCAAGGTGGTTGTCTGGCCAAAAGATAGAAATAAGAAGTCTTTTAATGTGGAATAAACAAGCCTTTGTGGAAGAATGTGTATCATGGGGTCATTCGGTTCTTGTTCCAGATGCACCAAAGAATTGGAGACCTGAAAGCAGAATGGGGAGATAGTTTATTGAGTAGGTAAGTGTAGTACACTTCCAAGAGTGAAAGTGGGCCATTACCAGAGCAAGATTGGCAATGGTGGTGAGAAGCTCTAGCTGCACCCTTTTAAGTCTGTTTTGTGTACATGTAAATTTGGCTTTGATTGACATATTTGATTGACAGCTGGTGGTTATATACCATTTTGGTATGAAATAAAACAAGCTGATACAGATATCTTAGTATATAGATATACCTACTAAAGTGTATACCCCATTCAAATTGTTTGTATATGTATTATATATTTGTATTACAAATTTGAACTGCAATATAATAATCTGGATTTGTACTACTTTTATATATATATATCATAGTATAATATATATTTTTATTATAATGCCTAATATTTTTATATACAGTGTACAGTATAATTGCATACTTACATATACATCTAATGTATATACGCATGTTTATATACGTGTGTATATATGCAAACACAGACACATACACATGCACATGTATATGTTTATATGTTATATGAGAGTTCCACACTTGTTCGTGAACTCTTTAAAGAAGACTGAATCCTATTCATCTTTTAGGCACTTGCTCTGCAATCAGTAATTTGAAAGATGAACAGATAATGGACATGGGACTGTATCTTCTCTTTTCTTTTCTTTTCTTTTTTTTTTTAAAGATTTATTTATTTATTTATTTGACAGAGAGAGATCACAAGTAGGCAGAGAGGCAGGCAGAGAGAGAGAGGAGGAAGCAGGCTCCCTGCCGAGCAGAGATCCCGATGCGGGACTCGATCCCAGGACCCTGAGATCCTGACCTGAGCCGAAGGCAGCGGCTTAACCCACTGAGCCACCCAGATGCCCTGTATCTTCTCTTTTCATCTCAAATCAAACACTCTCAGTGAGGAAGGTATCATATTTGAAATTTTGTCTTGGTATATATGTTTATTTCTTTCTGATGAGCTTTCCCTTTGCGTCAAAAATGTTCTTTCTGTCTCTTTTGTTGTTTTTCTTCTTAGTTTTCTTAATTATTCTGGGAAATTAAAAGCCTAAGAATAGGTCATAGATTACCTAAGTATTACTCCAGAATAAAACAAGTACACAAACACGTTAAAAAGTAGACATATAACTTTTAATATACTTTTGACTGTATGAGTACGTGGCATCATTTGAAGTAATCATGATAAGGAACTACCAGTAGATGAAAATAATAAGTATTCATGGATTTTTAACAGGAGTGACCCCCTCATTTTGTAAAAAGAAAAGTCAATAAGGAATCAAAAGTGGTCACTGTAAGGGATATATTTATCATAAATTAAATTGATTTCAGTCATTTAGCTTCCTCAAGCTTAAACCTTTTCTTTCTGTTTTTTATTGACTAAGAGTGGAGACTGATAGCTGGGCAGGGCAACCCACCAGGTCAACACTTTGTAAAAAGAATTAATGGTCATGCCAATATAATAATTTTAGTAAGTGCTTTGATTCAGCAATGAGAACCTAAGTTCAGGCAACCCCAGGCCAGTCCTTCCAGGTGCCACAGCTCAACCAGCCCTGAACGACAATACAGCCGCCCAACAAAGTCAGGGGAAAGATCAACCAACAGACTTCTGTCGCAAAGTATTCTTTAGTTTTCAGATGTATGCCAGACTTTGGTAGAGGGACTCCAAATAGACAATCTTCTATATTTATAATTCTATAAATTATATATATATATATATAAATATATCTTCTATATATATAATTGTGCCTCAGAAGGAGGCACAATTACCTGTTCCATGAGAAGTCACTGTTGGTTTCCAGATATTAAAGATTCCACAGCCAGTGTGCTTTATTTTGTGATTGCAGTAATTAATTATGATGATATCAAATATAACAAGCTAATTTAATATTTTCTTGTAGTTGACATCACATGAATACGTGTGACATCATTCCGTATCTGCTTCCTTACCTTTGCCATCCACTCAGGAGAATCAGTAGCCGGAATAATTCAGGAAAGGCAACTGTTCCACGTGTTCTTAAAGTGGTGCTTTCACTTCAGGTAACTGCCGTGCTGTAACTGTGGTAAATATCAATATCGATTAAATTTAGTAAAATAAAAATCTACCCTTAAGTGCCAGGAAGTATTCAGAAGGCTCTTCTACTCAAAAGGAACAACTTCCATAATTTGAAAAGAAAATATCATTATCGTATCGCATTTCTGAAAAACAAAGGATGCTGGCTTTCACATTTAAAATATTGTATTCGTTGGCGGTTTATAGGGTGTGTAGGAAAATCAGGAGTTACTGATGTAGGACCTACTCACCTCTTTGATAGATAAATTCCATGCAACTGTAACAGAATGTTTAAATAAGTTATTTTTGAATGAGAGGTTTTATGTCCAATGCAATTCAATGCCTCAGGCTGTGAGTTTCTATAACTTCGTTTGAAGGATGTCTAGTTTCTGCTGAAACAAGAGTATGAGATGAATTGTGTCAAGAGAAATTCTAGTTTATGTGCTGGCTCTGGCTTACTCACAGAGGTTTCTTTCTAAAATATAGTGCCTGAGGGTGCAGGCAAGGAGCACATTCTAGTATTTCTCTGGTCAATTCCAAACAAACAAATGAAAATGAAATAAAATGGCAGTAATACAGTCTTACGAGCATAGGGAAGCTTGATCCTTCTGTCAGCTTCCTTAACTTTTTCCAACTGTGCTTAGTGTCCTTCTTTTATTATTTAGTGATTTAGAAGCAAAGCTTTCCTTTGCACTTACCTACTGGCTCTACAAAAATTAAATCTCTGAAATAATATCCAGCTAATATGTCCCGACTTCTAAAGCATTTTTAGGTATGCGTGTGTCTCAATTTCACCTCGTTAGTGAGATCTTCATGAACATGCAACACTCTTATTTCCTACACCTTTCCCTTGCTTTATCCTTCTCTAAAGCATTTATAACAATCTAAGGTGCTGGAAACTTCACCAGTTTGCTCTATAGATTGTCTCCCTCCCCTTCATCCTAGATTATAAACACTGTGAGAGAAGGACTTTGTATCTGTTTCAGTCACTGATAAATCCCCAGAGGCTTAAACAAGTGACTGGCACTTGCACTGCTAGCTTTGATTCCAGTTCAAAGAGTTGGGATTCATGGGAAAACAAGAGAAGTACAAAACTGAGCTGGAAATACAATAGAGTGGGGCATGTGTGTCATCTCAGTAGTATGTTTTTTTCTGATTCTGGGTTGGTGACTGACCCAAGTGGATTTTCCCAAATAGGCTACCTATATTTCTTCATATCATCCCTTCTACCTCTCTCCTAAGGCCCTGTTGACTCTCTCCCGAGGCACCTAATACTCTTACCCACCCATTCCCCCGCAGAACCTCAGATGAATAAAGAAAGTCTGCCTTCTTTTAAATCTTAAAGTATCCCATGAACCTAGTTATAGTTTTGTTCCTCCTTCTTCCCACATCTTACCCAAAACTTTATTCCCTTTGAGCCTAGAGTAGATAACTTTTAAGGAGAGAGACGCAAATTTAGACAAATTCATTTTAACCCTTTAGACTCCCCAGGTTCTTTTTGCCTATTTATCTATTTTTCTGATCAAATTAAATGAACCTTGAATTTTTTGAAATATCAGGAGTGTGACAAAGCTAAATTACTCTAGACAATTTTAGAGCTTCATCTTGGGAGCAGGACATGGAATGACCAACTTTTCTTCCAATTCAGCGCTGACCGTCCCACGTCCCTCTCAATCTCAGGCAAAACGAGAGAGTTGGCCACCAGAGCCAGATCTCCACATATGGGCAAGGGCTCCCTGCCATAGAACACATTCTGAGACTTAGGTTTCTTCAGTCATCCCAGCTTATCTCCTCCTTTTATTTCTGCTCTTCTAAAGCTATAGAGCTTTCCACAACAGTCACCATGACAGCAGCAATGCCAGTGCTGACAGCAGGAGGGATGGGGAGTGGGAGCGAGTCACGTGTCAGTCCCAGCTACAGATCTCCTGGACGTTGTGAGTTCGATTTCAACTACCCATCCTGGATGCTCATTCAGGACAATTCATTCAAATCACCAACACAAACCAAACCATAAGACAAGGTGCCTCTGAAAATCAATGCAGAATTAATGTTGTCCTCTATTCAACACATGACTTTTATTAAAAATGCATTCTAATCTGTAATATATGCCTTCCATTCAAAGAGCAACTTGACACTAGATACTTGAAGAGGAAAAACTGCTTGGTTTCAGTTTGTATCACAGATGGTGAATATTCTTAGTTCACTGAGAAGGTACCATAAGCTTTGTAAGAAGGCAGCATCAGCTCTACTATAAAACCAACCATGGTTCTGACTCTATGAACCTACATGCATACTTTATATTTGGAAAGAGCACTAGTTTAGAACCTAGAAGGTCCAGTCAGTCCTAGATTTATTGTGTATATGACATGAGAACGTGGGCAATCATGGAACATTTCTAAGGGGATCAATAAACAAAGAACAACAACAAGGGAACTAATCTGCACACTTCACATGGCTACTGTTGGATCAATAAGATAATGACCTTGGAAGGTTTTCTCACACATGTAAAATATTATTGACTATCTAGTAATACCAGTTCTTCATATCAAATTTACTGATGGAGCATTAATCTATTGATAGGATAATTGAATTATAGCAATCAAGAAGATGTTTGCAAGGGCAGGGGCCTTTCATTGGTTATAGTGTATTTGAGTAGCAAAGTGCAAACTGTATCATTTAAATCTTAGAGCAACCAGGTAGAGTAGCCATCAGTGGTTGTGGAACTGTAAGATGGGTGTGTGGAAACCTGTAAAGCAAGAACCAGTTAAAATAGTTTGCTCAAGGTCATACAGCAGTATATTTTTGTTTATTTTTATTCTTACCTCCTTCTGGTAAAATTTAAGGTATCTCACAAAGCTGAATGTGGAAGAACCAGCACCGAACCTGGGTTTTGAAAAAAGTCAATCCTGAGTTCTTTTCCTTGGACCATAATAAAAAAATATGCCATCCTGGGGGCTACACAGTCAGAGGTCTGCATGGAACACTCTGCTCCTTCTTGGAAAAATCACACAATCTATCTGCAACACTTTCCTCATTTGTAAAATGAGGAGACTGAGGGTGGTTTATGTTTTTCAAACTATTAGTTAAAATAGAACAAAACAGAAAAAAATACTTTAAAGTACATAGCATATAATAAGGATAATGACTGTTTCTTGAAATGTATTTTAGCTGTGTGTGTGTTTACACATACAGGAGTCATGATGTAAAATGTGTTTCTTAATGTGGTTTGTGGTCAAAGCCACTTTTAAAAAAAAGATGTCTTCTAAGCTGCTTTCCAACACTTGTCTTCCACTGATTCTATCATCTTCTCCCTTATTTTAAAATAAAAAAGCATCACCTAGATGTCAGTTATTTTTATATGCAGTTTATTAGCCTGATTATTTCCCTAAGATCATGCTGTACACAGTTGATTTCCTTACCCTTCCTAATCTCTACCTCTGCCCCATTCATGCTCATAAATACTTCAAAATCTTATGATATATATAATAAAGTTTCTCTGACCACAGATTGTCCTAATATTTTGTACTTGAATGTTGATCCATTTGAATACATTATAAGTAGAATATTTATAAAGTTAACAATATTTGTACGATCCTTATTGTTTATAAAAAAAAAAAAAAAAAAGGCCAGCGGCAGCTCTAGGATACCTGCTTTTGATGTTTTCAAATGTCTCTTTCAAAGAAATGCTTCCTAGAAGGCAGAAATAGGCTCTGGAAAATAAAAGTGATCTGAAGACCTAAATAATCATCACAAGCTGTGATCAGCAAAATGGAATCTTCTCTCCTCCACATACACATATGTTCAAACTGAGATAAACATGCACATACTTCAATTACAAGCAAAACTTTCTTGAGAGACAAGTGGCAGGGAGCACTGAAGCTGAAAGCAATGTGACAACACAGTGGCACACGATGGTGAGAAACAACTCAACCCTGTAATTAATTTCTATCATTAAAGTCCCATCAATATCACTTAGCTGGATGACTCTGACAGGATGGGAATATTAGCTAGAGACAGATTTCCTACTTCAAAGGTTATAGTACTGTTTGCATATAGGCGGCAGAATACATTATAAAAAGGTGAAAATATGGAAGGCATTAAGGGTAACCTGTGAATAACAGTGAAACATAACTGTATGTGCTTGACATTGGCTGTGGTGAAGGCCAAGTTTCATACCTTGTTTTCACCAAAAAAGAAAGGCAAAGGTTCAGTTTCCAAAACTGGATTAAGAAACAGTGTGCATTTAGGAGACTTTTTATTCACCATCTGTAATGGTTACTGCTAGTGAAGTATACAAAATCACCTCCAACTTGGTCATTATTAAAGGAAACCAAAGAGAAGAAGAAATGGGGTTGGGTGTAGCCAGTTGCTTTCAAAAGACATTGATTAAATGGATACAGAATGGACAACACAGCAAAAAAATTCCCTTGACAGTCATACTGAGAAAGTAAAATTGTTTGTAGAATAGTGGTCCTCATGAAAGGAATTATATGAAGAGCTGTAAAAACTTCCCTTAGGCTCAAAATGAAGTTTTCTCATTCTAACCAAAGTCTGGCAAGTAATTTATTTGAAAGACTATTCTGAACTCATGTCCTACAATCCTTCCAGTCTAAGACACATTACTGCATAAGGTTTATTGTATCCTTAAAATGTAGACCCATCACTTAAAATGACTTCTGATCTTCAATCTAGGTACCTGCTTCACTTTTTTCCCTTGAAAATCTAAGTAAGATTCAAGTAACGATACCAAGATAATTGAACACTATTTTGTGAGATATGGTCAGCTCTGGAATTAAAATTACCTGTATTTTGAACTTAATATATTAAATAAATCAAACTTTTTAAAATCCTTTCTTCAGACTAAATCAATATAAACAAAAAAAAATGATTTCTTCTTGGGTATTTCTGACTTTCAAATTAATCACATATTTCGACAAATTATAATTCAAATATGCTCCCAGCATATGTGTGTATAGCATAGTCACATTTTCTTCAGCATGCAAAAAAATGGAAAAATGTTTTAAAGTTGATAACATTAGTTACTTATGGAGAAGAGATTCATACGTCCTAACTTTGCCGCAGGGACATCATATTCATTATACCGTCTCTCAGTTTTTAAAGGAGTTTTTGAATTATCTCATTGTGAAACTCAAGATCAGTTGAGCGTAATCTGATGGTATTCAAATACCCTACTCTCTGTAGGCTGGTAAAGTTCAGAGCTCAGATTTTTCAGTATATATACCAGATGTGCCATATGGGGCAATATTGTTTATTTGTTCATTCATTCAACAAATACTTTTGAGTGTCTAAAATACACCTGATATCATATCACACTATGGTTGGCACTAGAAAGGTAACAGTGAATATGACATTTATAATCCCTGGGGGAGGGGGGAGAAAAATAAACAAGGCAACAAACGGAATTGATTAGAAAAGAGGAATGCCATGAAAGAAACAAATGGAATTATGCAGAAGAAATTAACAGGAGAGGACCAATCAGATTTAGATGTTAAAGTTGAGGACATTTTACAAGCTGGTGATACTTATGGGGTCATATGAAGGATGAAGCAGTTAAGGGAAGACTGGGAATACATCTTTCCCATAGTGGAAAAACAACTCATCCAGGTCCTGAGACAGGACAGAGTTTGCAGTGTTCTTAAGAATAATAGTTGACCCTTGAACAATGTGGGGGTTAGGAGCACTGACGACCTGCAATAAAAAATCCACATTTAACTTCTGACTCCCCCAAAACTTAACTACTAATAGCCTACTGTTGATCACAAGCCTTACTGATAACATAAGCAGTCTATTAACACATAATTTGCATGTTATATATATATTATATTCTATATTCTTATAATGAAGTAGAGAAAAGGAAATGTTATCAAGAAAGCCACGAAGGGGGCACCTGGGTGGCTCAGTGGGTTAAGCCTCTGCCTTTGGCTCGGGTCATGATCCCAGGGTCCTGGGATCGAGCCCCACATCGGGCTCTCTGCTCTGCAGGGAGCCTGCTTCCTCCTCTCTCTCTGCCTGCCTCTCTGCCTACTTGTGATCTCTGTCAGATAAATAAAGAAAAAAATCTAAAAAAAAAAAAAAAAGAAAGCCACGAAGAAGAGCAAATATATTTTACAGCATTGCACTGTACAAACCCCATGCTGGTTGGATCCACACTGTTCAAACCTATGTTGTTCAAGTATTTATGTTCCACATCTGCCAAGGTTGATGACCACAGACTATAGTAAATGCTCAAGGTAGTGAGTATCACTAACTAAGAGAACTAGAAGTCTCTTGTAAACCCCTTTAGATTCTGTCTTCTTTTCTGTTTTTTCCTAATTCTACACTTGGAAATTGGAAAAAAAAATCCTTTAATAATGATTTGTTCAAGGTGGAGAGTCAATATACAATAACAAATTATTTAATAAAAGCAAATCAAAACATTGAAGATAGCAAGAGCTGTACATAGAGAAACAACATTAGTAAAATAAGAGAAAATAGAATATTTAAAAGAAATCTGGAAACAAAATAGAGAAGAAAAAAAACAATGAATTATCACATAGAAAATCAGGAAAAAAGGATAAAGCTAAGACATACTTTTTTGAAATTTTATTTTTAAACGACATGGTTGTCTTATATGCCAGTATATTGAATTGTGTCCCCCTGCCTACCCATAAACTCGTAGGCTGAAGATTTAATTGGAATGTGACCAGAATGTGCCCTTGTTTGGAAGTAGGGGCATTGCAAATGACCCTTAGTTAAAATGAAGTCAAGCAGGAAGAGAGTGGGTTTCTAATCCAGTATAGCTGGTGTCTTTATAAAAAGGTAACATTTGGAGACAGACATACATACAGAGAGAATGCTATTTGAACAAAAGATGACCATTTATAAGTCAAGAAAAAGCCTGGAACATATCGTTCCCTCACAATCCTGCCAAAAGCTCAACTTCAGACTTTTAACCTCCAGAACTTTGAGTCAATAAATTTCTTGTTATTTAGGCCACCTAGTTTGTGGTACTTTACTATGGCAGTCCTAAAAAACTAAGACAAATTGAACCCCCCCAAGAAAGAAGGAAATACACAAATAAGTAAAATTAGCCTTAAAAAAAAGAGAAAAGCAATCATAACACACTATAATTCTTTCACTACATTTGGTGATTAAATGTAGCCCATGTTCTATAAAAAATATAGATACCTAAATTTCTTTAGCAACAGAAAATTAAAGACAATTATAATAAATCTAAAAATCTAAAAATAAAACAAACAAACAAACAAACAAAAACAATTCCTACGTAAGAAAGTCATGGGCCAGATTGTTCTGCATACAAGTTATATTCCACTCTCAAGAAACAGGCAATTCTATTTTTAAAAAGGTAAATGGCTCAATGTATTACTAGGCTCATTATATAACACTGATAAGAGTTCTAACCAAGTTATCTATTTATTGATTGAGTTCACTTATGAATGTGCTTATAAAAATCTTCACGAGAATTATATAGGATTTATGTTGGAAAAATTACCTATGATTGTTTTTTGAAAGACAGGAGAATATCTAAATAATTGAGTGTTCCTGGATGGAAACTACAAAATGTCAACATTCCCTTATCTATAGGTGTAAAAAATCTAATTCCATGATTGATTGATTGATTGATTGATTTAGAGAGTACACCCCAGAAATAGGGAGGAGGGTAGAGGGAGAAGGAGAGAGTCTTAAGCTCTATCTCATGACCCTGAGACTATTACTTAAGCCAAAATCAAGAGTCGGTTGCATAACTGACTAAGCCACCCAGGCATCCCAACACTTTCTTTAAAATATCATTTTTTAAAAACTCCTTAGTTATTCAAAAAATCATTTTTTAAAAACTCCTTAGTTATTCGAAAAACTCCTTAGGAAACACAAATTTATTACAAAGCTAACTATGAGTGTACTGATATGTAAAATAATGTGAAGCAGTAGAATTCTACAATTACAAGCTTTTCCACAATATAATGTAATCTTGCTTATCAGTAAGTAATCTCTAATCTTATCTAGTATGAAGTTAACTACTGATCTGAGTAACTAGTAGCCTCATTTCTGGCATACAATATGAAATAATATATCATTTTATTGAATTCAAAGTACTATAAATAGCCCATTTTAAACTATCTGATAAAGGTGTATGCAAAGGCCTTCTTAAAAACACAAGGCTATATGAGTGTAATAAAACTAGTTTACCAAGATTCAAATAACAAAACGGTTCTATAAATGCATACATTATACTTCCTAAGTAAAAACCAGCAAATCAAAAGATCACAAAAATATTACCACGAAGTCAAGTCATATTTGTTCACCACTCATTTAATATCTTAAATGTAAGATATTAATAAAACAATTTTTTCACCAAATAATAATGTTTTGGACTTACTATTGTCAAGCCAAGCTTTTACATACACACAAATTGTGTTTAATCCTCACAATTTTGTGAAGAGGAAATTTTTTCCCTCATTTCACAGTTGTGAAAACTTCACCTTAAAGGGGTTCCATAAATTGCCCAAGCTCACATATTTATTAAACAGCAGAATAGAAGTTTGGACACAGGTCGGTCTGTCCTCAAATCCCCTCCTAGCAAACATATGCTATATGAACTCCATAAGTGTTCACTGCAGAAGTGGAAACATTGTTCTACTTGTCCCAAAATAAAGAAGGGACCAACCAGAAAGCTAGGAAAGGATTAGAGAAGTAGACTATGGGGCAATCTGCTGGGTAGTTATATCTGATTTTGTTTGTTTGTTTGTTTGTTTGTTTGTTTTTAATGGCACTGTTATCACAGAGTGTTCTTTTTCTGTTCTGCAAATATACCAATCAATCTGGTTCTACCCCAGGGCCTTTGCACTGCTTATTTTCTCTGCCTGAAACTTGCTTATCCAGCCTTTCCATAGCTGATGCTTCTTCACTTAGGTCTTAATTTAAATGTCATCTCTTCAGAGAGAACTTTCTAATCACGTCTAAAATGAGAAATAAAAATTGAGAGGTGAAACATAAAATCCCTTCCCTCACTACCTCCTCCTACTTTCTTTTTATCTGATTAGAGTGTTTTCCCTCTCTTCATATCACTGATTACTCTCCAAAAATTACCTTGATTCTTTATGTGTCACTGTTCTTCTTCCTATTCCCCTCATCTGCAAGCACAGGTCTGGGGAAGGCCATTCACCATGACACCTTCAGTACTCACAATGGGGCTTGATACACAGTAGGAGCTCAAAAATATTTGCCAAATGGATGAGTAAATGAAAGTGAATACATAAAAGTGTAAGTGAATAAATGCCTATTAATAATGTTACCTCTGAGCCTGGAAACTGGAGGTAGGAATGAGAAAGGAGATTGGATTTTTAATTCTTAATAAAGCTTTTGCTACTATCTGGACTTTAAAAAGATAATAGAAATGCTCTATTCTGAGTCTCATAATGTAAAGAATGTTTTGGTTCTTTAACTAAAAGCTCTTTGCTCACTCCGCACACTAAAATAAATTCCAGAAGGTTAAAGTTAACTTCAGAAAGAGAGATAGAAAAAAATAAGGAAAAGAAAAAAGTAGAAAAAACTTAGAAAAGAATACTTAAGGAGAATATTTATCTGATTGTTGAATTAAGAAACATTTCCTAAGTACTAAAAATAAATAAACTTCCCAAGGAAAATACTGATAGATAAAAGCACATGAATATATAAAAGCTTAAATAAACAAAAAACATTTAAAAGCTAACAAAAAGAATGAGAAAAATATTCGCAACTAATACAACAGAAAAATAGTTAACATTCTTTATGTGTAAAGAGAAACAACACAATATGCAAAAAAGAAAGGAAAGGTACATAAATAGAAAATTCACAGAAGAAGAAATATGAAATGGCTAATACATTTGTCTTAAATTCAAACTAAGTAGTAATCAGATTAATGTAATTTAAAACAAGAAGCTACCATTTTTCACTTACAGAATTTGCAGTGAATAAGCAAACAAAGGACCAAGCTTAATGGTCTCAAGGTTGTATTAAATCGAGCATTCTTTTCCACTGTTGCTTGGAATGGAAATTGGTCCATCCTTCCTAGAAAACAGTTTAACAATATGTACCAAATCTAGAAAATATCCTAACCTTCTTACTGGACAATTCCATTTCTAGGAAGGTATTTGAATAAACTAGTAATGAATGTATTGAAACTTTGAGTTCGATTCGATTATGTTCATTTCAGTGTTTGTCTTAGTAACAAAAATTGAAAATAAGACAGAAGTGCCATGTAGTATAGGAAATGGGGGAAATGGTTTTATTCAAGTCACACATAACACACATTTAATAAAAACGTTAAAAGAATTTTTAATGATATTTAAAGGTGTATAAGTGTATAAAGTGGTATATTATACTAAGTGTAAAACATCAGGATAAGTAACTATATTCAGAGTATTAAGAAAAACAGTAATATATCCTAAAGAAAATACACCAAAATGTTAGCTGTTTTTATAGAGGGGATTAACTATCAGTAATTTGTTATGTATTATTTATTCTGTATACTTCTCATATTCCCCAATTTGTTTAATTACTTTTTTAAAATTTAATTTCTTTTCACTGTAACGGAATTCACTGTTTATGCACCACACCCAGTGCTCGATGCAATTAAGAATTTATTTGAGAAAGAGAGGGAGGGCTCCCGAGCGCAAACAGGGGAGGGGCAGCAGGAAGGAGAAGCAGACTCCCCGCTGAGCAGGGAGTCCGAAGCAGGGCTTGATCTGTTTCCACCCCTTGATCTGAGGATCCCCAGATCACAACCTGAGCAGAAGGCAGATGCTTAACCAACTGATGCACCCAGGCACCCCTGTTTAATTATTTTTTATGCTAATGAAATTCCTGTTCTATATGATATGAATTTCTTCTTCATAAAATAATTATATAGATAAATTCCCTTTCTATGGGCTTCAAATAAAATACATGCATGTTTTCTCTTTAAAAGTCATTACCAAAATATTTTAAAGTTGCCATTTTTCTTTGACAGTCACAAAAATGAGGTTTACAGTATTTTAGTTTAGGTACAAACATTTTATTAGATTTCAAACTCCAGATGGCTATTTTAAATATTACAATTTATTATTTGCTTTTTTAGGGAAATTAAAAAAAAAAAAACCCCAGTGAATATTTTTAAGAGTTTGAAAAAAGTTCCTTTAATTTTTTTATAATCACTATGGAAAACTATTGAACATCACTATTCAAAATTTTCTTCCAGCTTTGTGTTATAAAACAATTACAGTGGGTTTTCCACATATAGTATCATATCATCTGCAATGGAAAGAACCTAGATGTCCATCAACAGATGAATGGATCAAGAAGATGTGGTATATATACACAATGGAATACTATGCAGCCATCAAAAGAAATGAAATCTTGCCATTTGCGACAACATGGATGGAACTAGAGCATATCATGCTTAGTGAAATAAGTCAAGCAGAGAAAGACAACTATCATATGATCTCCCTGATATGAGGAAGTGGTGATGCAACATGGGGGCTTAAGTGGGTAGGAGAAGAATAAATGAAACAAGATGGGATTGGGAGGGAGACAAACCATAAGTGACTCTTAATCCCACAAAACAAACTGAGGGTTGCTGGGGGAAGGGGGTTCGGGAGAAGGGGGTGGGATTATGGACATTGGGGAGGGTATGTGCTTTGGTGAGTGCTGTGAGGTGTGTAAACCTGGTGATTCACAGACCTGTACCCCTGGGGATAAAAATATATGTTTATAAAAAATAAAATTAAAAAAAATAAAATAAAATAAAAAGAAAAAGAAAAAAAATAAAAATAAAAAATAAAACAATTACAGTGCATGGAAACCAGAAAACAAATACATAAAAGAAAAGAAAAATCTGCCTTCCTCCCATATCCAACCTGAGAAGAATACAAAAAGGAAATAATGACTCCAAAGAATGAAAATAAATTGGATTTCTGAAAGTCTTTAGTTTTAATAATCCACAATGTTATTAGTATTAGGGAAAATAAAAACACACAAAATTTATTTTGTGTGCACAACATTATTTTAATTGGTTTTCTTTATTTTGAGGTAATGGACACTGAAATCACATTTTCAGGATATTGTGAAGCCTGGAAGTTTCACCTAAAGCAGAACTTTATCTATTGAATTACTTGCATCATTTTAATTTATTTGATTTCTATAAGAACCAGTTTTAATTTATTAATAAGGCAGGTGCTAGAAAATAAAACAATCTGCAACCAGAAAGTACGTATTATGTTTTTTCTATTGCTTTTGAATTTTCTGGATAAGAAACTTCTAATAAAAATATGTATTATTGCCTGTAATATTCTGTATAATAAAAACCAAATGTCTTTTCTCCAAGGAGAAGTGACTATATATTAAAATAACAGAATGATAGAATTTTCATTTTAACACATTTTTAATATTTGCATATTAAATATACATTGTGTGAATATATTCATATAAATATACATTGTGTATATATACAGATATATACATTGTGTGTGTATATATATACAGATATACACACACACACATTATACAAGACACACACAGACAATAGAATATTACTGAACTGTGAGAAAGAAGGACATCATGCCATTTGTGACAACGTGGATGGACTTTGAGGGCATCATGCTAAGTGAAATAAATCAGAGAAAGACAAATGTATGATATCATATCATATCATATCATTCATACTCAGAGTCTGAAAAGCCAAACTTGTAGAAATAGAGAACAGAATGGCACTTACTGGAATTAGAGAGATTGATCAAAGGGTACAAACTTGAAGTTAGAAGAGAAGTAAGTTCTGGGGATCTAATGCATAGCATTGTGATTATAGTTAATAGTACTGAGCTGTATACTTGAAAACTGCTTAGAGAATAGATCTTTAATGCTCTCGCCATAAAAAAAGAAAGGCTGAGTGTGTGATGTGATGGAGATGTCACCTAACCTTACAGTGGTAATCATACTGCAATATAGAAGTATCAAATCAATACCGTGTATACCTTAAGCTTACACCTATTATAGGTCAGTTATATCTCAATAAAACTTGGAGAAAATAGAATAAAATGATTCCCTAGGGGGAGAAGGAAAAAAAAACAGGATGAAAGATAAAAATAAAACGTTGTCTTTCATTGGAAATAAATAACATTTTAAGAATAATTAAAAATTTAGAATTTAAAAAAGGTCTGACACAGGTTTGCTAAAATCATGCAGTTCAAAAGTAGGAAGACTTCATGTAGCCCACTGTTATGCTAAAACAGGAATTTAGGCTGAAATATTCTTGAAAATGTTTCCTATTCTCAGTGAGGAGGTAGGAAGTTATGGGTATATGGGTGGTATGTGATGACTCTCAAATTACAGAGTATATTTCACAAATGACAGCTGATCTAATCTTTATTTAAAATTTCAATATTTGGGGGTGTCTGGGTGGCTCAGTGGGTTAAAGCCTCTGCCTTCAGCTTGGGTCATGATCTCAGGGTCCTGGGATCGGCCCCACACTGGGCTCTCTGCTCAGCAGGGATCCTGCTTTCCCCTTTCTCTGCCAGCCTCTCTGCCTACTCATGATCTCTATCAAATAAATAAATAAAAATTTTTTAAATGTTTCAATATTTTGTTCATCGCTGATTTTTGCATTTAAAAATGTTTTATTAAAATATTCACTTCAGTTACTCATTTTTTGGCAACCCCTTAAATTGTGCACCTGAAGCAAATGTTCTGCTCACCTGAACTCATCCCAGATCTCAGTTATAATTTCTGGTATATTTCCAGTTAATGTTATATGACAAATAAATCCCTAACATGCTGTTGCTGTTTCTTTTTACAAAGAGAAAACAATCATGCTTATGTAAACAATAGTTTCAAAAGATGTATGTAACTCAAATAATTTCGGGTCCTCTGCATACAAGGCAAGGAGTGTAATTCACTGAGTGTTGGTGGTTAGCAGAGCTCTGCCAAATTTGAAACTGGGGTGACACAGGGCTGATTATACCTGTTTTTGTGCTCCTTGCCCTGGGTGATTTTGTTTAGCTCTCACCACAGCCCATAGCATGGACATTTTACAGATGAAAATGCAGAGCCTGAGAGCCAGGCTCTTGCTCTAACTTACATACCTTACATTGTGGCAGAACTCTGACTGCAGAACCACAAAGTTTAAACCCCCTAGTACTTGCCTCTACACACACAACATTTCACCTCTTTTTGGTTGTTCAGTTCTAATCATTAGAAAATGATTTTGAAGTGAGCCCAACATAACTCTGAAGCAACAAAGTAAAAAAGCTCACCCATTCCTGTCTTTCAAACATTTGATGGCCACACCAGTCCACTTCATCTCCTTTTACCATCACTTCTCTAGGGTGAGTATATCCATTTCTTCAACCATTTGCCACGTGGCCGGCTGCCATTTTACCCACTTAGCTTTGTTACCATCGCCATGCAGTGTGACCCAAGGCACCAGATGTGATCTGACCAGGGCAGAGAGCAACGGAGAGGGTCCCTGCACATACTTATTGGGGTGCTACGACATTTCCCTGATACAAATTTACTTGGTAGGTCCTCAGAGATTAGTTCTTCCTCACAGAGTCAACTCTCACTTCCTGCCCTTTTTTACATCAGTTGCTTGCAAATCAGGTTTCCTCTATTCCACAGTCTGGCACACTTTTGGTGTAAAGGCCAGAGAGCACATATTTTAGGTTTTGAAGGTCGTACAGACTCAATTACCACTACTCACTGACATGGTATCATAGAGCAACCATGTACAAGATGTAAGAGAATAGTGTGCCTGTGTTCTGATAAAGCTTTGTTTATAAGAACAAGCAACTGACAGATTTGGCTCACGAACCACAGTTTGCCAACCTCTGCTCAATCCTGTACTTAGTAAGTAACTTTAAGAATCTCAACTCAAGAGTGCATGCATGGCTCAGTGGGTTAAAGCCTCTGCCTTCAGCTCAGGTCATGATCTCAGGGTCCTGGGATCGAATCCCACATCTGGCTCTCTGCTCAGTAGGGAGCCTGCTTCCTCCTCTCTCTGCCTACCTTGCTGCCTCCTTGTGATCTCTGTCAAATAAAGAAATAAAATTTTTTTTTTAAATTCCCAAGGCAAAATTTTTGTGTTAATCATGGTTTCATTCGATTGAAGTTCTTTTTTTTTTTAATCTTCAATTCGGGTGGGGCATGGGGTAACTGGGTACAGATACTAAGGACAGCGCAGGATGTAATGAGCACTGGGTATTATATAAGACTGATGAGGGGGCACCTGGGTGGTTCAGGAGATTAAGCCTCTGCCTTCCGCTCAGGTCATGATCTCAGGGTCCTGAGATGGAGCCCCACATCGGGCTCTCTGCTCAACAGGGAGCCTGCTTCACCCCTCTCTCAGCCTGCCTCTCTGCCTCCTTGTGATCTCTTGCTCTCTGTCAAATAAATAAGTAAAAAATCTTAAAAAAAAAAAAAGACTGATGAGTCACTGAACTCTACCTCTGAAACTAAAATATACTATATGTTATTTAATTTGAATTAAAAAAATAAAAATGTAAAATAAATAAATAAAATAAATCCTGAATTCAATATCAAGTCCATTGATCTTTTCAAAGCTGTTTAACTCAATGAAATGTGTGCCTGCTAAACTTTCTAAGTCATTGTGGGTGGGAGGCAAGCAGGTGAACTAGAGGACCTAAGGTATATTACTATTGTCTTCTCTCTACTACTTACCCTGTTTTCTATCTTGTACTGTCTTAAGTTGGATGACTCAGAAAACAACTCTCTTTGAGTCTCTGAGGTTTGTATTCATGGGGTTTGTTGAGATGCTCTCAGGAAAATTTGTGAGGGATAACAGAAGCAGTTTAAATGAGGGAGAAGTTGAACGGTGAAGCATTTGTGACATGCGTTTAGCCAACACTAGCTCCAGCTCGGGGATGGACTTTCAGAGTGACCTCAATTGAAAAAGGAGTCTGGGTCTTTGTACCTCCATATTGACCAGTCATTAGATGTGGTTTGCCTTCAGAGAAGAGGAGTGAACAAAGCAGCTGCCTTTGGCCAAAAGCAATTCTTCTAGAGGACTTCTGAGACCTCATCAAAATTCCTGGGAGTTAGTGGTTGGGGAATATGTGTTTGCTTCTAAAAAGGGTAACTGAATGGCACCCTAAAACACCCACATGAGCTGTTTGCGTCCACTTGCTCCATAGTTAAATGTACCTCATCTGGAACACAGCTGCCCGAGGGTTCTGACTGATCTCTTTCATGGGGAAACTTACAAGCATATCATTAATAAGAAGAATCATTGCTGTAGCCAGTCTCAAGGCTGCAATAATTAATCATCATCTCTTTCTTTTACTCTCATTCCAGATTATACTCTCCCTCAGCTAGCACTTTCACTCGCCTAGACACCATGACGCTTTCAAGCAAAATGATGTAGACACTTATCCGTGATTATCTTGCCTTCCTCATATTATGGTGGCTGCACTTGTCCATTGATTTTCAGTATTGGACAAAGAAGTAGAAAAGCTCCCGAGTGCCAAGTATACTCTTCCCTGTTAAAATTAAGTAATAGCATCCCTACCATACCCTCATGATCAGAGTCAATTATCTCTGGCAGGATAACTCCCTGTCTGTTTATCTCTTGGTTCAAAAAATCTAAAGAAGCAGGCAATAGACATAGCTCAAAATTTAATGGGAGTCTCATTGTCTTCCAAATTAGAAGGATTTTTCCTTCCAAAATCCTATAGATCCAGAGCTGTGGGAAAGGGAAGCACAAATTACCCAAGTGGGTCACTAAAAGTGCTGGTAATTGCTGATCACTTCCACTTCTATCCTCTTTTTTGGAGACCCACTTATTCTACTAGGAGGGTTGACCATTCTAAGATGAAGGATGCCAGCTTCTGAGGACATGAGAGATAACCAAGGTCAAAGCTGGAGGCAGTGAAAAGCAACATGGGTTTCAGTTCACATTTATAAGTTCTGTCTTGTCTTCATGGGTTCCAACCTTTTTTTGTCTCTCCAGTTTTACATCCATTTTCCCTTCCCAATTAGGGGTCCTGTAGATTTTAAACAACAACATCAGATACGAAGCCAACAGTTTTACAGACACTGATTAACTAGTTCCCCAAAATGGATTTCAGATACTTAAAACAAAGCTGTTCTATTTCTCTGATTGAATTTTCACTGATATACCAGATGCTCTCATAATCTAAAATTCTCCAACTGCAAAGGCATTAACTTTGTGATACTATCCTGGAAATATTCTACAGTAATACCGAACACTACTTTTTGAAATAGGCACACAAATATTTAAATCCTTCCTGTGCCATCTACTGGGTGTGAAATCATGAACAAGTCATATAAATTATGTGTGACCTCTTCCCCATCAATAAAATGTGGGAAAACTAAGGTTATTGTGAGGATTAAATGTGAAGATTTTAAAGAGGAATTAACATGCTTCTGCCATATAACTAGCACCCAAATAAATATTTTACGATTATTAAATTTTGTCAGCTTTCTCAAAATCCTTCAGAAATTTAGATTTTTTTTCTTTAATCAAAAAGAAACAAAAATAACAACCACCAGAAAAACATCTCTTCCCTACAATCAGCATGAATGGAACACAAAGTATTCCAAAAACTGGCAAAAAAAAAAATTAAAACACTTTTTGGTAAATATTTAGGAAGGAAGTAACACCATCTGGGGAGAAAAAAAAAATTATCATCTTGGAATTTCTTCAGATGCATTAACTGATCAGGTCCTGATTGCAAATCAACTCTAAGAACTCAGTTCCTGTACCATCAGCCTTGAGAAGAGCTCTACTTAGAACTATTTCCAAGCAGTGTGAGCTATCATTCGTTTTCTTGTCTCACACTCTTCGCACTAAGACCTTAGAAGGGCTCCCACCTGTCTGCCTGCTTAAATAGCTTCCCTTCAGCAGAATTGACAATTGTCGATTCCCTAATGGCCTCAATAATTCCCTGATCAGGTAAGTTTTCTTTTACATTTTTCACAATAGCAAATGAAAGCTTCCCTCCTAGCTGTCTCTTATGGTCTATTTACTTACCCCCATAGATTACTCTGGCTTTTCTTATTGACCTACTGCTGAGACAGAGCTGACTCCTCACTTGTTTCTTCCTCCTGAGAAAGAAAATTCCCTTTAATATAACTGGATTCTTTGGCCTGATAATGAAATAAGCATGTCTGTAAGATGGGAAGGGAAGTCTTTATGTCATAAAAAATTCAGAACTAACAGAACGTAATGCATCCTGTAGCTTTTTTTTTTTTTTTCCCCCTAGGTTTCCCAGCATTTACAGGGCTTTTTGAATCCTTCAGACTAGCTGGTTTCTTTTAGCAGCATCAAGAACAGTGAAAGTGTTAAGGGTCCAGAAGATCGTATAGTTCTTAAACACTTCTTTTATGTTATCATATCATGAAACTATGCAGGACCACCACCATTTCCTATATCCCTATTCTTCCAATGGGAGGAACTTTATTTTGGAGCAGTCTTCACAGGAAACAATAGTGCTATTGTAATGGTAACCCACCTTTGTGGTGTGCCTACCTCTGTCCCAGTTTTAGCAATACAAATCCAAAATCCTGGGATATTTCCTTCAGTCCCAGGCAAACTAGAGCTGTTGGTGACTCTATGAAAAGCCATTAGAAATATGTGCCCTGGAGACAAGAAGACCAGGTAGCAATTCCTGCATCTCTACCATATTAGTTGTGCCACCTTGGACAAGTAATTTAATCCTAATGAAACTTCAGTTTTCTCAACTGTAATTAAGGACAGAAATACCTTTTTAAACAGTTGCTCCAAAGGAAAAAAAAAATAGAATAATTAATTGAAATTATTTAGCATAGCTCAGGCATGAGTTATTAATAAATAACAGCTTTTGTGTTTAGGATAGGTTGACATACTTGACATTGATTATCTTATTTATTACTATAACCTTTGGAGGTATTGGTAGAATGAGAACATTTTAAGTTTACTCTTGAGAATAGTGGATATGTGGTCCCAGAATCAAGAGTTTCTGAATTTCCAAGCAATTTATTCTCTGAAACATTTTGTGCAGGTGAATTCTGGAACATACTTCACGGGAAATGCCACTGGAAATGGAGTTGACAAAGTCATGATTAAACTGTATAACTATGAAGCATAACTTTGACTGCGAAGGGGTTTGACTCTTGATTTCCCCTTACAGATTGCATAGCCTAATCTCTCTGAGCCTGAGCTGCCTCATAAGCAAAGTGGGGATGATAATACCGATCTTTTGGGAAACTGGGTGGATTCGTAAAAGTGAGATAATACTTGCGAATTGCTTAGTTCACTATCTACCATTTGAAAGTACTCAATACATAATATAAAATAATAATAGCTAACAATTATTAACTGTTTTTTTTTAAGATTTTATTTATTTATTTGACAGAGATCACAAGTAGGCAAAGAGGCCAGCAGAGAGAGAGAGGAGGAAGCAGGCTCCCTGCTGAGCAGAGAGCCCTATGTGGGGCCCAATCCCAGGACCCTGGGACCATGACCTCAGCCTAAGGCAGAGGCTTTAACCCACTGAGCCACCCAGGCGCCTCTATAGCCCAACTTTTAACCTCTACACTGTATTAAAGTGTCCCAGTGGTAGAGCACAGAGAGGTGAGATGGTGAGAGAGATACTCTCAAATGTGTACTTTTGAGAAGGAGATAGTGGAAGGATGTATAGTGGAGTTATAAGCAGATTGAATGTTCAGTGACCTCAAAGGGTGGCCATACTCATAATCACATAAGACTTCCTCCTCAAAGGAAAAATTTCTATTCACCCAACAATGTGTGCTCAGGGAACTCACTTTTAGGTGGGGACACTGAATGACAGATCCATGCACATCTCTGAAGATGCTGCTCAGCGGGGCTACCCAAGACACAGCCATGTTAGGAAAAAGCATCTTAGCATTTCTCTTACTCAATCTTGTTTTTTCCCCCGACTTAAATTGAGAGTTTATGATAGGATCCTAAAGAATTACTCTTTTCACAGTCAAATGATCTTATTATCACCATTAATCATTGACAGATAAATCAAAATCAGAAGAACAGTATAAGATCAAAGAAGTTGTGTTCAGCTGTTTAACTCCATATCACTAAAGAACTCAATGTTTTTCCGCATTTACTATTGGCAATGTCAGTGACTTATAGACATCGTGTTGATTTTGGACTCCTGCTTTCAATTAGATAGACTGTTGCTCCTATACTAATAATGAGCACTTGCTAGATAAGCTTCAATATTATACTTTTATCTTTTTAAACCCACCAGAAAGCTGAGCTCACAAAGAACATCAATGAATTAAATTTGAGAAAGTAATGAACTCTTCTAGGAGTAAAGACACCTGCAATTGCTTTCATCAAAGCCACCTGAGCTGTGGTAAGGACAAACCAGCTAAATTTTAATGAACTTTTAATGGCCACATGTAGACTGTACTGATTGATTGAAATCCTAAGGATCTGAGCCACCCGAAATATATACTCACCCATTAACTCTTCTTCCTGAGTCTCCAGTAAGCATATGAGTAATTAGAATGCAACAAAGTCTGGGAGAGTTAACAGAGTGCCCCGTTCCCTGAGAAATAGGTCTTCCCCACTAGTAAGGCTCAGGCTTATCAAACACTAGTGAAAGGGCAGGATGCTGAGAGAAACTCATCTGAGGCACTCCAGGCTGTTATGGAATCCACTGTAGAAGCTCTCAGAAAGCTGGAGAAATGTCCATAGGATGGAGAAAGAAAGTTATTATTTAGAAATCTGAAGGTGGGATTGACAAACAGTTTAACACCTAGTAACTAAAAGCTGACTGTCATAACTTAAAGCAGAGAAAGAGAGAGATCCTCTATCATTCAGAAAGTTGGCACTAAGTTGTAAAGCATAGAGACTGCTAGAGTCTTAGCATGCTAAGATCTCAATTACTGATAAAGGAAAAGCCCTGAAAAAAACTTGAGACCCCTTCAAAACTAAAACTAAAGCTGTACCAAACCCAAACTCAAATTAAATACTTTTAGATTAATTCATCTTCTCAAACTAACAGCCTGATCAAAGAAGGAGCATAGCTTTTCTAGGTATAAATATTTTTTAAGTCTCTCCCTTATTTTACACATAATGTCTAGCAATTAATGAAAAAGTACAAGACACAGAAATATATATAAAAAGGTGGTTCACAGTAAAGAGAGAAAATACTTAACTGAAGCAAAAAATGAGATGATCCCAGGTACAATTATAAGATGGAGATTTTTTTAATATTTAGGTTGTGTATTAATTATTAATTATCTTATATACATTAGGTAAAAAAATAGAACTAAGGAAAAAAAATAGGATTAGAAAATACCAAATATCTAGAAGCAAATCTAATAAAATATATGCAAAAATCTCTAAATTAAAAAGTTGAAATATTATAAATAATAATTAATAAAAACACAAATAGGTATTACATGTTGGTAAATTAAGACTCAATAATGATAATATGTTTATTTTCCCAAAATTCATCTTGTAAAGTTACAGTATTTAAATTTCCCAAAATTCATCTTGTAAAGTTACAGTATTTAAGACAGTGTGATAAGAGCATTAGGAAAAATAAAGACCAGTGAAATACAATAAAGTACAAAATAGTTGCACATCTATAGGAACAACTAATTTTTTTTAAAGATTTTATTTATTTATTTGACAGACAGAGATCACAAGTAGGCAGAGAAGCAGGCAGAGAGAGAGGTGGAAGCAGGCTCCCTGCTGAGCAGAGAGCCTGAAGCGGGGCTCAATCCCAGGACCCTGGGATCATGACCTGCGCCAAAGGCAGAGGCTTTAACCCACTGAGCCACCCAGGCACCCCAGAACAACTAATTTTTGACCAACCCATCCGGTCTTTCCGACTGGGAAAGAGAAGTGTTTTAAAGAAATGGTGCTGGAACAATTGAATATACTCCTAGAGAAAAACAAAACAATAAAGATGAACTCCCACTTCACTCTATACCTATGAATTCATTAGAGACAAATCATAGACCCAAACACAAAAGTTAGATTCCTAAAGCTTCTACAAGAAAACATAAGAGAATATTTTCATGACTTTAGAGTAAGTATACTAGTCAGGGTTCTTCAAGGAGATAGAACAAATTGTGTACATGTGTATGTGAAAAGATTTTTTTTTTTTAGATTTTATGTATTTATTTGAGGAAAAGTGCCAAGTTGGGGGCGAGGGAGAAGGGAGAGAAACAGACTTGTGCTGAACAGGGAGCTCAACAGAGGGCTCAATCTCACACCCTGAGATCATGATCTGAGCCAAAATCAAGAGTCAGATGTTTAACTGACTGAGTCACCTAGACACCCCTAGAAATATTTTTAATAAGGAATTGACTCACACAACTAGAGAGATTGGCAAGTCCCAAGTCTGCAATGTGAATCAGCAATTTGTAGATCCAGGAGAGCCAATGCATTAGTTCCAGTCCAAGTCCAAAGGCCTGAGAACCAGAAGATTCAGCCATTTAGTTCCAATCTCAGAGCCAACAGGCTCAAGATCCCGGAAGAGCCCATGATTCAGTTTGAGCCTGAAGGCAGAAAGCCAGTGTCCCAGTTTGATGACAATCAGGCAAGAAGAATTCTTTCTTACTGAGGAGAAGGTCAGCCTTTAGGTTCTATTCAGATCTTCAACTGACTGGGTAAGGCCTACCCACATTAATGAGAACAGTCCTCTTCATTTGGTCTACCAACTTAAATGTTAATCTCATCCAAAAACACCCTCACAGAAATATCCAGAATAATATTTTACTGAATATCTGGGTACCTTATAGTCCTATCAAGTTGACAAAAAAATTAACTTACTGTTTTGTAGATAATATTTTCTTAGACATGAACTAAAAAACACTAACTACAAAAGAAACAAAATTATAAATTAAACTTCTCAAAATAAATATCCCCACTCATCAAGAACTGCCTTTAATGAGATAAACAAGTCACAAAATGGAGAAAAACTATTTGCAACACATATATCTAACAAAGAAATCATATCTAGCGTTCAGATAAAAATCTCCTACAAATCACAACAAAAAGGAAACAATCCATATAAAAGCTGGCCAAAATACCTTAAAAAATTTACTTTACAAAAGATATACAAATGTTCAATAAATACATGATTAATGTCATTTGACAAAATGTAAGTGTAAATTAAAACCACAATAATATGTGATTTAACAGTAGTAAAATGATCAAATTCAAAAAGACCGACAATGTAAATGGTGCTCAAGAGTAGGAAATGGCCAGAATCCTTTATTATTTTCCCCTAGGATCAGCAATATATGACCAGTCTGCCAGTTGCTGATGAAGATAAACACACTTTCACCAGATGGCCCAGTGACTCCACTAAGTATGAGGGCATATGTTACCCACAAACGTGTACGAGATGGTTCTTTTGGTACAAATGGTAGCCTTATTCATGGTGGCACAAAACTAAAAGCAACAAAATCTTTACCAATAGGAGAATAGGCATTCGAGTTATCATATAGTCATATAAGTAGTACTACTCTGGAATAAAAAGAATCAATATAGAAACATGTACAAGCCTTAAAACACCATATTAAGTGAAAGAGACACAAATGACAGAGTATTGTATGATTTTATTTGCATGTCGTCCAAACACAGACAGAAGAACTCTATGGTGATAGAAATCAGAAAGGCTTTGTCTCTGAGAAATGGGGGTTGATGGAAAGGAAACAAGGAAGTTTTCCAGGGTGATGGGAAGGTTTGAGGCCAACCCCATAGGTTGGTAGACCTATGAATATAGTGGATATAGTTTCCAAATTTCAGAAAATATGTGCTTTTGTTATATGTAGATAAACTCTTAAAATATATACATCTATTATACGTGAAATATAATTCATTTGAATAAAAAGAAGAAGAAAATAGCCCTTGTCTGAATCTAAAGATAATGACTTTAAATCTAGAAGCAATTTAAGTTTACAGATTACCTTTAAAATTTTATGTGTATATTTTTGACACATTACTTAAAGAAAAAACCGTAATTATCTCTCTCTCTCTCTTTTAAATAAAAGACCTTTTTTCAAGGAAATTTACTTCCAGTTTTTCACAAACCTCTAAATACTCATGTAGTCTCTCTTACCAGTGATTTTTATGTGGCTTAATGCTGCATCAGTGGACAAGACTAGGACAATTTTAGGAAGTTGTCTATATAGGGATACAATGGTTCCTTTGAAAGTTGCTAGTTTTTATTTCACCATTAAGATTACTGCCAAGAAGTATAGGTTTACATAAATTAAAGGGGGAGAAGAGATAATTATGTAATATCCACTAATGATGGAATTTTCTCCATTATTTGTTCTCCTGATTGCTAATGCAGGAAGAGGTAAAAGGGGAGAGGTCAGTATAAACTAAAATGGACTGAAGTTACTGAGTTTCAAGTGAAATGCTTTTTTCTTTTTTTTAATTTCAGCTTTATGGAGGTATAATTCACAAATGATCTTATAAGATATATAAAGTGTAGTTTGTGATAACTTGATATACATGTACATTATGAAAGGATTTTACCTATCTAGATCATGAAAATTAACACATCCATCACCTCACATATTTTTTGTGAAAATATTTAAGTACTTACTCTCTTAAATTTCAATTACATAATACAATATTATTGAATATAGTCACCATGTTTTACATTGGATCCTCAGACCTTACTCATGTTATAGATAAAAGTTTACACTATTTGCCAATATTGTTCTATTTGACCCACTCCCTGGCTTCTGACAACCACTTTTCTACTCCGTTTCTGTGAGGCTGACTGTTTTTTTAAACTTCATATATGGTATGCTGATACCATACAGCAGAAGTCTTTGTCTGGCTTACTTCACTTAGCATAATGTCTTCAAGATCCAACCATGTGGGTTACAAGTGACAGAATTTCCTTCTTTTTCATGGCTAAATAATATTCCATTGTATGAATATAGATCTTCTTTATTCATTCACTGATGGACAATTAGGCTATTTCTATATCTTGGCTGTGTGAATAATGTATTATATGGAAGTATAGGTATCTCTTTGATATCCTGTTTTCATTTCCTTTGGTTATATACCCTGTAGTGGGATTACTGAATTATATGGTATTTCTATTTTCAATTTTTTGAGAAACGTCCATATTGTTTTCCATAGTAGCCACACAATTTACATTTCCACCAACAGTGTGCAAGGATTGCCTTTTCTCCAAATCCTTGCCAACACTTACTATCTCCTGTAATTCTGATGATAGCCATTCTATCATATGTGAGAGGATATCTCATTGTGGTTTTGATCTGTATCACCTAGATGATTAGTTATGATAAGTACCTTTTTATGTACCTTTGCCCATTTGCACATCTTCTTTGGAAAAGTGCTTATTCAGTTTTCTCTTCATGTTTAAACAGATTATGGGGTTTTTTCCCTCCTCACTTGTACGAGTTCTTTAAACATCTTAGAGATGAGCCCTTTATCAGATATGTGATTTGCAAATATTCTGTAGGTTGCCTTTTCATTTTTTTGATGGTTTCCATTGTTGTGCAGAAGTTTTTTTTTTTAGTTTGATGTAAGTCCCACTTATCAATCTTTACTTTTATTGTCTTTGCTTTTGGTGTCAAATCCAAAAAATCATTGCCAAAACCAATGTCAAGGAAATTATATCCTATTTTCTCCTAGGAGTTCTACAGTTTCAAGTCTTATACTCAAGTCTTTAATTCATTTTGAGTTCTTTTTTGTGCACAGTGGCTGTCCAATTTTCTCAACACAATTTATTGAACAGACTGTTCTTTTCCCTATGTATATTCTTGCTTCCTTTGTTGTAAATTAATTGACCATATATATGTGTATTTATTTCTGGGTTTTCCATTTGTTCCTACTGATTTGTGTGTCTGTTTTCTGCCAATTCATATTGTTTTGGTTAGCATAGCTTTGTAATATAGTTTAAAATAACGCAGTATGATACCTCCATCTTTGTTCTTCTTTCTCAAAATTGGTTAGAGTAGGTAAAGTTTTGTCTATTTTCTTTACCTTTTCTAAAAACCAGCTCTTGATTTCATTGATCTTTTCTCCTGTCTCTTTACTCTCTGTTTTATATTTTCCGTCTAATTTTTGCTACTGCCTTTCGTCTATTAACTTCGGGCTTCATTTGTTTATTTATTTACTAGTTCTTTGAAGACTGTTTATTTGAAAACCTTCTTGTTTCTTAATGTAGGCACTTATTACTATGAACGTCTCTCTTTCACCTGCTTTTGTTGCATCCCATAAGTTTGGATGTGTTGCATTTCCATTTTCATTTGTCTCAGTATATTTTTTTTATTTCTTCTTTGATCTATTGGTTATTTAATCTTCACATTTTTGTAAATTTTCTAGTTTTCATGCTATAAATGATTTCTAGTTTCATACCATTGTTATCAAAAAAGAAGCCTGGTAAGATTTTAATCTTCTTAAATTTAATATAAGTTGTTTTGTGGTCTAACATATGATCTATCCTGCAGAATGCCCCATGAGTACTTGAGAAGAATGTGTATTCTGCTGCTGTTGGATAGAATGTTCTGTTAAGTCCATCAAGTCTAACATATAGTTTAGGTCCAAAGTTTTCCTATTGATTTTCCTCTGGATGATATATCCATTGTTATATCCATTGAGAGGTATTAAAATCCCCTCCTATTATTGTATTGCTGTCCTTTTTTCTTTTCATTCTATTATTATATGCTTTATATATTTAGGTGCTCCTATGATTAATGCATAAATGTTTACAAAAAATATATATTACTCTTGGATTGACCCATTTGTAATTATATAATGGTCTTCTTTGTTCCTTTTACAGTCTTTGGCTTAAAGTCCAGCTTGTTTGATATAATATTATCTTGCTTTCTTTTGGTTTCCATTTGCATGAAAAATGTTTTTTCATATTTTCAATTTTAGTCTGTATGCTCTTAAAGGTAAAGTTAGTCTCTTGTAGGCAGCATATACTTAGATCTTATTTTGACTGAGGAATTTAGTATGCTACATTTAAAGTAATTATTCATAAGTATAGACTTACTATTGCCATTTTGTTTATTGTTTTATGGATGTTTTGTAGTTTCTTTGTTCCTTTCTTCTCTTACTCTTTTCTTTGTGATTTGATATCTCTGGAGAAGTATGCTGAGATTCCTTTCTCTTTATCTTTTGTGCATCTACTATAGGTTTTAGCTTTGTGGTTACCATGAGGCTTACATAAAACACTTTAGGGTCCCAGCAGTCTGTTTTAAGCCAATAACAAATTCTCATGCATACTAAAGCTCTGCATTTTTAATCTCTCCCAATGTTTTGTTTTTGATGTCATAATTTAAATCTTTTTACCTTGTCCAGCATCTACAAATTATTAAGTTATTTTTTATACTTTTTTCTTCTTCCTTCATATTAGATTTATGAGTGATTTACTCACCACCATTACAACATTCAAATATTCTGAATTTAAATATATATTTACCTATACCAGTGAGCTTTATACTTTCATGTATTCCTGTAAGTAATTGGCTTTTCTTCATTTCAGCTTGAAGATCTCCCTTTAACATTTCTTTGTAAGGCTTGTCTACTGGTTATGAACTTCTTTAGCTTCTGCTTGTCTGGAAGTCTCTATCTCTCCTTCAGTTATGAAGGACAATTTTGCCAAGTAGAGTATTCTTGGTTGGCAGGCTTTTTCTTTCAGCACTTTAAACATAGTAGGCTATCCATCCCATCCTTCAAAGTCTCTGCTTAAAAATCTGCTGATAATCTTGTGGACATTTCTTTGTATATAACAAGTTTTTCTCTCTCTCTCTTTTTTAAAGACTTTATTTATTTATTTGACATACAGAGATCTCAAGTAGGCAGAGAAGCAGGCAGAGAGAGAGGGGGAAGCAGGCTTCCTGCTGGGCAGAGAGCCTGATGTGGGATTTGATCCCAGGACCCTGGGATCATGACCTGAGCTGAAGGCAGCGGCTTTAACCCACTGAGCCACCCAGGTGCCCCTAACAAGTTTTTCTCTTGCTGTTTTTAAGATTCTTTCTGTGTCTTTAATTTTTGATGATTTAATTATAATATACTTCTCTGTGGGACTCATTGAATTCTTCTTATTGCAACTCTATGGGCTCCCTGATCAGTACGTCTATTTTTTTCCCCAGGCTAGGGAAATATTTAGCCATCATTGGTTTGAAGAAGTTTTCTGCCACTTTCTCTCTTTCCCTTCTGGTACTCTTATAATGTGCATATTAATGTACTTGATGATGCCTTATAAGTGTTCAATTAATTATATTTATTTTTTTCATTATTTTTTCTTTTTGTTCCCGTGATCAGATGGATCCCATTTCCCTGACTTTGAGTTGAGTCTTTCTTTTGCTTGATCTAATCTAACATGAACCCCTCTACTGAATTTTTCATTCCAATGTTGTACCCTTCAGCTTTATGAATTTTGTTTATTTCTTTCTTATATGTTCTATCTCTTTGTTGAACTCTCACTTTGTTTATGCATAGTTCATCTGATCTAGGAAAATATCTTTATGAACATTATTTTAAACTCTTTATCAGTTGAATCACTACTTTTATTTCATCAGGGTCTGTTCCTGGACTTTTATCTTATTCTTTTTTTCAGAGCAAGTTCTTCTGTTTCTTCATTATCCTGATACTGTGATGATTTCTGTCCATTAGGTAAAATAGCAACTTCTCCCAATCTTGATGAAGTGCTCTAGTGTAAGAAATGAATCTTATTGTTTAACCCTGTCCTAGCATTAAGTTGTCTTTCCAAATTTTGTGATCGTCTAAACTACCCTCTTTGTACTTAGTGGTTCCCAGTAGTTTAGAGTGTGTCAAAACCCATTTTGATATGTGTATTTCTTTGTTTGCCCAGTGTGGTAGAGTGACTTGGCTAGTTTGTAGATTTCTCTAGTGAGAATTGTTCAGTGTGTCCTTGGGAAACGGTGAGTTCAAGATCTTCCTATGTTGCCATCTTGGATTAGAACCCATATATGCATTTTTTTATTAACATATAATGTATTATTGTTTGTTTTAGGGCTATAGGTCTTATATATGCATTTTTGATGATGTGTCAAAACTAATTAAATGCTTTTAAAATTAAAAAGCATATATATATTGGAGCTTTTCTTAACTTTTAGAAATATAGAGGCTGTATGATATTGGTTATCTCTATTTGACACAAGTGATATTCCTATTGAAATCTATAAATTGAGGATGATTAAGAGCTACCAAATATGAAATCAGAGGACATAATAAAAGGTTCAGTACGGTAGGATATTAGACTGAATATATTCTGAGGTTAGATGGATAATCTGGAATATTGAATGGTCAGTTATATCAGTTTTGTTTTATTTCTGTAAAAAATAACCATAAATTTGATGACTTAAAATACCAAAATTGTATCTATCTTATACTTCTGTAGGTTAGAAATTCTGCACAAGTCTCCTTGGAGTAAATTCAAGGCATCAATAAACTGTATTATTTTCCGGAGGTTCTGGGGGAAATCTGTTTCTTTTCGTTCTGTAGCTTCTAAGGGCTGCCACATTCATTGGTTTGTGGCCTACTTTCTCTATCTTTAAAGCCAACTATTTTGCATTTTTCTTACAATTTTTCCATAGCTAAAAGTCTCTCCGACCATATCCCAGAAGGGAATTTAAGAGTTCTAAGGTTTTTAAGGACATGTGTGTTTAGATAGTCCTATCTGGAAAGTCAATCATCTTAAGGTCTTTTTTTTTTTTTATTTAAGATTTTATTTATTTATTTGACAGACAGAGAGATGACAAGTAGGCAGACAGGCAGGCAGAGAGAGAGGGAGAAGCAGGCTCCCTTCTGAGCAGAGAGCCCAATGCAGGGCTGGATCCCAGGATCTTGGGATCATGACCTGAGCTGAAGGCAGAGGCTTAACCCACTGAGCCACCCAGATGACTCCATCTTAAGGTCTTAATCATATCTGCAAAATCCATTTTGTCAGTAAGGTAATGTATTCACCAGCTCCCAAGATTAGG
Organism: Mustela nigripes; assembly: GCF_022355385.1. Lineage (NCBI taxonomy): Eukaryota > Metazoa > Chordata > Mammalia > Carnivora > Mustelidae > Mustela > Mustela nigripes. The sequence goes on along the minus strand of NC_081561.1, from coordinate 131,947,227 downwards.
ATGTGGACATTTTGGGGAAGCCATTATTCTGTATATCACAGCAGTGAAAAAATAAATAAAACAACACACAAGAAGACAAATTTATCTTTCCATTTCAATATTATCCTTTAATATATTATATTTTACAAAGATTATTATATTGCTTAACACAAAATATTTACAGCAGTCATTTCCTTCTTTTATACAGTGTTAGGAAAAAAAACTGTCTTATAACCTCTAAATTACTTTCATAAATCTAAGAACAAATATCTTACTCTCACTAAATATAACAGAGCAACTCAATAGCATCACATTATACTTTTAGTATCTGTTAGTGAGCACAATCATTGACAATAAACAAGTACCTCCAAAAGATCAGCAGATAAATACCTTCTTTTTGAGAAGAATTAATTAAAGGGTGTGCATAAAATATTGAATGTCAGAGTGAGATATTTATTTTTAGTTATCCATTTATTTTTCTATAACTTGGGATTATTATGAGCCAAAAAGAAAAGGGAGACTTTTTTTTTTTAAGGGAGACATTTTTAATAGAAATTCTAGTAATATGTGGCTAAGTGCCCATTAGGCTACATAGATACCGTATTGTTTTGGTTGGGATGAGGAAGCCACAGAGTTAAAGGCTATAAGAGGGGACACTGCCCCTCAAACTCAAGATGTTATAATGGTCTGTTGTATCATGATGTATTCCACTTATGGGAGAGTTTATCAACTTTTAACGTAATGGACAGTAATATAGCTTTCATCTTGAGAAAAAAATTAATTAAAAGAATTTTGGTTATGAGGGTTTTTTCAAAACCCTATCTTTATATTAGAACCTTTAAGAATTTATACCTTTAAATTTGTTTTGTTGAAGATTACAACATATAGTTGGTAAAAAATAAATAGCAAAGTACATATTCCAATTTCATAAACTATGATATAAGGTATACAGAATACTCGATAATAATTTTTATTTTATTTTATGTTATCAGCATACATAAAATTTTGGAGCATACTGTCATTACAGTAATATACACTAAAATTCAAGTTGCATGATCTTTTCCTGTTTTTAGTTTCATGGTTTATAAAATAATATTAAAAGCCTAAAATCATATTCTCTACCATTACCAATTATAAACTCTTCATTGAGCATATATTGAATTTTCTTAGTATGCTTTATGACCTTTAAATTCTGACAACATGTTAATGGACTTTTTGGTCCTGCAATGAAAATTTTCAAGGGCTGAGAGGGCGCATAACAATAAAATTACTATATCCTTTTGGTTTGATTATTTTTAAAATCTTAAATTATTATTATTATTATTAGTTCAGGCATAAAAGATGGACTAGAAAGTCTTTTAAGAGCCTTTCCATCTCAAAAATATAATTCAACTGTTCAATTGTTTTAAGTTATTTCACTTTATAGAAAAGTAGGAATTGAATCTGATCATACAGTCCATCACACTGATCCTTTTCCTACACAACAAAATAAGAAAAGCAAGCAATTATCTAGAGACAAGTAGTTCCCAACTTAGGAATTGGTTGTGTTTCAAAAGGTCATTCAATGGTTAGTCAAATGCATTGGACCCAAGGAAGTCCAGCAGCAAAATGTCAGCACCCAACCAATAACTCTGTTAAAAGGGGGAAAATTTTAGTCTTCAGAGGAAAAAGTCACATTCGTAAGTCAAGAGAATTTTGATTATTAACAGGCAAGACCTTAGCACAGTCTGAAGAAGGCATAAGGCCAATGTCAACCACTGCTGGCCCACACCCCTGCCATGTTTCTGCAGGAATCACCAAGATCTGGCCCTTCCAGACTCATTCCCTTCCACCTGTGTGGCCGTCATTCAGCATGACATGAATGCATGGCAACTCTTCTTTAGTAAAGCTGGGGCCTGGCCCACCCATGGGAGATCCTGAAATAAAATATCTGCCAATTAAGATTCTCCTCTCACTCCCTCCCAGCTGTCTCAGTTAAACTCAGGTCCTCTGTCTTGAACAGTCTTCACCATTATTTCTCAGCCAAGATTATGCTTTCTGCTTCTACATGTCCTATCAGATTTTGTATTATGCTAAACATATGGGAGCAACAATGTAAATACCTGTGGATCTTCTTACTAACTAAACTGTTAATCTAATTGTGTAGATCAATGGTGATGGTTATTAATAATTCCAGACTAAATACACCAATTAGATGATCATACATGCATCATGTAAGGACTTTGGAAAGACACTGAAGCATCTCAGAATGTTTACTTTTGGTGAAACTACATAGAAAAAGGATTATGATGTAACAAACACAATGGATATGGAGTGTGTTTCCCAACTTCAAAATGATACCCTGTATCAAAGTATGGTTTCTACCCCCTCTACTGTCTCTCAGACAGTTCTTGGAGGTCAGGTGCTTCATTTGCTTTCTGGTGGCCTCCCTATAGTGACCACTGCATTACTTCTCTACTGACCACCTCTTGCAGTTCTTCTTGTCATGGAGAGGAGATGGTACCTTGGGGTGGGATTAAGTGTCTCTTTATCACTTTGTTTTAAGCACACAATAATCTTTTACTCTAAATCAACGGATAGAAAACTACTGTCCTTCAGCCTTGCTACTTAGTTTTATAAATAAAGTTTTACTGGAAAACAGATACACTTCTGTTTCTATATTGTCTATGGTTACTTTCATGCTACAATGGCAGAGTTGAATAGTGGAGCCAGAGACCTTATGGCCCACAAAGTTTAAAATATCATTATCTTGCCTTTTATAAAAATAGTTTGTCAACTTCTGCCCTAAATTGGCACAGCCCCGGCATACCTTGCAATATATTAGAGTTCTACCTGAAGGTACACAGAATACAGAATGGGGTAGAAAGTTACTTAGAGCTACTATGTGTTGAGACCACTCTCAGGCTACCCTGGTCAGATTTGCTCAGCTTCCCCTTCCAAGAGGCTCTGCTTAGTTCTTAAATAATCTCTTTAGAGCAGCTTACGGACATGAAAGTAATATGCTTTGGATTCCAGGCCCAATTGTTGTGTTGTCCATATGGAAAAGAGTTTTCTCCCTCCCTCTTATGTAAATCCTATATCCCCTGTCTCTCATTTCTGCTCAAGAACTACTTCTCTACACAATAATAAACTGTTAATGGAAATATCCACAACTGATGGGGGAAATTGTATCTCCTGCCCAAAGAGATGAAATATGCTATAATCCCAATGAAAGATTCCATTTATTGTATACTGTATTACTGTTTCCAATTATTTACTGCCTTGACTTACAGACTTCTTATACCAGTAAACTTTCTCATACAATTGACTTTGGCCATACACACTTGCCTTGACATAGCAGATCTCAAGGATCCCATATTTCAGCAGAAACTTAAGACCCATCCCATAATTCAACATCTCTACTTTTCCTTCTGCTTTGAGACGATCATGTCCCAAATAATGACTGCTAATATAGTCTGTGTCTTGGCATGAAAAAGATACATGGCACATAGACAACTCACAGCTGCCTCAGCTAACAAATAGCTCAAGTGAGAAATACACTTATATTGTTAAAAGCAATTGAGTCTTTAAATTTCTGTGCTGTTACTTAGCATAATAGAGAAGGATGACTATCTTAGCTCAGGCTGTCATAATGAGTGGTTTGGTTTAAACAACAGATATTTATTTCTTGCAATTTTGGGGATTGGGAAGTCCAAGACCAAGTTGTCAGCCAATATTTTCCCAGTGATAGTTCTCTACCTGACTTGTAGACATGTATTTCTCCCTATGTCCTTCTACTGCCTTTCCTCCATGCTCCTCTTTTTGTAAGGGCTGCTAATTCCATCACAGGGGTCTCAACCACATGACCTAATTTAAACTTAATTACTTCTCAAAGGCTCCATCTCCAACTACCATCCTGGGGATTAAAAGCTTCAACATATGAATTTGAGGGTGGGGGACACAAATATTGAGTTCATAGCAATGATTAATATAGAAACTGGTATCAGAAACAAATTTCTGACAGAATTAAAAACCTTAAACATGAAACATTAAATTCAGTGCCAGAAATACTAAGACTACCATCACCCATGGTAACTTATAAGGTTTTAAAGAAATAAATAGTGCTTTAGACAAGTGGAGACAATTTTGCCTCCCGGGCAACATTTATGATGTCTGGGAGTGTATTTGGTTGCCCTGCTGGGTAATAGGGATGTTACAGGAATCTGGTCAGTAGAGACTATGGATGCCGGTAACCACTCTACAATGCACAGGACAACCTCCCACAACAAAGAAATACTTATCCTAAAATGTAAATATTTTCAAGGTTGAAATACTCTGCTTAAAAATATATTAAGAATAAAATTATTAGCAAGGAGTACGTGGGAGACTCAGTTGGTTAAGCGTCCGACCTATCTTGGCTCAGGTCTTGATCTCAGGGTCATGTGTTCAAGCCCTGCTTTGGGTTCCATGAGGGATGTGGAGCCTGCTTAAAGAAGAAGAAGAAGAAGAAGAAGAAGAAGAAGAAGAAGAAGAAAGAAGAGGAGGAGGAGGTGGTGGGAGGTGCCACCTGGCTGGCTCAGTGGGTTAAAGCCTCTGCCTTCAGCTCAGGTAATGATCCCACGGTCCTGGGATCAAGCCCCACATCGGGCTTTCTGTTCAGCAGGGAACCAGCTTCCTCCTCTCTCTCTCTCTCTCTCCCTCTCTCTGCCTGCCTCTCTGCCTAATTGTGGTCTCTGTCTGTCAAATAAATAAATAAAATCTTTAAAAAAAAAAAAACAAAAAGAAAAAGAAGGAGGAGAGGGAGAGGGAAAGGGAAGGGGAGGAGGAGAAGAGAAAAGTTATTAACATATTTTGTTACATTTGAGAAATTATTATGAAAAAAGAGATGAACTCAAAGGAGTTGGGCAATTTGTAAACCGGTATAATTCTGAATATAACTAACCCCGAATCAAGATTTTCTGAGTTTTTATTAACATCACAACTATGACATCAACAAAATGATCTAAGCCCAGGTACACAAAGCACAACTCATTCCCTTTTTATTTATGGATCCTTCTTCATGATAAGTGTGCTCCTTAACCCTTATCACTATTTCATCTAGCTCCCCTCTGATAATCATCAGTTTGTTCTCGATAGTTGAGAGTCTACTTCTTGTTCTCCCTATCATTCTTTCTTTTTTTCCCTTGCTCATGTTTTTTGTCTTAAATTCCACATATGAGTGAGATCATGTGGTATTTGTCTTTCTCTGACATTTTTCACAAATGGCAAGATATATATACATTAAACAGAATATTCTTCTTATGGCTGAAAAATATTCTGTTATGTATATAAGAGAATATTATCAACCAGTCTTCCATGTTCCATGTCTTCTGTAGAAGAGATCCTAGAATAGAAGATGATGAAGCCACAAGACAGACAGAGCCTGAACCCCAAATCTTAGTGTGAAGGAAAGGACATGGACTAAACACTCAAGTACAGTAGGAGTAACCAAGGTAAAAAACGATAATGCTGATTTGAGTTCTTTTGTTGCTGCTGTCCACCTCCCTTACTGCTTTGATGAACCCAGAGCAGGTTTGTGGACTCTCACAGGGGAGGAGAACTGCACTGTCCTTCCCATACACAGCTGGGAAACCAGTAAGAACCTTGGAAGAAAGGGTTTCATGTAGGTCTAAGCAGACCAGAGCCTGGTGTAGTCTCAGAGCAGCCCATTGAAGGGTTTGTAGTACTCCAAAGACTGATCTGCTCCCCCTGTACATCCTTCCTTGTGGCCCAGGCCTGATGCAAAAACGTTGGGGACAGTTGCCAAACCAGAGAGACTGAGTGGAAAGAAATATGTGTGGTGAACATACATCTGGTTTTCTTAGGTAGTCATGCCTTATGTTTATCATCTTGGCATAGTTATTTCCAACACACCCTTTTATTCTGGAGAGTGTCTGGTTTAGATAATAAATAATATGGCCTATTCAGGAACAAGGGATATCTATAAAGATATGTTCTAGATATGTAATATTAAGGACAAAGTGTCCCTCTCTGGCTATATTCCAAGACAAGCCCTCTAAAACTTAGCTTCAACCTCAATAAAAATGCACAAATGCACAAAACTGACTAGGATTATATTTCTACCACTGAGTAGAATGTAGGCTCAAAAGAGAAACTGGATTTAATTATAGAGAAAATAAAAGTTCTGTTTTACATACCTGAATTGTAGTAAGATTTTTATATCTACACATACATCACACACACACACACATTTTTAACATAGGACATATCAGACTTCAAATCTAAGTTCTTCTATTTACTAGTATTTGGATTTGTTTTTCAATCTCCCTGAACCTGAGCTTCCCATCTTCATGTGTACAATGAGGACCACAACTCCTGATTTTATAGTTATTAAAAGAATTGAATGAATTAATATCTTGAATATGTTAAAATATTAGTCTCTATTGAAAATTATACTTATCTGCATGTGCTTGTAATATCAAGAGGCGTTTACTTAGTTCTATCCATTTGATTATGTTGGTCTTATTGCATACAAAGTGTCAAATAACATGTTTCTTTGCTCCCTTCCTGCACACATTCCCCCTCTCTCACACTGGGACAAATGTTCAATTTTTGATATATCTTAAACAGAGCCAGCAACCATGGCCATGCCAGAGCTGATTTCTAAATATTCCAAGAGAAACAAAGGGCAAAGTGACCCTCAGCCTCAACCAGGCTGGTCACTTGCCCCCCACACTAATATTGCTTGCACCAGACTCCAGACTTCCAAACCCAACTGTTCATTCTGCTCAGAGTGCATGTCCCTGGGGCAGCCTTCCACCAGCATTTTTCAAAGAGCTGAAACAAACAATCCTAAAATTTGTATGTAACTAGAGACCCCCCAAATTTCTAAGGAAATGTTGAAAAAGAAAAACAAAACTGGGGGCATCACGTTGCCTGATTTCAGGCTTTACTACAAAGCTGTGATCACCAAGACAACATGGCACTGGCACAAAAACAGACACATAGAACAGTGGAACAGAGTAGAGAGCCCAGATATGGACCCACAACTCTATGGTCAAATAATATTCAACAAAGCAGGAAAAAATAGTAGGAAAAAGACAGTCTCTTCAATAAATGGTTCTGGGAAAATTGGACAGCTATGTGTAGAAGATGAAACTCAACCATTCTCTTACACCATACACAAAGATAAACTCGAAATGGATAAAAGACTTCAGTGTGAGGTCTATCAAAATCCTAGAGGGGAACATAGACAGTAACCTCTTTGACATCAGCCACAGCAACTTCTTTCAAGACATGTTTCCAAAGGCAAAGGAAAAAAAAGCAAAATGAACTTTTTTGGACTTCATCAGGATCAAAAGCTTCTGTACAGCAAAGGAAACAGTCAACAAAACAAAGAGGCAACCCAAGGAATGGGAGAAGATATTTGCAAATGACACTACAAACGGCTGATATCAAAGATCCATAAAGAACTCCTCAAACTCAACACAACCAAAACAGATAATCACGTCAAAAAATGGGCAGAAGATATGAATAGACAATACTCCAAAGAAGACATACAAATGGCTAACAGACACATGAAAAAATGTTCACCGTCATTAGCCACCAGGGAGATTCAAACCAAAACCACATTGAGATACCACCTTACACTAGTTAGAATGGCCAAAATCAACAAGACAGTAAACAACATGTGTTGGAGAGGGTGTGGAGAAAGGGGAACCCTCTTACACTATTGGTGGGAACGTAAGTTGGTGCAGCCACTTTGGAAAACAGTGTGGAGATTCCTTAAGAAATTAAAAATAGAGCTACCCTATGACCCTACAATTGCACTAGTGGGTATTAGTCTCAAAGATACAGATGTAGTGAAAAGAAGGGCCACCTGTACACCAATGTTCAGAGCAGCAATGGCCACAGTGGCCAAACTGTAGAAAGATAACTCTTTCCAATTAAAAAAGTCACCTGAGTGGCTCAGTCACTTAAGTAGCTGCCTTTGGCTCAGGTCATGATCCCGGGGTCCTGGGATCCAGTGCCATATCCAGTTCCCTGCTCAGTGGGGAGCCCACTTCTCCCTCTTCCTCTGCCTGCTGCTCCCTCTGCTTGTGCTCTCTCTCTCTCTCTGTCAAAATGAAGATTTTTTTTTAAGATTTTTATTTATTTATGACAGAGAAATAGCGAGAGAGGAAATACAAGCACGAGAGAGCTGGAGAGGGAGAAGCAGGTTTCCTGTTGAGCAGGGAGCCCGATGCGGGGCTCAATCCCAGGATCCTGGGATCATGACCTGAGCGGAACACAGATGTTTAACCAACTGAGCCACCCAGACGCCCCAATAAAGAAACTTAAAAAAAAAAAAAAAGGCCATGCTAAAAAAAAATAAACAAAAAAACAAAATTAAAAAAATATATACTAGAATAATCTATATAAAAATTGTTTATTACAACAAATTATTACTAATAATTATATAATAGTGTGTAAAAGTTGCAAGTTGTTTTATCATTAACAATGTTATTTTTAATTTAACTTTTTAAATGGAAAGTGCCCTTACAAGTTCAGGATTTCATTTATTTGTTAATATACCAACTGTTAGGAAATTTTCTGCAATTCAAAATCCAATGCTGGATAGCTCTTCAATAACAGTCCTGTATAACAAGCTGGTGAAATTATGCTTATTATAGAAATAATAGAGTTGTATCTAAAACCTTTCCATATTGCTTCAGCTTTTCAACTCTTGCGGGAATTAAAAATGATTAGAATCTATTTCTAGTGAAATTCCATTTGGGAATAAGGATGACTTAAAAGAAGGGAATAAACCTGGTTATTAAAAAAGAGACTCAAATAGAATTTGAATAATATGTTCTCATGTCCTTTTCCAACTATAGTAAAATTTTACTACAAATATATGAGCCATTAGCCAGTTAGAAATCCAGTAAAAATAAAAATATAAAATAGAAGTATGCTTCAGGTAAATTCACACAGGAAAAATTTGTGGAGAATAAAATCAAACTTGAATCAAACCCAGAAGGCATACACATTTTTTAAGATCTAGTAATAACCATATTTCTATGGCTTTATTATTTTTTTTTTCTTTCAGGTGTTGGATTACTATCCTTTATGCATCAGCTTTTGAAAGAAAAAAAGTTCAAATCCACCTCAAAATTCTCAAATATTTAATACTAGTGTTTTCCTACCTTACCCTACCTCATTGTTATTCATTCCTGTATAATAAAGACTTATAACATGAAAAAATTTTTAAATAAAAATTTTAGTCTGAAAACAAAAGAAAAGAAACACTAGTGTTTTCTCAATTCCTCGTTTTCTAAAAGAACAGAGAGCTAATAAGATATACATTTTCCAAAAATCTGGTCTCTGTTATGTTGTAGCAGACAATGCACTAAGGAAAGCCTCTGTTATGCACAGCGGTATACAAGAGAGGCAGGAAAAATATACTGAGGGGATTGAGACTCACTGGAGCCACCAATGCAAAAGGATTTACCATAAAGTGGAGCCATTTGGCCAACTATCCATGGCCAGTCAGCCACAGCCCACCACTTGAGAGTCTACAAAATCACAAAAAACATGGCAAATCAATGGTTTTCTCAACCACAGAATTTACAGAATTTTTCCCTGACCCACTTTCAGCACACCCAATCCAAAGCTCAGTAGCTCGGAGTATATGCAGATACACATAAAATATGACCAGTATTTTTTTTTTAAGATTTTATTATTTTGACAGAGAGAGATGACAAGCAGGCAGAGAGGCAGGCAGAGAGAGAGGAGGAAGCAGGCTCCCTGCTGAGCAGAGAGCCCGATGCGGGGCTCGATCCCAGGACCCTGAGATCATGACCCGAGCCGAAGGCAGCGGCTTAACCCACTGAGCCACCCAGGCGCCCCTGACCAGTATTTTTTAACAGTGATGTAAAAATGATCTGTATAAGTAAAACCATGTTTATCGTCTCAAAGTGTAGGGTTTAATTCTGATTTTTTGGGGGGGGTGGGGCTATAGTAAATTAACATTACAATCAGGTCAAATTATTTGTGTAATGAAGTAGAGGGGGAAAAAGGAATGAAAGTAAAATGGAAGGTGGCGAAGGAAAAGATAGAAGGAAGAGAGAGAAAATTATAAATTCAAGTTTGCCCCTCTAGGTTTTGGGATTTTTTGTTGTTGTTGTTGTTGTTACTCTGTTTTTTTTTAATTCTAATTAGTTAATATACAGTGCAATATTAGTTTCTGGAGTAGAATTCCATGATTCATCCCTTACGTATGACACCCAGTGCTCATCATAACAAGTGCTCCCCTTAATCCCCATCCCCCATCTAACCCAGCCTTCCACACACCTCCCTCCATCAACCCTCAGTTTGCTCTCTATCATTCAGAGTCCCTCTTTTTTAATTTTTATTTGACAGAAAGAAAGTGAGAGCATAAGCCCGCAGAGAGTCAGATGGAGAGGGAGAAGCAGACTCCCTGCTGATCAGGGAGCCCCACATGGGGCTCGATCCCAGGACCCTGCCATCATGACCTGAGCAGAAGGCAGCAGCTTAACAGACTGAGCCACTCATTAAGAGTCTCTTATAACTGTTTTTTTCCCTCTCTCCTTTTTTTCTTTTCTCCCTTCCCCTGTTCATCTCTTTTCTTTCCTAAATTCTACCTACGAGTAAGATCATATAGTATTTGTCTTTCTTTGACTGAGTTATTTCACTTAGCATAATACACTCTAGTTCCATCCACATCATTGCAAATTGCAACATTTCATCTTTTTGAGGCTGAGTAATATATATATATATATATGCCATATCTTCTTTACCCATTCATTGGTCAGTGGGCATCTGGGTTCTCTCCATAGTTTGACTATTGTTGATAATGCTGTTATAAACATTAGGTTAACAACAAAAGATACAAAAGGTGTTAGTGAGGATGTGGAGGAAGGGGAACCCTCCTGCACTGCTGGTGACAATGTAAACTAGTGCAGCCACTCTGGAGAGCATTATGAAGATTCTTCTCTGTTTTGTTTTATCTTTACAAATACAGGGCCCCTGGGTTGCTCAGTGGGTGAAGCCTCTGCCTTCGGTTCAGGGTCCTGGGATCGAGCCCTACATCAGGCTCTCTGCTCGGGGGGGCAGTGAACCTGCTTCCCCCTCTAACTCTGTGCCTCTCTGACTACTTGTGATCTCTCTCTCTCTGTCAAATAAATAAAATCTTAAAAAAATACAAATAAAAAAATAAAAATACATATAAATGACAGCAAGGAAACTAACTAATTCAGCTAATCAATATCTGGAATTCAGAGACTATTTCTACCTATGTGAAGCAATAGGATATTGGGATATTTTTCTATATCTTTCAGTATCAGGCATATAGGGCCAAAAAGTCTTTGTTTATATGTCTCTCAAGATCCCCTAGTTACACTTTCTTTAGTTGGACTTTTATGCTTATTTCTTCTATTTAAGGTTTTAATAGTAACATCAATAATATATGATCTCAAATTTAAACAAAAACACTAGCCTATTATCTTATTTGTACAAATCTACCTTATAATTTAATTTTAATACAGATGTGTACAAATACTTACATGCATCTTGAGTCCATTAATTAATTTGCATTTTATGGATGTTGTTGGAATCTTAATATTATTGTACCTCTTAGAGTAAACACGGCATCCCAGGAAGTATGTCTTTCAATTATCTGCACAATTGTCTTGTTAGCTGGCATATGTTCTTATTATTGCTGTTACTATGAAGACTTCGCTAAGTGGTATAAAATTACATTTTAGTTTTCAGTGATTCCTAACAAAACTCTGGTGTCAAAATTTTGCCATCTCTATTGTGGATGAAGAAAGTAATAGCAAATTGTTTTCCTAGGATTTAATCATTTGTGTCACACCAAACCTCATCTACTACAGTAACAGCCAATTTCTGATTGATAACACTTTGGGGGGGACCACATGTCTTTTCTGTTTATTACAATTTTGAGATGGTCATCTCAATGCTTTTCTTAGCAGATATGTATTTAGCAGTCAGTGCAATATCACAGATGATTCTAATTGATACCCAAGTGAATAGCCTCAACAAAGAGGCCTATAATTAAAGAGCCACATGACTGAAAATGATGAATTCCCTCCTTCCCTTCCATGCTGTTTCTCCTAGAACAGGATTGAAATACAGATTGTGGCAGCAAGCCTGAAGTCCTGTGACAGTAATACAGAAGCCATCCATCTCCGTTCCAACAAACAAAAACCTTTAACCAATATTACATATACTTAGCGCAACAAAGTAATAATTACTGAAAATGCTTTAAAGTTACAAAGAGAACCCAGTAGGTACTTGATGTATGGATGAAATATTCTATTTTAATATCATATGTTGATTTTTCTTATATCTCAACTTAGTTCCCAGCAATAAGTCTATAAAAAGGTTATAGTCTCATGTAAAAAAGGACTATAAAAATAAAATCTGGACATGTAAAAGTCTCTGAATAACATTATGCCAGCATCATAAGAACTAGTCAGAATTTCCCACAAATAACTGAACCATTGTTGCCTTAAAAACTCTTAAGGAGAAAAATTTAAATTCTCTGAATACAGCAGCTGGGAAGTATGACGACTGAGCATGATTCCTTCAGGGTGCGTGTATGGACCAGCAAATCTCCTCAGTGGAGAAATGCTTGCTATTTCTTATAGAGTCAATGTCATCGAGAACCAGCCTGGATAAAAACTCAATAGACTATTTGTTGTTTTTCTCAAATTCCAAATCAGATAAATCCCCCGTAATAGGATCCTGGGAAACAGATGTATGGTCAAAGTTGCAGAATTTACAGGAAATGAAGACAGAGTATTTGAAAGAAACATCTAGCAGACACAGCCCCTAAGAAGGTAGTGTGAGAAAGACAGAATTCAATCCTTGTGGATTGAACTGTCAGGCTGAAGTCACTAAAAAAATACAGAATCCTAACTGAAGAAGACACCCAGGTAATAATTATTTTCAAATGCATACATTTCTCTGTCTAAATAGTAATTAAAATACTTGAAAGTCCTCCCAATACTGTATCTTATGGCCTGGCCATGGTTTTCCTCTCCAAGATGGTTCATTACCTTTCTTCATATTTTAATTTTCATTTTTTTGAACTGCTACTCTTCAAAGACATTTACATTTTCTTTTTCCCTCAATGATCTTAACATGATGGACTTATTAAATATAAAAACTAATGATATGTTCTGGCCATAATCTTATTAAAGTGGATTGACCATAAATTATACATCATGTGGTGTTATGAATGCTATTTACATCTATGCAATTCTTACAATCGTTCTAAAAAATAATATTCCTCAAAAAACATTTTATCAAATGAATAATGGGGCTATATGGACACCATATAGGAAAACACAATTAAGAATAATTAACTTTAAGCAGTTTTCATAGTAGATGTCTGAAAATATGATGCACGTGGTCATTGGTATTTGGCATTGTTTTTAGAAAAATGCTTTGTATCTTCCACTAATGCTTTTTGTCTTAAAGCATCTTATAGTAACCCCATTAATCTGAACAAACTCAACAAATGCAGAGCAAGGCTGTTTTGGCAGAAGGACAAAGGATGCTTTCCCCTCAGCTCATAACAAATCGTTTTCATTAAGAACAAATGGTCTTGGAGCATTATTTTACTTGAGTCTCTGCCTGGTGACAAGCCCAAAGGGTAGACCCGGTATTCACTGTAAACAATAAGTATGGATCTCAGCAAGTGTAGTTTAAAAATTCCATATTTTGGGAGCATGAGATGGGCCATTTCCAACTGTTAGACATCAGTTTGTGATAGCTTTTAGTAGTGTTGTATAACTTCAAACTATGTCTATAAATAAGATAATTTTGAATAAAATAGATACCATGAAGTGGAAGAAATTATTCAGATAATCTTATTTTTATCAACTAAGATATTTCTTTTCTGAGGTTGCATTAAGGAATGAGTGTTTTTTAGATACCTTAACAAAAGCATCTAGTTCACTTATCTCAAGGTCTTTCTATACTGTCTGGAACTAGGTCTTGAGCAAAATAATCATTTCAAATATCTTTTAAGGAATTCTTACAAAAATTAAGTAACATTAAAAATAAAAATAAACTTTAGCTCAAGTGCAAAATAATGTAAAGGGGAATTGTAACATAATATAAAAATAACATTCTATGCTCATAGTTTTAGTTGATTTTTGGAACCACTGTTGGGGTTTTTTTAAACTTCTGAGTAGTGAGACTTACAAAAAGACTATGTAGACATTTCATACTGTGACCTTTAACTCTTTTCCATTTTAAAGCATGTTTGATTTTGAAATAATTTAAGAGTGTGTATTTAATACTTGAAAAATGGGTTTCAAGCATGCACATCAACCACTCTTCATAATGCTATTTTATTACTTTGATTACTGCATTACATCTTTACTATGCATTTATAAATCTTAGGTTCCAGCATACTATAACTCAGCAGTTTAAACTGAATCAGATATCCAGATACAACTGATGTTTTTTTTAAAGCAAGATTAAAAACCAGCTAAACCCAAGCACTTCAAAAGCTTATTGGCCTTGCCCTGAGCAAGAAGTTGAGGACAGAGGAGTGGGTCATAAGAGGTACATTCTGTGTTTGAATAAGAAATTGATTTGGGGAAGAACTCCAGGCTAGCTGAGAGAGAAGATCATAATTTTCTATTCTTCCAACATTCTGTCAATAAAAGAACATTAGAGAATCTATCCTCTAAAGAAACGGTCCATCTTTGGTTTCATCATCAGAATCAAAAAGCATTTTTGCTAGTCACACAACGGTTTCTCTACAGGAAGCAGGATGGATTGCCTTGAGTACAGGAGGGAACCACAGAAGAGTCACCATTACTTAATAAATGCTTACATCATCTATAAGGTGGGTGGTAAATAGTATCTTTACCTTGGCTCTCCCTGCAGCTTCATACACACATGCCAAAAGGAAACAAATAGGTATATAAATAAATCATTTCTAAATCAAATTAAATCAAAACAGAGAACACTTAAGTGACTCTATCAAAATACTACAGATAAATTAATATTCTTCATTTATATTGCCCATGGACACGATCCCTCATGTATTACATAAGTTACCTCAATCTAATAAGTATTTCACATGCACTTTGTATGTGCAATCACAGAGATGCAAAAAATATTGTTTTAATTGAAGAAAGAGGCACAATTTCTTTTCCATGGCCAATAGTTTATAGTTGTATACAGTTGAAAGAGAAAACATTTTAAGGAATATTGAGTCTATTAAACTATAATATGATAATTATCTTTATAAAAACCAACAACTTTGAACAATTTCCACCTGGAGTCTATCATAAATTAGATGACATCAATTTTGTTGAAACATTATCTATAGCCTAATCCTCTCTGACATTTCAAATAACTAGTGAGGGGGAAAAGGAGTTGAAATTATCAAAAGGGAGAAGAGAAAGAATCCCATTATTTGAGAAAAAGTGAGAGTAGTTTCAAGTTTAAAATTTAAACACCATAGACCTCATTGTCCAAAGAATAAAGCAAATTGCCCTCTTGGGTTCTAATTCCTGCTGCAAATGTTTTCAGTCCAAGCCCTGGGATGGCTTTGTCCTTGGAAGCAGAGCCCATCATCTGGAAAAGAAGACTTTTTCTCTGAATCTTGTTTAATGACATTTTCTATTTCCTCTCAGCTCTGATTCATGATCACTAATTCTATGTGGTCAGCTCTGTTCTACATGTTTTCTGATTCCAATTGGCCTTATTTTGAATCTTGAAACAGTGTTCCTTTCTGTCCTTCTGCCTTGGCCCTTTTAACCAGGTCAAAAGGTGTTCAGCCTGAAACGGACACTTTCTCTTCCTGCTTTCTCCACATGTCAGGGTATTTACAACGGTTAATGGGACGGACGATTACATCACATTCTATCTGAAGGTATCAACCAATGTTAACCAGTGCACTAGCCAATTCACTATGTAATTCAAAATATTAATTACAATGTTTCTAGATGTTACATAGGCAAAATTTTAAAGATTTTATTTATTTATCTGAAAAAGAGAGACAGCACGTGAGCAAAGGAAGGGGCAGAAAGAGAGAGGAAGAATCTTAAGCAGACTCTAGGCTGAGCATGAGCCTAACCACTGGCTTGATCCCATGACCCTGAGATCACAACCTGAGCTGAAACTAAGAGGCAGACACCCAGTCACCTAAGCCACCTAAGCACTCCTACATAGCCAAAATTTTAAAAGACAAAAGAATTGGTGGAAAATGAGTGAAATAAACTTGTTTCTTTATTGATGGATATTTCAGAGCCCCTTAATATGTTAATATGCACATACATTTTGAAGAGGAGGTGTGTTGGAGCATATCTACCATTTAAACCATTTGATGAAGGTTCCCCCACTTTTTACTTACAGAACACATTCAAGACCATATAGAGAACTCATTTTGGAGACATAATATTGCTGAGAAAAATATAATAATCCAGGTCGAAAAGTCCCCAAATCTAAATTTTGAAGATATTTGAATAAACAAGTTGTCAAGATTTAACTTTTATACAAATAGCTTTTTAAAATAAAATTCTTGAAATCAGGTAACGTGATGCCCCCAGTTTTATTTTTGTTTTTCGTTACCTGATTTCAAGCTTTACTACAAAACTGTGATCACCAAGACAGCATGGTACTGGCATAAAAACAGACACATAGACCAGTGGAACAGAGTAGAGAGCCCAGATATGGACCCTCAACTCTATGGTCAAATAATCTTCGACAAAACAGGAAAAAATATACAGTGGAGAAAAGACAGTCTCTTCAATAAATGGTGCTGGGAAAATTGGGCAGCTATATGTAGAAGAATGAAATTCGACCATTTTCTTACACCGTACACAAAGATAAACTCAAAATGAATAAAAGACCTCAATGTGAGACAGGAATCCATCAGAATCCTAGAGGAGAACATAGGCAGTAACCTCTTCGATATCAGCCACAGCAACTTCTTTCAAGATATGTCTCCAAAGGCAAAGGAAACAAAAGCGAAGATGAACTTTTGGGACTTCATCAAAAGCAAAAGCTTCTGCACAGCAAAGGAAACAGTCAAGAAAACAAAGAGGCAACCCACGGAATGGGAGAAGATATTTGCAAATGACAGTACAGACAAAAGGTTGATATCCAGGATCTATAATGAACTCCTCAAACTCAACACACACAAAACAGACAATCATATCAAAAAATAGGCAGAAGATATGGACAGACACTTCTCCCATTAAGACATACAAATGGCTATCAGACACATGAAAAATGTTCATCATCACTAGCCATCAGGGAGATTCAAATTAAAACTACATTGAGATATCACCTTACACCAGTTAGAATGGCCAAAATTAACAAGACAGGAAACAACATGTGTTGGAGAGGATGTGGAGAAAGGGGAACATTGTTGGTGGGAATGCAAGTTGGTGCAGCCTCTTTGGAGAACAGTGTGGAGATTCCTCAAGAAATTAAAAATATAACTTCCCTATGACCCTGCCATTGCACTCCTGGGTATTTACCCCAAAGATACAGATGTAGTGAAAAGAAGGGCCATCTGTACCCCAATGTTTCTAGCAGCAATGGCCATGGTCGCCAAACTGTGGAAAGAACCAAGATGCCCTTCAATGGATGAATGGATAAGGAAGATGTGGTCCATATACACTATGGAGTATTATGCCTCCATCAGAAAGGACTAATACCCAACTTTTGTAGCAACATCGATGGGACTGGAAGAGATTATGCTGAGTGAAATAAGTCAAGCAGAGAGAGTCAATTATCATATGGTTTCACTTATTTGTGGAGCAGAACAGAAAGCATGGAGGACATGGGGAGTTAGATAGAAGGAGGTTGGGGTAAATTGGAAAGGGAGGTGAATCATGAGAGACTATGGACTCTGAAAAACAATCCGAGGGGTTTGAAGTGGTGGGGGGTGGGTGGGAGGTCGGGGTACCAGGTGGTGGGTATTATAGAGGGCACAGATTGCATGGAGCACTGGGTGTGGTGAAAAAATAATGATACTGTTATGCTGAAAATAAATAAATGAAAAAAAAGAATGGAAAAATAAATAAAAATAAAAACAAAAATAAAATTCTTGAGGTCATCTGGGTGGCTCAGTTTGTTAAGTGTCCACCTTCGGCTCAGGTCATGATCCCAGTGTCATGGGATCAAGGGAGCCCACATCGGGCTCCCTGTTCAGTGGGGAATCTGCTTCCTCCACAACTGCCACTTCCCCCTGCTTCTGCTCTCTCTCTCTCAAACATACTGTCTCTCTCTCAAATAAAGTAATAAAATCTTTTGAAAAAAATAAAATTCTTGAAGTGTCTAAGATTGATCAAATACAAATATTGCTATTTCAGATTTTTCATAGTAATCAACCCATGTCTCCATAATCTTTGTCAAATAAGAAATATTCACAATACCTTCATATCTAATTACTACACATAATTATAATACCCTAAAGCAATTATGTGATACAACCTCTTATAAATCAATGTAACTAGGCCATAGGTAAGAAAATAACTGAATCTTTTAGTATAGATAAATAGATGATAGATAGATAGATAGATAGATGATAGATAGATAGATATTATGTATTATACAACACATATTCCTGCCAGGGCCCAAGTTCCAGTGGTCAGTAATAGTTAATGCTAGGCTATATATTCACTGAGCTCAAAAATCAGTCTCTCTTCTTCACTTTTATTTTCTCTATAGCAGTGGCATGTGGATTACATAGGGTAAATAGTCAGTGAATAAATGATATATAAAAATACATGGATGAGTCTCATAGTGATAGAAGGATGGAAGAAAAAGAAGGAGAAAAAATGAAAGTCATATCTATAGTTAGTCATTCCCTAAGTAATTACTGGCTGTCTTCAGTTTGCAGATTCTATGCTAACCACTAGCATGGATATAAAGATAGCCTGGACTTAGGTATACCTAGCCTGGTGGAAGAGATGGATAGTCTATCAAAGATAAAGATACACTAATACATTAATTATAATTAATAATAATTAATAATACATTAACAATGTGGTAGGTCTATGACAGAGGTATGTAGATATATAAAGAGAATAACGAGACAACAGTAACCCCTGTGCAGGGAAGGAGACTTTCAGAAGTGATTAGTACCTGGATTGTGTTGTAAAATATTTCATTAAGTGGAGAAGGGAGGGAGAACATTCTAGACAGAGGAGATATCATCAGCAAGTGCACAGAGAACCCTACTCAAGAAAGTCCTGTCAAAAGCATGTTGGGGCTGAGAGATAGGTGGGGCACAAGAAATACCTAGAAGCTATGCTCAGAACTTGGACATTGGTCCTTTAGATTAATGTTTCCCATATTTATTTGATTGAGAGATTTTTTAAGTATTAATGGAACATCAATAATGATTCATGACATAAGAGCAAAAATCCTTATCAGGGATTAATTGCAGTAAGAAATTATCAGCAGAAAGCAAAATATATGGTGAATTTATGGGATAATAGATAATGTATAAATTATTTATGCCAGTCTAATCCAAAGACATTGTACAACTTAAAGGAAAGTGGATAATGCCTATTTATTAATGGCAATGCAAAATGTGATCACATTTGTGACTTCCTGGAATTCATTGCTGTGGCATATTATTTTAAAGCAGCTATTTAAAGCTATTTACATATGTAATTCAAAATAGGTTATTAAAGAAAAGGTCTTGCCGTCATGAATTTCTTTTTTTCTCCATGGAACAGAGTTTAAGAATCACTATAGTGGACAATGGGGCAAAATTAAAAGAAGAAGCAAAAAGTTTCACCTTGGCAAGGAGGTACACTCTATATGCTAGATATAACTCTATTAAAAAGCAAGCAGGCCCAGAAAACCCCTTAAAAAAGTTTTTTGATGATATATAAAATAGTATATAGAGATTATGTTAGTGTATATAAAAAAAAAGTTCAAGGTCCATGAGAGGACAAAATGTGGCCATTTTTATTAGAAAAGTGCTACAATGCCAAGAGTATTACTATCTGCCTGTTTATGGGAGGGTAGATCCTCACAAACAAGTGAGTTGGGAAGGAAACCCAATTAAACTTTGAATTAGTGTCAATTAAGAGAATTTCTTTAAGATAAAAACATAGGCAAGACAAATTATCTTTGAAAGCAGATGGAAAATGGCCAATTCAAATTAATGGCTATGGATTTTAACTTATAGTTATTATTCTCTAGGTTTTCTAATGTTACCACTGCTACTTATCATGTTTATAATGATACTAAGAAGATAGTAAGCTCTAGGGCCAAATACACCTAAAATAAAACCCCAGATCTGTCACAATCTATTGGATTGCCCTTGGGTTATCTTCTTGACAACTTTGAGACATAGTTTCCTGTTGGTTTTTTTTAATCTTCAAAATGAAGAGAGATTCATTTGACTGTGCTGTTTCAAGATTAAATAAAACAATATTGAGTATTAGCATTATGTAGTACACATCCTGTCTTAGTTTGAGTTCCTCCAGGAAGAGTATAAGAATTTAAATACTTTGTTTAAAAAGTGGTCCCAGGAAACACTTGTAGCTAAGTACAGAAGTGAGAAAAGTAAGGTAATAATGTCAATAATGTGTGCTATCAGATCTGCTACCACAGGAGGTCCTGCTCAGATCTAATGGGTACTCTCTGAGACAGTGTAAAATGCCCCTTAAAGTTGTCCCAGCCAGTGGATAAAGAAGATGAGAAGGTATAGCCACTAAATCCCATTTATTACTGGCTGATAGCTGGGTTCCTATAGCATGGGAGTGGAAAGGGCTGTACATGGTCCTAGTCAGAGTATCAGAGGCATTAAAGCTAAAAGCTAAAACCAAAAAGCTAAACATTAAAAAAAAGCAAATAATCCAATTAAATAATACACGAAAGACATGAGCAAACATTTCTCTAAAGAAGACACACAGATAGGCAACAGACACATGAAAAGATGCTCAAAACCACTCATCATTAAAACAAAGCAAATCAAAACCACAATGAAATATCACCTCACATCTGTCAGAATAGCTAAAATCAAAAATACAAGAAACAACAAGTGTTGGTGAAGGTGTGGAGAAAAAGAAACCATGGTACACTGTCGGAGAGAATGCGAACTGGAGCAGCCACAGTGGAAAACAGTATGGACATTCCTCGAAGATTAAAACTAGAATTACCATATGATCCAGTAATTCTACCATTGGCTATTTACCCAAAGAATATGAAAACACTAATTCAAAAAGACCTATGTACCTCTAAGTTTATTGCGACATTATTTACAATAGCCAAACTATGGAAGCTGCCCAAGTATCTGCCCTCAGATGAATGGATAAATGAGATGTGGTATATCCATACAGTGGAATATTACTCAGCCATAAAAAAGAAAAGATGTACCAAAAAATCCGACTCTTAAATATAGAGAACAAATTGGTATTGCCAGAGGGAAGGTAAGTGGGAGGATAAGTGAAATAGGAGAGGGGTATTAAGATTACACTTACTATGATAAGCCCTGAGTAATGTATAGAATTACCGAATTCTTCCAGGGTACTTTACCATACACTTTCCAATGTACTATATTGTACACTGGAAGCTAATATAACACCATACATCAGTTACATTGGAATTTTTTAAATAGATAATTTAAAAAGTAGCTAAAAGCTAACATCCATAGTCACTTATTAGAATTGGCCATTTTCTGTCTACTTGCCTTCACTGAGTGGAGAATATGGCAGAGCACTGACAGTATCTTCTACATGTCTCCAACGACCAGTCCTGTTAGTGACAGTAGATGTTATTTAGATTTGTATCCCCAGTACATGTTTGTCATGATAGTTACTAAGCAAACGGATGAATGAATGGATGAACTTTAGTTTTGGAACAAATATTACTTGTCTTTCTCCAGAATACTAATTTACCTCTCAGAGATATTAGATGCAAAAATAAAATAATTAATTGTTTATAAGTGAAAATGTTATGGAATTTTCAATAGGTTCTGTGAAGAACTCACAAATCTAAAAGGTTTAAGAGTCTTTATTCTGTTTTAGACACATGTCCCCATATTATTGATATGAGAAAATCCACAGCAAATTATAAATTCACCAGGTAAAATGAATTTAAAATAAATTTTTCAACTCATCGGAGGTCACATTTAGATTCTCTGGTAGCAGATACAATAAAAGATAGGCCCAACCATGTTGATCTCATAGTTTTCACTTAGTTGTTATTATAATAGAATCAGAAACCAGCTAGCAAGCAACTTTGTTGGATAAAGCAAAAAAAGAAGAAACATCACTCATCTGTTGACACTGCAGGATTTCTGGCTGTTTTTCACAGTGATTCTGTGCTCAAACCATTTTCACAGAAACTGGCTGAACTTTCATATATTCTAATGAGGTTTTAATACCAGAAAAGTTCTCAGAAGAAAAAAAGTGAGTGTCTCTATTATAAACACTGATTCCACCAGGAAGGGTAAGGAGCCATAAGTCACTGAAAAATCAACAGGAGTGCTTTCCAATGATAGTAATAATAAATATCATTATTGAGCTTTTTATATTTGTCATCACTAGCTAACCTCGTCTATTTGTAGTTAGTATTTTATCTACTCTTTACAAGAACCTAATGAGATAGTACTATTATTAGTTTCCATCTTGCCTAGGAGACGTAAGTTACTTTCTAAACTCACACAGCCAAGAAGTAACAGAGCTTTATTGAGAAGCATGCCACCTCTTTCCAAGGGATCCCCACCCCTCAGAAGTCAGCCACTTTCAATGTTGGCCTCGTCGGTCATACCTTGGTTAAACAGCTTCTGCATTTTGTCCAGGATACTACCCCTTACTTGCAGCATTATTTCTATGAGAAAATGTGTTCTGTCAGGCAGCTGACTTCCCAACGAGAATGGTGGAACACATCACATACCTAAGTCATGGACCGCCCCCCTGTGAGGGCTATCACAGGAGCGTGAGCAGATGATCAAGGTTCCACACCCATCTCAGTGTCTCCATCTCTGCCCTCCACTTTCTACCTCCAATCTCTAGTCTATGGGATTCAGCCCATTATTCACCATCCTGGAGTGTGGGGTTTGCAAATGCCAACAATATAACTTGTTTAAAGGAAGAGCATTCTCACAAGTTGGCAAGAGTATGCTTTCAGCTTGAAAAGTCAAGGCTTATTCAATAAAAATGTTCATCCATTGTGACTTATCATAACAAAGGAGGAGGTTAGCCTCCAAAATTGGTTAAAACAAAATTATTAGATTATAGTGGAACTTTAGTGCTAATTAGTTTTCATTTTTATTATGTTTCACCTCATGCATATGGATAAACATCTATAAAATATGTAACATAAGATCTAATAATAAAATGAGTTTCGTTTATTTTTAGAGAAAGCATCCTAATTCCCTTTCTCTAATAGTTATTCATTCAGTTCACAGGGTAGAAAGTATTATCTTCTGGCATTGATCCTTTCCAAAGATTAGCCCCAAAATGACTATTCAAGGTGCATTGTAAATTTTTAATCTTTATGTGCGCATTTTCTCTTCAGGCATCCAAGCTCAACTGGGTTGCTTTTTCCTCAAATAAGGCCTCTGTACACTCAGGTAGGGCTTTCCTATTACACACAACTACTGAGAGTCTGAAGCATCCTTTCCATCATGCCTGACTGGGGTCTCTGCTCTCTGCCGGTTACCACTTTATTTCATCGGCCTGTGGCAAAGCACACAGCAGCGTTTCTGGTCACCATGCCAAAAACACACTTCCACCCAGACAGGAATGCATGCCTGGAAACAAAGATAGGGCTTATTTCCACTCCATCTCTAGATGTCCTTGATTCACAATCCTGAATGCATCCTTATGAACATTACACAGAATAAACCTAAGAGGGCCTCAGAAAGGCCTGACTTTTATTCTAAACATTATATACATTATTTTTCAAGAAAAGAGAAACTTTTAAAAATACATGTATGAAAGTATACTTCGAAACTCATTCATATCAAAGGTTATGTTATTTTTGTTGTTGTTTTGTATTATTGCCTTGACATAAATGTGAAGAAAAAAATGTTTGGGGTATAAGGCTAATTAGGCTGGGCAAGCGTTTTTCACTATCTTTTAAAGAGTAGGATTTAGAATGCATATAACCAAGGTAGAAAAACTGATTGCTTATAGATACAAATCTACTAGGGTAGATATCCTACTTCCTATTTAAAAGTAACAGCTTAAAGTTATGAAAACTTTGAAAATACAAAAACCCGTGATTATCGTATACTACTATGGCATTCTCCCTGAAGTATGATCAGAAAGTTAACTGTATCCTCTGCTGTGTTGGTAAAAACTGCCTGGGCCTCCTTCAGATGCTCAGGATGAACCAAAATCTCTGGGAGTACTGTCTAGGAATCTGCATTTTAGCAAGCACCACGGGCAAATATAATGCACAATAAATTTAACTACCACTTCTTCCAGCCTGATGTTCAGATTACATTTTCTTTCTCAGGGCTACCGGAGAATAGCTTGCAAGATTCATTTTCTATCTCTACCCCCCCCACTGCACCCAGACTCACCTTGAGGTGTTTGTCAATGTTCTGGTCTTTCTGAACACTCCACCTCTCCCTTGCCTTACCCGTGATTTTGCCTTCTACGTGAGGCTTCTCGTCAAGGGTAAACCCTGGCTGGTTTGGCTTCTCCTTCCCATGCAAGTGACTTCAATGTACCCCAAAGTTGGCATGAAGAGAGGGGTAAGAGTTAATCCTGTAGCATCAGACTTCCCGGCAGTTCAAAATCCTGCCTGCCACTGACTAACTGTGTGGCTATGGACAAATTTTACTAGATCTTTGTGTTTGTTTATATACATTTATATATATAGTAAGTAATAGTAGGATCTACCTCTCAGCATTGTTTAAAGGATTTAATGAGTTAACATCTGCAGAGAGCACTTAATACAGGGCCTGGCACAGAGGAAACCTTGGGGAAATCGGAACCGGCGTCTTTATCTTATCCTGGTCCTCCTAAAGACCATGACTTAACCTGAAGGAACGGGTCAGTCTAGAGAGGAAGTAGAGGAAATATTCTCCAGGCTATTGGATTCTGGGGTGCTTCTCAAATTATGTCCCTTAGGTAAAAACCCTTCTACTTAGAGAAAGGGGGTAACTGTAGTAGGGTTTCTGCCTTTGAGCAAGGAATTTGCAGGGGTGTGACAAAGTAAGCTAATGCGGAACCAAAATTTTATTATCTGGAAAACAATGTAATTGTGTAAATGAAACAAGATGTCTAAGGGAAAGAAGGAGAGGTAGTAGAGGAAAATAGAAACATGAAAGTGTCACTCCCGGAGAAAGCCATGGGTATGTACGTGCACATGTGAATTTAATTTTCTCTTTTCTATCTCTCTGGCCTTACTGAGCCCATAGTTAACCAGGACATGGAATCTCTGCCTCCCTCAAATGGCCTTGCCCTTGTAGTCACATTTGTATTCCCAAACTTAGCAGCTAGTCAAGTGAATTTATAAACCTTTTGTCAGACTTCAGAAGAATTTCCAACTGTCCGTATCCAATTTAGTTCTTCACGGTAGGTGTGGTTTGAGTTCCCGGAATCACCAATTTCTGTTAGCAGTTTCTACTCAGTCTTGATTAAATACTTCACCTCCAAAGCCACTGCCTCACTATTCATAATGCCATAAATTCAGTACAGCTTTACATCAGACCCAAGATGCTACATGCCTGGTGCTCAGATTAACACAGCAGAGGAAACTGGCCAGTTATTTTACCCACTTTTAACCCTGTATCTGCCTTATAGAAGATCCTCAATATTATTCAAGGCGTGATTAAATGAATGAGTACAACAGGTACCGAACCTCACAAACAGGGAGAACACTTTTTAAAATTAAAAGGAAAGATAACCAAGGTTACACCTAACAGTGATTAGCATATTATTTGAAGATTAGTTGTATGAGAAGTATTTATTTCCTTTATGTTAGATATAAATGCTAAGCCACTTAAGAATGTGTTAACTACAAGAGGTCCTGACCCCTGAGAGTGTTTTGGGGGAACAGAAACATAAATAATTAAAATTATAATTTACTATGATGAGAACATAAAAAAATTTTGATGCATAAATAATGGTAAAGAAAATAAAACAAAACGAAAAAGTGATAACCTCACTCCATGCAAAACAATCAGAGAAGCTGTACTGGGTGATTTGATGCTAATCTGAAATCACAAGGGAAGAGAAGTATTTCTTCTTCTGGATAAGATTATTAGGACATGGAACCCAATGATCTCCCCTTTGAAGGGCAGAATCAAATCTTCTGCAGTCTGTCAGAGTACAAGAGACAGAGATCTGACATATGCTCAATGGCCTTAGGAAGACCTTGCACCATGAAAAAGGTCAAACGAAAAGATAGACTGAGTCTGTCTCAAACTGCCACCTTGCTCTGACTTCGCTCAAGACCCAATGGGATTAAAGTTATCCCCCACTCTATCTGCTTGAAAAAAATGGGGTGGAGGGGAAAGGATTTTACTGTTTTTACTACTAGACTATATCATCTTTTAAACTATGCTAGGATATAATAAAAAAATAGAAACAGGAAGAAGTGAAAAAATATAACTGAAAAAGAAAAAATTATATAGTAGAAGAAGATCTGCAAATGATTAAAAAATGGCAACAATTTATATATGTAAAAAATATCAAAAGCTAAACAAAATGAATAAAAAGATAAAAATTGCAATAAAGAATGAGTCTATATAATAAATCAAATGAATATATCAGAACTAAAAAATAAAAAGTCTGAACTTAAAACTCATTAGTAACCAAGAACAGGCTGGACATAACTGAAGACAGGATCAGTGAATTCAGAGACAGAGCAACAGAAAAAATATACTGAATCAAAGAGAAAAAAATTAAAATAAAATAGAACAGAATAAATGATACAAATGTGACATAATTAAAAGAGCAAATATACATATAATTAAAGTTCAACAAGTAGAGGAAAGAGAATAGGGCAAAAGAAATATTTAATGAGATCATTGGTGAGATTTTTACAAAACTGGAAAAAATTTTAATCCACAGTTTCAAAAACCTCTGTAAACCCCAAGAAAGAAACATATAGAGAAAATACACATCAGTAGAGCATAATTAAAATGCTGGAATAAAAACAAAACAACTTTTAATCTCAGTGGGAAAACAAGACACATTATTTTCAAAGGGTAAGAGTACACAAATATAACTGACTTTCTCAACAGAACTGGTCAAACCAGAAGGCAGCAAAATGACATCTTTAAAGTATGAGATGGAGGAGGGACCTGCTAACAGAATTCTGTGTCCATAGGAAATATTCTTTAAAAATAAAGACAAAATAAGAGGTTTTCAGACAAACAAAAGCTACCTTCCAGGAAATTTTAAGGGATATTTTATCCAAAGGAAACTGTCCTAGATGGCAGCACAGAATTTCAGAAAAGATTGAAAAGCAATAAAAAGAATAAGTAAGGAAGGAAATATTTTTAAATCAGAATGAATAAATAAATATGTTTAAAATGAATTTTTAAATTACTAAAGAAAAATAGCATATTCGATATTATGATTAATTAAAAAAATGCAGAGAATAAAAGGACAAATAAAAGATAGAAATAAAATTAGAAAACAATCAAAAATCAAACAACAAAATGGTAGATATAAGCCAAAATACATTAAATATAAATGGACTAAAGACTCCAATTAAAAGCAAAAAAAAAAAAAAATCAGTGGAATTTTTAAAATCCCAGATGTATGTATACAAGAGATGACACCTAAATATTAGAAACACAGTAGGGTGGGAGTAAAGGGTTGGAAAAAGCAAGCTATTTTATGAATATATGACACATTAGATTTTGAAGGCAAAGCAAGAGTTATCACTAAAGATAAAGTGTGGCATTTCATAATAAAACAACAAATTTGATAAAACTATAACAACCCCCCAAAATTATATTCCATTTCATTTCATTTCATGATTAGGAGGCACTTGTTGATCCTATGAGGAGTGGAAGCTGCAGAAACCAGGTTGCTAAGAATTTAGACAAGGGAAAATGGATAGGGACTGGGAGATAGGCCACACTTTTTAGTGCTTGGATGAGAAGGGGAAAAAAGAGGTAAGTCTTGAGCTTCTGAAAAGTGAAGGTCTAGTCAGATGGATATAAGTTGAACTTACAACATAAAAGACTTTGAGACATTTTGGAAAAAATATTGCTACTATAGAGTACATAGCTCATCATGTTACACTGAGTGTAAGAGGAGGTTTGTGTCATAGCAGAGAACTGATGGCAGTTCTGCCTTTTTCCATTCACACTCTGACCTTGAACAACTCCGTCATCCTGTGTTGTCTCTATTTCTCCTTTTGTAAAATAAGAATATTAATACTGACCTTATAGAGTTAATGTGAGAAGTAAATATAATTTTAAAGAAAGTACTTTGTAAATGAAGCATGTTATAAACACAATACATTAAAAGATAAATACAGCTCCCCAAACTAGAAAGAGACATGGTAAAGCACATTGATAAAAGTATTAGATGTTCTATTACAATTAGATTTTGAGAAAACTAAATTTTTCAATCATACTTGGGACAATGTCTACATTATCTTGAAGTATGGTCCTTTGTCATTAAAATATAAATATGACTCTGTGCTGAAATATTTCCAGGAATCTGAACACCCCATCATTTTCATTTTTTGGAGTGCCCAGGACCCCACAGTGTGCTTCACCATGCATCTGTATCTCCATCATTGTGATTTCCTTGCCAATTGGAGTCCTTCTACTCTGAAAGCCCCATGAGCTCTGATAAGAAAATTTTTGTGCTTATGCAGGGAGATAATTGAGCAAAAGTGCTTATAAAAATAGATTTCTACTTAGTATTGCCTTGTCTCAGAATGTAACAGGAAACATCCCAAGTTGGCAGATGACAGGAGCCAAGCAAGTACTACAGTAAGAAAGTTTCTACGCAAATACAGAACCCAAAGTATAAAAAAATAACATTTCTACTACATAAACTACTAAACCCTACTTAGCATCTTCCTAACATTCTCAGCAAATTCAAAGATACTTAAGAACAGACCACAGCATTAAATTATAAATTTAAAAATAAGGAACAATTCTCCCTGATGAGGAAGTCATTTCACCTCTATGTTCTTATCTCACCAAGTTCAGGAAAATCTTGATGTGGTCATCAATGCCCATGGTGGCCACCATCCCTTCCTTGGGGAATAGTTATCCTTAATTCAAGTGGGTTGTTCCAGTTCCTCAGCATCTCTTGTTGTGTAATTTCTATGAGACTCAAACATTTCTTCTAGACAAGCATCCTTCTTTATCTAAATGTGGCCTAAATGCAATGGGAAAACACAGACTACAGTAAGCAGTAAGCATATCAGTAGGCTAAGTGCTGAGCACACTCATCTAAGAGTCAGGAGGCAAAAGTCTTAAAAATACTCTTTGCATAATATTCTTGGGAAAATCACACTCTATTTTCACTTTAATATTTCCTTCTCTAATTTTTGAAACTACCACATAAGGTCACAAACAATATGGTAGATTTTTTACTATATCATCTTAGTTAACTTGAAACTAAATAGTCCAGAATTTCTTTGTTTAAATAATTTGGGTTAAAGTTGGCCACAAGGAAAATCTGTGTGTGATGCAGGGGGCAGAAGGGAAGTAGTTATTGTGCTCCAAGGGATGAGATTGGTTAAATTTGCTTGGCAGATTACAGTTTGTTCTTACTTAATGCTCAATGAACATCTCTCCTTCCTGAGAACTGCCCCTATTAGATATCAGCCACCCAGGCCAAAAAGTCCCTGATGTGTATTTAGCCATAAAGAGCCAAAAATCTATATGGACTCTTTTACTAATTCTACTCGAGCAACCAAAAGTGACTGCCTTACTTGAAGTTCCTGACCACACATCAACACTATATTAAATAGAGTCTTTCATCTGATTTTTTCAAACTTTTACTTCCCAGCTCCTCTGAAAATGGTATGAGACTTATTTCATACAATAGATTACTTATTTCATAGTATTCATAGTGATTTTGCTTCTAAGATTCAATCCCAACTGATATAAGAGGATAAAATAAATAACAGTTGGTAAAAGCAAAAGAGTTTTATTTTGTTTTGTTTTAATTGTAAAAAGTAATTCTGCAAGTCTATGCAGACCAAAAAAAGAAGAAATTTCAAAATGTCTTTAACACAAACATAATAGCTGAGCTTGAATTTATTTGCATGACCTGGAGCAAGAATACAAATAAATATTCACATATCATATTATTAAGTATACATAAATTATAAATTGAACAAAAACTTCTAAAGAAAATATATTCTACTTTCCTACCTTGAAATAGTATACCTTCAAATATTAAAAATTCAAAAATATACATGAAGTTATTATTTTATACACCTTAAATGCCAGATTAAACAAGAATTTTTAGCCATTTTAAGTATTAGACAAGTTTTTATTAATTTCAACTTGAACAAACAATGCTGAGATAGTAATAACTGAAATTGTCAATAAAATCCTTAAAGCAATAGTTATATTTTTCACTTCACCCTCAAACATAATGGAGACATACAATAAACAGTCCTTATGCATAGAACACTACAAAATGTTTCAACTTTTTCACAAAAGTTACTATTAAAAAAGTTTCTATCACAAAAGTTACTAAGATCATAATTTTTGTTGCCTTTAAAAGTATTAACTAGATTTCTGCCCTCATGTAAACACTAACATAAATTGTACAGATCTAATTAATGCTTTAAGAGAATTATGTATCTACAAATATAAATTCAATGTGGATTTTAATAAATTCAATAAATTTATTTATTTAATAAATTTAATAAACTCAAATTTAATAAATTCAAAATTTAATAAATTCAAATGTTCTTCAGCTTCTAAATTTAACTATTTACAACTTAATATTATTATTATTATATTATTATATTAATATTTAACTATTTCACTATTACAAATATCAGGATCCTTTAGTTATATTTCTAAGCAGGACACTGTAATGGTTAATTTTATGTGTAAACTTGCTCAAGCTATGGGTGCCTAGGTTAAACATTATTTATGAATGTTTAAGAATGTTTTAGGATGAGATTACCATTTGAATTGGCATACGCAATAAGCTAGATTGATCTCCCCAGTGCAGTGGACATCATCCAATTCACTGAGGTCTAAATAGAACAAAAATCTAAGGAAAGGAGGATTCTTTCCTCTTCCTGCCTCCTGTTTGAACTGTCCTTGGACTAGAATTTACCTCATTGGCTCCTCTTCTTGTGGATTTAGACTGGATTATACAACTAGCTTTCCTGGGTCTCTAGCTGGCAAATGCAGATTGGGGGATTTCTCAGCCTCCATAATCACATGAGCCAATTCTTCATACTAAATCTCTACACACACAAACACACACATACACACACACACACATAATATACATTAAACGTGTGTGTGTGTATACACATAAATATAAAATAGGTTCTGTTTTTCTGGAGAACATTGACTAATATAAACAATATAGTTGTGTCTGACCAAATTTGGTAAAGAAAATAGAAAAAGTCAGATAAAATAAAAAGAACTTCTGTTAAAGTTATCAGAGAGCTATAGAAGCAAAAAAGACTAGAGAGGCTAAAATTCTGAAGAAGTAGGAATCCTGGAGTGGTAGCTGACAGATCCCCAGCCATTTTTCTCTGGAGCACTTGCTGGTTTGATCCAGGCAAAGCTGACAACTTCAAGGTGTTGAATATACATAAAATTAGAATTTCCAAAATAAGTGAGAGAGTTCTTGTTTTAGAGGCAGAAAAGTATTCGAACAAAAAGTAATAGAAATATTTTCCAATCTAACAAAAGCAATAAACCTATACATTTAAAAAAAAAAAAAAAAAAAGAACAAACCCCAAGCACACAAAATATAAAGAAAACTACAGGAAGTCATCTTACAATCAAATTGCTACAATGTAGTGCTAAAACTTAAAAGAAGCCGAGAAAAAGACATGTTAAATAGAGAAGAATAAAAATAAGAATGGCAGCAAATTTCTTACTGGAAAAAATATTTGTTTGAAGACACCAAAGCAACATTTTTGAATAACTAAAAGAAAGGAAATGGCCTAAATCCTATGCCTGTTGAAAATTGCTTTCAAAAGTAAAAGCAAAAATGAACTTTTTCTTTTTTTCAGACATATAAAGAAAGAATTCATCATTTGTACACCCATACCATAGGAAATAGTAAAGGAAGTCTTTCTAGAGGGAGAAAAACGATACCAAATGAAAATATGGATCCACATAAAGAAATGAAGAAGAGCAGAGATAGTAATTACATAAGTAAATATACAAATCTTTTCCTATTATTTAAATTCTTTCAAAATATAATTGATTGTGTAACCAAATAATAATAATAATCTAGTGTGAGTTTTATGACAGTTCAGAAGTAAAATATATAACAATAGTACAAAAGTCAGGAAGGAAGAAAGAGAAGTATAATGTTCACAAGAACATCACAATATATGAATATATTGAATTATGTGAATATATGTGAAATGTTATATCTCTTAAAGGTAGGCTATAAGGAAGAAATCTAACAGTAAACTCAAAACAACCTCTAAATAGCAAAATAAATGGTTATGCTAATAATCTAAGGAGATAAAATAGAATTATAAAAGATACTCAATCTAAAAGAAAGAAGGAAAAACAGGAACAGAAAATAGATGATACAACACAGCAAGTGGAAATCTGACAAATTTAGACTTAGTCATCTCAACAATTGCATTAAATGTAAATGATTTAGATACACTTTTTTCAAGTCACAGATTGTTGGAAAGAATCTTAGGAAGATTCTTGCTAAGAATAAGTTAGAAAGATCTTAGAAAGTAAGATCCAACTATGTGCTTTCAAAAAGAAACACACATTCAACATAAAAACACAGATAGGTTAAAAGTAAAAGGATGAAACAGTGTATTTTAGTAACAATAATCAAAATAAAACTGGAGTAGCTATATTTGTATCAGACAAAGCAGATTTAAAGCAAAGAATATGAACAGGGATAGAGTCATTTAATAATGATAAAAGAGTAAATTCAGCTGAATTACATAAAAATTCTTAAATGTTTATATATTTATTAACAGAGTTCAACATACAGAAAATAAAAACGGACAGAACTGTAAGAAAAAGTGATAATTCCAAAATTATCATCAAAGACTTTAGTATTCTCTAATCAATAACTGTTAGAAAACTAACAGAAAATCAGTAAGGATACATAAGACTTTAACAGCACATTGTTGAGAGAAACTAAATAAGATAGGAATGTATACTATCTTCTCAGTTTGAAAGAATGTAATTAAGAACGGATCTAAAGATTTAAATAGATCTATAGATTCAAATGCATCCCAGGTAAAATTCAAAAGACTACTTCTATAGAAATTGACATGCTAATTCTGAAGTATACAGAAATGCAAAGGACCTATAAAATAGCCAAAACAACTATTAAAAAGAACAAAGTTGGGAAACTAATGCACCTGATTTGAAGACTCACTATAAAACCATAATAATCAAGAGTGTGTTACTGGCACCAGGATAGAGATATAGACCTAAAAAACACCATACAGTGTCCAGAAACAGATCTGCTCATATATGGACAACTAATTCTGGCAAAGATACAAACTTAGTTCATTGGGAAAAGAGAAATAATTGGATATTCATCTCCAAAAAAACAGCAAACTATGATTCATGTCTCATATCATTTATCAAAATTAATTCAAGATGGACCATAGTTCTAAATATAAAGCCTAAAACCAAAAAACTTATAAAGGAAAACATAACAGAAAATTATCTTGTATTAGGCAAAGTTTTGTTAGAAATGACTTTAAAAGTATAACCCATATAAGAAAAAAATGACAAAGTGGACTTCATCAAAGTTAATAATTTCTGCTCTTTAGAAGACACTATTAAGAGAATGAAAAGACAAATTGGAGAGTAAGAGAAATATTTACAGATCATATGTCCAATAAAAAACATAGCAAAATATAATATGGAACTCTCAAAACTCAATAATAAAAAAGCAAACTGATTTTTTTTAAATGGGCAAAACATTTGACTGGGTATTTTCCAAGGAGATATGCATTGGCAAATAAGTCAATAACACCATTAGTCATGAAAATAAAAATATAAATGAGATTTCATGACACACTTATACACCAATTATATTGATGTATAAAAAGATGGATCATATCAAATGTTGACTGCCCTGTAGAGGAACTGGGGCTCTAATACTCTGGAGGTGAGAATATTAAATAAAACCAACTTAGAAAACAGATTGTCTGTTTTCTTAAATATTAAATACATGCCTATGGTATAATCTAGCCATAAAACTCCTGAGTATCCCCCCAAAGAAAGAAAAAGGCTTGTACATGAATGTTCACAGCAACTGTGTTAGTAACAGCCAAACACTGGAAACAATCCAGTTGTCCATCAACAGGTGAATGGATAAGTTGTGCTATAGCCAGGACTGAGGAATCAAAAGGAATAAACTATTGATATGTGCATATATTTACATGGATGAATCTCAAAATAATTATCCTAAGTGAAAGAAGTAAGACAAAAATAATATAATCTTTATGATCTTATTTATATAAATTTCTAAAAAATACAGATTAATCTATTCTGACAGAAAGCAGACCAGTTTAGCCTATAACTGGTGGAGAATAGCAGGAAGCATCCGGATGAAAGGCTTAAAAGAGGTCCAAGAAACTTCTAGTGGTGATAGCTACATTCATTGTCTTGATTGCAGTGATGGTTGAGTGGGTTTACACATCTGCCAAAATCATTAAATTGTGCTGTTTATTTAAATATGTGCTGTTTATTATTTATCAGTTATTCCTCCAAAAATATGTTCTAAAAATCGAATATTAGAAATAAATCTAATTAAATGTCTATAGAAACTCTACAAGGAAAGATAGAAAATATAACTGAGAGAAATTAAAGAATATTGAAATAGACGAAGAATTATGCCATCTTCACAGAAAGAAAAGTCAAAATTGTAATGTCATTTCCCCTCAGATTGATCTATACACTGAAAGTCAATCTAGGTTTAAATTCCATTAGGGTGGGTGTGCGTGTGTGTGAAATTAAGAAGTTGATTTTAAAATATATATATATATGTCCTTTACATCTTTTGTCAAGTTTATTTCTAAGTATTTTGGATTTGTTGATGCTTTTGTAAGTGGTAGTTTTGAACTTCTGTTTGGATTATTAACTTCTAGTTTATATAGAAAAATGGATTTTTGTTTATTACTCTTGTATCCTGCAACCTTACTGAATTCATTTATTAGTTCCTGTAAGGGGGGGGTGGATTATTTAGGGGTTTTCTGCACACGAGATTAAATTAAAACCACAATGTGATACCACTACACCCCTACCAAAATGATTAAAGTGAAAGTAGAAGAAATAGCAAGAGTTATCAAGGGTGAAGGATAACAGTAGCTCTATACAACGCTTGAAGTGTGTGTGTGTGTGTGTGTGTGTGTGTGTGTGCATGTGCGTGTGTGTGTGTGTGTGTGTGTGGCCAGAGGTTGTGAAAGCAAGGGGCGGTAATAAATTAATACAACCACTGCGGAAAACTGAAACTAAACCTATGCATACCTTATTATCCAGCATTTCCGCTCTTTGGTATGTACCCAAAAGAAATAAGTATATAGATTTACTAATAAACATGAGTGTGAGTATGCATATCAGCACATCAGTAATGTTTCCAAACTGGAAACAGCACAAATTTCCATCTGCAATAAAGAGGATAAATATATTTGAGTATTTTTCATGCAGTAAAATACTGTATAGCAGCGAATGAATTCTAACTATATGAATCTGTTGGGGGAGATCACTGGCTGCCGATAGACCAGAGAGAGAGACTCCAGCAGCTGGCAGCTCCTCACAGTCTCCCCTGTCCTTGGAACATGCACTTGCCTTCCCTGCTCCCAGAAGCTGCCCCATGGACATAGCCTTGAAATAGTGACGTGTTGTTGAGACCATCTGGATGCTATACACAGCTCGACTCAGTTACGATCACTAATTCATCTTAGAGGATTTGGCCAGTGAGAGCAGAATCTGTTTGTCTTGCAGCCTCCCAAGACATATGCTAAGTTCCCTTGCTTTAATAAACCTGCGGCCTTTCAATCTGGGATGGTCTGCCTCCTTCTATCTCTCCGCGCTCTCTGTGTGTCGGGAGGCTAGTTTCTGATTCCATGAGAAAAGCCCTTGAGGTTACGAACTAAAGGTGTCGGTATAAATGGATTTCAAAATATTGAACAGAAGAGTACCATATGGGATTTCATTGCATAAAATATTAGACAGCAACAGCTATAGTGATGGTAGTCGGAATAGTAGATCCTTTTGGCAGTGCTGGGGATCGATGGTGGCTAATTACATGGATATGCTCAGTTTGTGAAAACTCAGTGGGCCTCACACTTGATATTGTTCACTCAAATGTTTTGCGCATTCCAAGACATTGTATCCGATGTCGGCATTTTTACCTGCCACAGACCTCCATAACATTGGCATGCAGTCACCTTTCATTTCAAGGTCAAGGGGCAGGAGATGTAGGAGAAATGTCCGTTTCCTTGGGGCCTAAATGATATTAGTCACAACAGCAGATGATTAGGGTTACAGGTCACAAGTGCCAGGTCCCAGCTGACAGATGGTATATGTGCTTTATAGTCAACGAATTTCTGTGTTTGTAACATATAGGGATCTCCGAAACACAGGGTCTGTACCAGAGACTGCCCTTGCCTGGGACCAAGGTGGTTCTGATCCAGTTAGAATTTACCTGATACATTTATCTGTGGGCTAAGGTGTTTGCTTTCCACTTTTATCCATTTGAGGATTTGGATTTTTATCCATTGCTTCTAGATAATTTTTCGCATTTTTGAGGGCATTTTCTTATAAAATCCTATTTTTTAAATTTTCTTTGTTTGATTATTTATTTATTGCTGCAATACCATTAGGTTGTATCTAAGAATGTTAAAACTCCAGTAAAAAGAAAATAAAAGAATAATTTGATCGCAAAATAAATGTGGACCTAGTTTAAACCCACTGATCTGTTATATTCATTTGATTAACTGTATCCCATTTTTATATCCCCTACAATGTGTAGAAAGCTATAAATTTCTAATCTGAGGTCTTTTAGCTGCCCATGTTGATTCTTAGGTGTCAGATTCAGTGTCACTTCTGTATACCAGCAATTCACTGCTAATTAGATGTGTTTTCATTCCGGAATTTCTCATATCATGGGAATAAGCTCCCAGAGGCTTGAGTATGGAGAAGTGACTTAAGAAAGGACCTAGTTTCAGAGAGGTGTGTCACTAATTTATTGCTTCTGCAGGGAGGTACTCACCCAGATCCTCCAAGGAAAGCAGGGAAAGACTTTGCTTTGTACTCTGTCAGCCAGCTGTTCCACTCTGTTCCAGGTCCCTGTCTGTACCCTCCCAGGCCCCCACTAAGGAAGGAGACAGGCCTTTCAAAAGAAACTGCAGCTCCTTCTGACTCGTCTCCGGGATAGCCCAGAAAGCCTGGCAAAAAACTACCAGCGTGGAAAACAAACGATTTAGGGTTGGGGGGAATGGAGAAAGAGACAGGAAGCAAAGAGGGAAAATGAGAAATTTCATTTACCCTAACGTTACAGCAAGATAATCTATAGGCAACAGTGCCTTATTTCCAAGTAAAAGAGAGGAAAACTTTATGAACTGTGTAATTCTGCATAGTATATATTAAACACCTTGCAAAAGTCTATTTATAAACACCCAAAAGAAAACGAGGAATTGACAGTGCAGAAAACAGTGTGTCTGTCTAATCTATTTTTTTTTTTTTTCTCTCACGGAGTAACAGAATTGCTGAATCAATAGTTATAATTAGCCTGATTGTCCAAAGGGGACTGGGTGCAGTATAGAGGCAAAATGTATTATCTTTGTTGAATTTCGAGTCCGGGGCTACTAGGCAAATGTCTCCCCAAGGAGAAGGCAGAAGAAAGGGTTTCGCTTCTTTTGGGTGTACGAGAGGCTTCTTCTCGAGAGCGATGTTTGTGTCATCCTACAGTATGCACTGATATATCAAATTTCTCGTGGATCTCGTGCCTTCCCCCCTTTCACATCTTTATTCATTACTTAGATAAAAATCAACTGTCAGACTCTTGTGTAAAAACAGAATTTTCCCATCAAGTCTATCATTCCCATTGAGAAGTGTATCTTCTCCCCTCCTCATACAACTTTATACCCCCAAACATCACATACCTCATCAGATTTTCAGTGAAGTTTATTTTAACAAAACTCGATTGAAAAAAAAAAAAAAGTCTCTGAAGATATGGAAAGAAAGGAAAGAAAATTACTAAGCTAATTATCAAAACGATCAGAAAGTTGAATTTGTTCCTTCTCTATCTTCTCCACTACTACTTAAAAGTCTGGCCTTTCATTGTTTCTTGCTTGCATCACTGTAAAAGCATTCCTATTTATCCCTAAGACAGACATTTTATATTCACCCTGACTTGCTTCTGGAGATGTTTCATAAACATAACTTTTTGACTGCTACTTTGCTTCTCAAAACCATTCATCACTCCTGGACTTTTTATCCAAGCACATAGGCCCTTCACAATAGATCTGATCTTTCTCCCTAAATACCCTTCCCAGGGCCACAGAATCCCCTCGATTTCAGAGCTACAACTTTCTTTTGCTTCATGATGAGGCTTTCAGTTTCTGTGGGATCCTCTGCAAAGGCAATTACAGACCGCAGATGATTGAAAAGTACTTATTTCAGAGATCACCTCACCACAAAGCTATTTTTTTAATTGGTAAGATATAATGCAACCTGAATTTTTATTTAAATATTAGAGAAATCATTTTCCTTCATTAGTTTTTAAGGTATCTAATTTTAGCAGATATTTGTAGAACATAGTAAAATATTTAAACTTCAGAATGTCACCTTTCCTCCCAAGTTTTTTGTTACTTTAAACACGCCATGCCAAAAAAAAAAAAAAAAAATCACAAAAAATATGGTCATCCTAGGGATGAGATTCCTTTCATGTTTATTCTGCATTCTCTTCCCAGCTCAAATAAAATCTATTAATTAAATTCTATATGACTTAAACTTTAATATAAGCTAATTCTCTGGTTATAGGTATTTACTACAACAAGTATTTTGTGGACATTCTTTTTTTAGAACTCCATATAGCCTTCTGAACATTGAAGGGAAATAAATTACCCAGAAGGACCTTTTGAAATACTGCAGGGGATTGATTACCTCTTGTATAGGATCTTCCAATGACATTTTGCCCTTCTAAGTATTAAATCAGTCTCCAATATGAAAGTAAATACACGGTCACAAAAGTAAACATCTGGTTTCCATGTAAAGAAAACACAAGTGATATTAAAGGTCGATTACAGAAGAATAATTTTTCTATTACCCATCTAGAATTTTTATATATTTGAAACTACCTTCAGTTTAAGACAATTTCACCCACATCTGGTTACCATCTGCATTTTCCTTATCCAAAATAACAATATTTGTTAGAAAAAAACCAACACCATATGAAATTTTAGATGAGTCTACATATATATAGCTCAGCTAAAGTCCACAAATCAGCTAAAATATACCAACAATTAGAAGTTCAGTAGATCATAGATTTGCTGATTCTTTTGTTCTTCGTCCAATAGAATATTTATTCAACAGATGACTACTGGCATTGTTAGAAGGCAGTAATGCATCTAAACCATGTTTGCTTAGCCTAGCAAAATAATAAATTGTGCTGTGTTTATCCTTTTGTTTCAAAGGCCAACTGTTGGCTTTATTTAATACCCTCTTAACATGCTAATAGCTCCTAATGGTCACATCAGCCATCAGTTAAACAAACCATTAGGTTGAGAAAAGAAATTTCAATAAAGGCAATTCACTAATTTGTTGATTGTTAATGGACATTAGCCCATTCAGGACCTTAGCCTAGGCATATAGTTTAACTCGGAATCTATTACAGCAGTTTCTCTATACATAGCAAAGGGGCTAATTCAGCATTCTAAGTACTTCTGTTTCCACAAGCACGCTACCTAGATTTTTATATGCAAATTAGATGTTTTTAATCTGCAACATACACATAAAAAAAGAACCTGCCAAAAATAAATTGACTTTCAAATTGTAAAATTTTCACACAGTTTATGATTAAGGATAAATTTACAAGGGTCTTCTTAATCTCTTACTCAGTTATTAAAGTGCTGTTCCTGCTATCTTAGTGTTCGAGCTACTCACTTCTGTTTTAGATCCAAAGTACCCTTTATACAATCAAAACACCACATTATTATGCCAGAAAAATGAAAGTCAAAGACAATTTTATAAATAAATTTTGCTGTTCACTTCATGCTTGCCTTCGCTAACTAGAGTTTAAATTGCTGAAAACATTTTTTGTGTTACACTTTTCAACTAATTTATTTATTTATTTAATTTTTACATACAAATGGGATTAATGACTATTTTCAGAACATTTACTCAAAATCTGGTATTTTGAGGGCATAAAGAAAACTTAACACACGATTCTTCAATTTTAAAAGGTAAGTTAAGACACTTCTACGTTGCATTTCATAGTGGAATTATTTTTCTTGTGATAATTCCAGGACATGTATAAAGCGACCCAGAGACCCCTTACTTCAGTGTAAACCCAATTATATACATTGATAGACACCAAAGCACACACAAGACTGCGGAAAATCATTTAATTGTAGTCATATTTTACACATGCCATTCACGTTGTCCTGTAATAGGGTAACTAGTACACAATTAGATTTGGCATGTGGGATGAAAGCCAAGCAATGAATGCATTCAACATCACACTTTCTTTTCTCTGTCTTGAATAATTGCTGAGGTCAGCCTGAAGACTACTGGCGTTTTGAGGGAATTACCAGCATATCTTACCATAATTTGATATTTTAAACAATCCATGGTGAAGAGGTTTCAGGTGATTAAAGTAACTAAAGATTTAGGGATCAGGTTTCTCAGCTTTGAAATTTGAAGAAAATATCTTATGAACACGCAGTGTCTTATTTATTTATTTGTTTATTTATTTATTTGACAGAGATCACAAGCAGGCAGAGAAGCAGGCAGAGAGAGAGAGAGAGGAGGAAGCAGGCTCCCTGCTAAGCAGAGAGCCCGACTCGGGGCTCGATCCCAGGACCCCGGGACCATGACCTGAGCCAAAAGCAGAGGCTTTAACCCACTGAGCCACCCAGGTGCCCCACGGAGTGTCTTCACAAACAAAATGATTCTCCTTTGTGCCATTTAATCATTTCATTATCTCAAAATGTAGAAACAAATGTCCTAGTCATGCAATCACCTAATTACCATGATTGAACCTTGGAATAGATCATGTGTGCACATTTTTAAAACCATAATACTCTAATGGAAAATAGTGCATTTTATATAAAGCTGCAAATTTAAACTAAATGGTGTATCCCTATTTTAATTATCTTCTTTTTCATCTTTGAAAAGAAAAATTACTAAAAGTTGATACCACTGGGTAGCAACCTCTGAGTTTAAAGGATACAAAACTTTTCCTGATGATTTCCTAGGAGGTTAATTACTAGCCTATTTTAACTTATATACTCTCTCTTATACAATACTATTATTTTGTGTG
Organism: Mustela nigripes; assembly: GCF_022355385.1. Classification (NCBI taxonomy): domain Eukaryota; kingdom Metazoa; phylum Chordata; class Mammalia; order Carnivora; family Mustelidae; genus Mustela; species Mustela nigripes. The sequence continues at coordinate 131,905,615 of NC_081561.1, read as the reverse complement.
CTATGTTGTACTTTTAGCATATACTGAAATTTTCTATGTTTTTAACCTAAGCAAGTAAAAGTTCAACATATGATTTATTGAAAAATTATCAATACTTCTCAATCTGGAGATGTCATACCTACCATTTCAATAACCTAATTAGTATTTAATAAAATAAACTAATCATTTTATTTACTCAAGAAATTAGTTCATAAACATTGATTTACATGTAGGCTTTGCAAGGTTGCTGTGAAAATTACATATGCACAATTTGGTAAAGTCTTAAGACTCCCTAAATTTTAGATAGCTATCTGGATATAAAATATAGAACCTAGATAGTAGAAACCCAGAGTGGGAGAGAATGATTATGTTGTATTTATGAAGGGGAATGAACCATTTCTGATATAAACCAGAGCAGCCCCCTTGATTTACTCTTACCTAATGCTGTTTCTCCTTCTACCTTAGAATCCTACTCATGTTTAATTTGTTTTTCTGTTCACAAGGAAACCAGCTGGGAACAGAGGGTTCATTTTTCATCCCACCATTGATATTGAGATGATAAGTTGGCAACTGTAATTGTTTCTCCCCCATAGCTCATTACAAAGTCCCCATGTTGATATATCAAGTCACACAGTAATTCGACTGATTGATTTGAAACTATTATTGGTTTCAATGGCCTTCAATTGCCTCTCTTTCAAAAAGCAAGTATTTTTAGCCAAGAGATAATTTACTTGAACACTCTATGAGCTTAATCCGATTAATTAACTAAAATGCTGAGTTCTGTTGTACGATGAAATCTATACCAATCATCATTGTAAATGGTGACTACAATCACTGGGGCAGAAATGGCAATGACTTGGAAAATCTTACCACAATGTTACCATCCAACAGTTGCTACACACCCAACCCTGACATCTTTTCAGCTGATTTTGTATTTACCGCTGTTCTAATCATGGCACCTTTGTCCCAGATATGAGAGACATTTATAGTCCAATCCTCTTAAATTTCAAAAACACTTATTTTTTCTCTCAACATTGTCCCATCGTTCCCAATTATGTACTATGCAACTTACTTATACGGCAGCCTCCCAGCCAGGATGAACCTGCTTATGGCCAGCACATCTTTCCACATTTGTCTTAGGAGCAAAAGCAGTCCTCTTTCCACAGCTGCCCATGACCATGTTTTCTGTCTTCTTCAATAGGGTTTACTTTCTGACCATTATCATTTGCTGATTCTTAATTTCTCCTCTGTTCATTTCACTCAATTATTCATTCAAGAAATATAATTGAGCATCTTACAATGTGTCAGCATTGCTGAAGATCACAAGAATTCAGCAATGAATTTGAAGACCAGAGATGGCAGAGGTGCCTGGGTGACTCAGTTGGTTAAGCACCTGACTCCTGATTTTAGCTCAGGTCATGATCTCAAGGTTGTGAGATTGAGCCTCGTGCCCAGCTCCATGTTCACTATGGAGTTTGCTTGAGCTTCTCTCTCTTCCTCTGTCTCTGCCCCTCCCCCTACGCCCTCTCTCTCTTTTTCTAAATAAATAAAAAATCTGTAAAAAAAAAAAAAAAAAAAAAAAAAAAAAAGACCAGAGATAGCAGAGAAAGCAGAGATTATAGTTTTGAATAATTTCTGGCACACAGAACTGGATCCAACTGTTCTGAGTTCTCTTACTTTTCATGCATTAAGTTCCTTCACTAATGATTTGATTACTTATCTTATAAGGAGTTTTCAAGAATGTATCACCAAGAACATTTCCTAATTTGGTTAAAGAACTCTGGTAAACTTGTTAAAATCTTGAAAGGTGATTTTCCTAGAAATTGTATAATGATTGATGGGAAGAAAATGGCATTATAATATTAGTTCTTCCTCTTGCATGTGTAAGACATAGCTAGAAATTACTAAAGTATAATCGGTCTTTATTTTTAGACTTGATTATAAAGCCGGTTTTACCTGTAACTATAAAATGAAAAAATATTTCACATTATATAATACAATCATAACTAGGCATTACACCTTAAAATAGCTAAACCCAGTAAGGTAGAATATGAATCATTTTATTGAGTTTTAGGGTATAGAAGAGGTCACAAAATGGCAAGTGAGGAACATGAATATTTCTCTCTGGTCAGGTGATTTTTAAATTTTTAATTATATTCTTTATTGGTAATTTTATGTAACACTCCAGAATCTGTTTTTGCTTAAGAATTAGAAGAGTAGGAATAAAAGACCAGAGAGCTAATATGGGAATATCATGTGGCACATGAGTGGTGGTCATCCTCTCCCATTAGGTAGAGTACGCAGTTTCCCCAGATGACCACAACCCCACTCCTTATTGCCTGACACATGGCTTGTTTCATTCATGTTGATTATTTATCTAATTCTGTAAGCATTTGCCTTGTGGACCATGTCCCACATTCAAGAGTGTGATGTAAGAAGAAGCCGCTGAATATTGGAATTCCAAGTAATTAATTGAACTAAAAGGTAGGAGGATCTCCCAAGTAGCATCCAGTCCAAAAATTATTCTAATCCTACTCAAATCCAAAGAATGGTTTCCATATTTCTCTGAATATTTGAGAGGAGGCAATTTTACAGTATACATTTTTATAAAGGAAGCATTCATTGCAAAAGTGGGAAAGCTGTAAAGCAGCATGCCAAAAAGTCACCGGACTTTACTAGATGGTCTCTGAGCAATAGTAAGATTCATTCATTCTCAAAACGAGTTCTCCAGGAATCTGTTGTCACCTCAGATACAAGTGAGTGGCTAAAGAGGTTTGGTATGGCTTGACATGCAACTACCAAGGGATAAGATGTAACTGACAAATGACAAAGATGATGCTCAGCTCCAACACGGCTTGTATCAGCTTTACTGGGGTGTGGAACATAGACTAAGAACAACAATGCCTTTCACATAGTACACATCCAATAAATACTTTTCAAATAAATGGATAACTGGTGGAAAGTTGACTAATTTAAAAATGACCCCCAAACTGTGAATATGCGTTAACTATTCCTCTCAAGGGTACATTTATCCCCAAGTCCCTACTAATTTTCATTGACCATGATAATCACATTGAAGTCTTAGCTGAACATTGTTTTTAGTTTGTTAAATAGAAGTTTATACTCCACCTATTTATTAATTTCTTTATAGTTTATTTTATAATTAACAGTTATATCCTTCTTTATTGTCTTTAGGTCTTGAACTACTCTTACTAGAGTTTTGGTGTACATCTTTCATACTATAAGATTTTGTGGGGAGTTTTTATGTCTCAAGTGATTAGTGTGATAGAGTCAGGCTTCCCCAGCTTTGCATTCTAGGTCTATCCCTGCCTGCCTGTGTGACCATGAGAGATGCTACAGGTTAGCTGGGAACTGATATTGAAAATAAACTCACCTTGAAGGAATAAAACATTCTGTTGGTAAAATCAAGATTTATAGATCCATTCTGTCTGTATCAGAAATTAGTCCATAACACATCTGGTTTGAAAATAAAAGTAACACTTTACACCCATTAAATATGGAATATATATATACATATATATATATATATGTATGTATATATATATATATATATCCATAAAATATATAGAAAAGAATAAGTATTGGGAAGATGTGAAGAAACTGGAATCCTTCTGCCCTGCTCGTAGGAATATAAAATGGGCTGTCGCAATGGAAAACAATATGGTGTTTCCTTAAAGAAAATTAGAAAATGGACCATCATATGATGCAGCACTCCCATTGTGGGCATATACCCCAAACAACTGAAAGTGAGGACTCAGACAGATATTTATATACTCATGTGCTAGCAGCATTGTTCCTAATAGCCCAAAGGCTATTAGGTAACCATAGTAACCATAGTGTCCATCAACAAATGAATGGATATACATAAAATGGCATATTATTCAACCTTAAAGAAGAAGAAAATTCTGACCTATGCTGCAACATGAATGACCCTTGGCAATATTATGCGAAGTGAAATAAGCCAGTCACAATAGGACAGATATTGTATGATTCCACTTACAGGTGGTACCTAGAGGAGTCAAACTGAGAGAGAAAGTGTAATGGTGGCTGCTAAGGGCTCAGGGGAGTGGAGAGTGGGTATTGAGTTTCAGTTTGGGAAGATGAAAGATGGCCTGGAGATGCACGCAATGCCGCTGACTACTCATTTAATATGGTTAAGATGGTAAATCTTATGTTTTACATGTTTTATCACAATAAAAAAGATGGTAAAATGTATGAACTCATGAAAAAATGTTCATCATCGTTAGCCACCAGGGAGATTCAAACCAAAACCACATTGAGATACCACCTTACACCACTTAGAATGGTCAATATTAGCAAAAGAGTAAACAACGGATGTTGCAGAGGATGTGGAGAAAGGGGAACCCTCTTACACTGTTGGTGGGAATGCAAGTTGGCGCAGCCACTTTGGAAAACAGTGTGGAGATTCCTTAAGAAATTAAAAATAGAGCTTTCCTATGACCCTGCAATTGCACTACCGGGTATTTACTCCAAAGATACAGATGGAGTGAAAAGAAGAGCCACCTGTACGCCAATGTTTATAGCAGCAACGGCCACGGTCGCCAAATTGTGGAAAGAACCAAGATGCCCTTCAACGGACGAATGGATAAGGAAGATGTGGTCCATATACACTATAGAGTATTATGCCTCCATCAGAAAGGACGAATACCCAACTTTTGTAGCAAGATGGACGAGACTGGAAGAGATAGTGCTAAGTGAAATAAATCAAGCAGAGAGAGTCAACTATCATATGGAGCATAAGGAATAACACAGAGGACATGGGGAGCTGGAGAGGAGATGTGAGCTGGGGGAAATTAGAGGGGGAGATGAACCAGGAGATACTGTGGACTCTGAGAAACAAACTGAGGGGAGAGGGGTGGGGGGCTGGGTGAGCCTGGTGGTGGGTATTAAGGAAGGCACATATTGCATGGAGCACTGGGTGTGGTGCATAAACAATGAATCCTGGAGCACTGAAAAAATAAAATAATAAATAAATAAATAAAGATTTAAAAAAAAAAAGTAGTGAACTAAGAGGTGTTCAATAGAATCACACAATTCCTTCATGGTTTTTCCTCCTGGCAAGTTTACTTATGATTGTTGCTTAACTTTTGTGTCAATGAGCTTATATTTCTTTCTGATTCAAACTGAAAATTTCATTTTAGATAGAACTAAGGCTATTAATCAAAGACATGCCAACTGTATCTTCTAAGGACCCTGACTTCCTGGATTAATTTCTGATTCCAATAACAAGAACTGCCTGGTGATGTGTGAATTTTAGGGGAGAGTGAAAATGTGCATTCACATTAACATCTGATCTCTGTTGTGAAAATCATCCGTGGGTTAAAGAAGCACTGTTCTGAGTACTTTCCTACAAACAAGACACACACACACACACACACACACACACGGGTTTAGCTACAACTGTAATGTTAGAATAACTGTCTCAAAGGCAGCACACATATAAAGAGTAATAAAATAAAAAGTATTTTTTAAAAAACTCTCCCTTCAATGAGTTTCTAGGTACAATGAGAGGAATTTAGGTGGTGCCAGTGGGGAGAAAATGCTATTTGAGGCTTCTCTGCTGGGGAGGTATTTTCTGGTGTTTGTGCTGTATATATTTATCCCATCTGAGAGCTTGTCCCTCACATCTTTTTTTTTTTTCTTTTTCTTCATTTTTGAAGTAAGTCTAGTAATCTTTTTCTCTGAGGCAGAGAGACAGGAGATTTGTGTTTCCCCCATGGCATGTATACTCCAAGGGCCACTCAATAATCAAGCAGTTAAAACAGACAGGACTCTTCATTTCTATTTCCTACCCTCCCTGCTAAGTTTCATTTCCCTGGATATCTGAATATCTCTCATTCCCAGCACTCCATTTTATTATCTCCAATAATTTTTTTGACCCCTAAATTTTCCTCCAGCTTTCCTTCATGACCTCTCCTCAGTTTTGGAGACCCACGTTAGCTGTGTGGAGGTCAAAGACATTTTGTCCATCAAGCAGAACGAGGAGGTATCTTGTCCCACACGAGTCATCATAACTGATACAGGAGCTGAAAGTATGTTTTGGAGTGGTGAATGATTTCAATAACAAAGAATTTATAATAAATCATCTTCACTGACTTCCCTCTAGCAGTTAAGAAAGAGCTGGTTTTCTTTTTTATTGTGTTTAATTACCAGATACTCTTTCACATCTTGAGTATTATTAAAATTACCTCTTGGCATCATTTCCATTCCCCCAAGTTTGTTAGAAATACACAAGAATATGGGTGAAGGGCAGTGGTAAAAGGCAGGAGGTAAAGGAAAAACATTCAGTGATGGGTGCAGGAGAAGCAGAAGAAGGAAGATAAGAATATATGTGGTCCCCATCCTGGGAAGATGGCAGGAAGGACTAGACATAGCATCCTAGGCCATGGTACTGAGGTGCCTTCTTCCCTCACAGTAGATACATGACATTCACAGAGAAGGGAAGGCAAGCCACCTAGACTCCAGGCCAACTGACAGTCCTCTACTTTTGTGTCTTGGTAAATAGAACTATTACGCATTGTTTGCCACTAACAATAGTTAACAATACTGAGGTTTGTGAATTCTATTCTTTACAAATTAAAGCTGATTCAAGTAATCTCTGCAGTAACATCCCTTTCACTCACTTTCTAGTGAGTTCTTGTGGAAGCAAAAGAGAGGGTGTTAGTTTGCAGGGAATTGTGTTTATACTGCTAAGTATGATATCTCCATGTTCTCAAGACTGAGGAGAGTGAACGTTTACATGACTCACTTCATGACCCACGTGATTAAAACATGCCTTTAAAAGTATCAAACCCCCTGCCTCATCACCCATCCAAAAGTCTGCAACTGTATGTTTCTTATTTTCTGAAACACAAATCTTGGAAAATAAATGGGAGTTTGTGGCACAGCTGTGCAGATAGTCCTGTATATCTACAGAGGGGAAAAGAGGTTGGGCCAAGCTCTTCCTGTCTTCCTCCACGCCTCTCCTCCATATTTCTTGTGTATCACATGTGTGATACTTTATGGTTATAAAGCACCACTATAGACTTTGGTTCTCATAACTCTGAGGTAGATGGCTCTTTCCTCATTTTATTGATAGAGAAAGAAATCCTCTTACACAGTGTTCTAAATGGGAGGAGATTTATGAACTACCATTTGTGTGAAAACTCCCTTCAAAAGGACAGCGTTTCTTATGCACAAAAATATGCACTCTTCTCTTATTTCTTGCCATATCAAATCCAAACACCTTTGCCTGGTTTTTAATTCCCCCCAGATCCATGGTGATATCCTGTTTATCCAACCTTGTATTCCACTAGAGTGGAATTCCAAAGAGTCAGGCATGTCCCTAGAGGGGAAAAAATCATTATGTAAAATTAAACACTTAGAGCAATTTAGTGTGCCAGACTTACCTCCATGAGGCAAGTATTATGATCTTCCCAGTTTATCGATGAGATCACACATCTTATGAGAGAGAGAAGAGGGCTTCAAACTGAATTCTTTTTTGTGTTGCTATAGATCTTCCCGTGAGTCTCACACATGCCTTGTTAAGATGTCCTCCAAAATTGTCATCTAATGTTCCCTTGAGTTCACCAGTCCGTCATGACCATATTCCCAGAGAACAGCAGGCAAAACTACATGTTTATGATTATGCCTGAGATAATGGGCTCAGATGTGCCCTGCGATAGCTAACGGTCAGTAGACCCTGTCCAAGAAAAATGTTTTTAATTATATTTTTTAAAGAAATAAAATTAAGCTCGATGAAGTGGCCTCACCTAAGACTAAATCCAGCTTTCAACTAGGCTTATAAAATTGTATTTTCTATACTGCTTTAAGAAAGAAAAAAGCTTTCACAGAATAAAAGAGGGGGATTTATTACACTGCTATTACTTTGCTGCTTTTTATTATTATATTTCCTCTTAATTCTATTGAAAAATCCATACTCTGTTTGAAAACAGATTTTTTATTAGATTTTCAACTTATATTAATGTTCTCCACCACGTTTAAAATATCACAGTACTATATTTCACTCTTGGTTGAGGATGAAGGAGGAGAATATATTCTTTTGCAGCTTTATGCATCTATTTCACGGAAATTGGCAAACACAGGAAGTAGGTGAACATAAAACGTCTGTGTTGTTCCTACTTTTTAAAAAATCTAGTTTTCCTAATACTAAACAAAGTAACATATAAATACAAGTATAAATTAATTGAACATGGGTTTTAATAATTCTCTCCCCTATTCTTTCTGAAGTCCAATTTTTTTGTAAAGATTTCATTTATTGGGACGCCTGGGTGGCTCAGTTGGTTAAGCAGCTGCCTTCGGCTCAGGTCATGATCCCAGCGTCCTGGGATCGAGTCCCACATCGGGCTCCTTGCTCAGCGGGGAGTCTGCTTCTCCCTCTGCTTCTGCCTGCCATTCTGTCTGCCTGTGCTCGCTCTCTCCCCTTCTCTCTCTCTGATAAATAAATAAAATCTTTAAAAAGAAAAAAAAAAAAAAAAAGAAGGCTACCCACTTAGTCTTTAAAAAAAAAAAAAAGATTTCATTTATTTATTTGACAGAGAGGGAGAGAGCAAGCACAAACTGGAGGTGGGGGTGGGGTCCAGCAGAGGGAGAGGGAGAAGCAGGCTCCCTACTGAGCAGAGAGCCCAACGTGGGGCTTAATCCCAGGACCTTAGGATCATGACCTGAGTCAAAGGCAGATGCTTATCGGACTAAGCCACGCAGGTGCCCCCTGAAGACCAATATTTTTAAATAGAGGCTTACAGTGAAGTTAGTTAACAGCAGAAAGACAGCCAAAGACATAAAGATGATTGAATCAGTAGAGAATAAAACAGGATGTAGATCCTTTGATATAGTTTAAAGAGGTTAAGTGGAAATAAAAGAAACAGAAAAATTTGATTTTGAACTAAAAAGGCAGAACGTTAAATTAGATCAATATGGATATGGGGAAAAAATGAAAGAAAACATTATATAGAAACAAGATCACTCAACATCCACCTACAAAAATGAATCTTGGCATTTGTATTATAATAAGTAGGAAAGGAGACAATTTCAGATCAATCTAATCAATTGTATCATCATCTAATGTGGGAAAGATACAGAGGACCCAAGGACCAATCCTTAAGGTGATCTCTAACACAAGAAGCACTAGAAATACAGAAATACTTAAAATTCAAAGAGGAGTATGTTCAGTGTTCCTAGGAAGACAATGAATAAATGTGCTATGGGAACAGTAGTTCCCTATCCATATGCATTATAAGGTTAGAGAGTCATGCAGTTGCAGCACAGAAAGGAAAACAAGAATCAATCAGGCCAACCCCTTCTTTCTACAAATGTGAAAACTGAGGACCAGAGATATTAGGGGCCAAAATTTCTTGAAAGACACAGTATTTGTGGGGCACCTGGGTGGCTCAGTGGGTTAAAGCCTCTGCCTTCGGCTTGGGTCATGGTCCCAGGGTCCTGGGATCGAGTCCCACATCGGGCTCTCTGCTCAGCAGGGAGCCTGCTTCCCCTCTCTCTCTGCCTGCCTCTCTGCCTACTTGTGATTTCTCTCTCTGTCAAGTAAATAAATAAAATCTTTTAAAAAAAAAAAACCATATCACTAAGTTGGTAGCTAGCAACACAAATTGTTGTGAAGCAAAGAAGTATTGGACGTGAGGAAATAAGCCTAAAGGAAATGAAGACTGTGATGATGAAGAGCCGAACATGATTTAATAAACAGGGAAAACAAACTAGGAGAAAACAATTCATCCCTGAAAGTAAATGAGATAAAAATTGACTGTTTTTCTCTCATTGGATTATGTTTGCCTGGTTATTACCTCATTTTCTTCCTTGGAGATGATTCTCCCGAGGTGGCATTGAGGTAAGGTCTGGAGTATCCAGGGACTGGCCCCTCCCTGAGGGGAAAGCTCCCCTCACAGACAGAAAACACAGCAGGAGCTCTTGTTACCACACCCAGGGAGCACCCACGGAAAGCCAGGCCAGAGCCAGGAAAAGCAGGGCCGGGCAGGTTTGCCTCTGGCACTCCAATTTCTCCCTCCCTTTCTCTCCTTTTTCAATCCGGTGCCTTTACTCTCAGTCCCCGAAGCCATGCCCAAGTCCGGGATCTCGCTGAGTCGTCAGTGTACTATAATGTGAATTTGCTCAGTTTGGGGGAGAATGAGTCTTTAAGAGAAGAAACCCTAAATTACGTAAGGTTTCATAAAAATGATTCAGGGATAAGAGAATATTTTGACCTCGGTGTACCTTGGAGGAGTGACCTTCAAACGTTTATGCGCACACATCCCCTAAAAAATGTTCAATCTGTATGACTTTTTAAACTGAGAGTAAAACGTTTGCTCAAGTCTAAATACTTGCAAAGGATATAATCTCTAGCCTATGGCAGATATTAAAATTTAAAATATATCACACTTTCAGATGTTTATAATAGTAATTTGATATTATTATCAATAAAAATTTTGCTGAAAACTCTTCTTAATGATAATAAAATTAACATTTCTTTCCTTAAAATTGTGTTATCATTTCACTCTGTAGAACTTTTCTAGTGTAGCATATTATTTTGCTTAAATGTTTATTACTCATTATCATGCTTTCCTACAAATACATATTTCATTATAGGTATATAAAATGTCATTTATTGTCATATATTATTATTACATATGTAATATATATAAATATGATAAATATTTTGTGTGTGTGATTTTATTTTCAGAGACTAGAAAACTCTAAATGACAAAAAGAAAAATATTTTCAGTATTGCAATTGTTGTTAATACACTATTGGTCTGCACCATATCAATATATACTTGGTAGATAATAATTGAACCTAACAGTCAACTTTTATTAAAAAGGCATTTCTTAGTGAAATGTGTGGACTTTCTTTTATTCTTATTTATTTATTTTTAGTTTTTTAGAGGGGAAGGGGCAGAGGAAAAGAAGGGAAAGAGAGAATCTTAGGCAGACTCCGTGCCCAGCACAGATCCAGCTGGGGGGAGGGGGAGCTCAATCTCGTGACCCTGAGATCATGACCTGAGCTGAAATCAAGAGTCAGTAACTGGCTGAACTGCCCACGTGCTCCTAATGTGCGGAGCTTTCATTCTTAAATCAGTGCATGTAACCATAGGTTGAATATTACTTACTGATAAAAATGTGAGGATCTAGCATCAATTTGGTTCTTATTTTTCATTTTTATCCATGTAAGCATTTGGTTACATGAACATTTAGGTGGGAATGAAAGGAGTTTTGCTATAATAATGTCTCTCTCACTAATGGCTCACTACTTCTGAGCTACCTGACAAAAATCGTCACAACCAACAATTCAATTCGGACTTTCTTTGACACTGTTGAAGGCAAAAAAATAGAATCAAATTCACTTGCAAATGAGTTTGTTACTAAGCAATTAGAATTATTCACTTTCTTACCATCTACATCAATTTCTCCTACAATACCTTTATACAATGCCCATGGGTTTTACATGGCAGAGCAAAGCACCATAGTGTGACTCTGGACTCTTTTCTCTCATAGTGTGGGAGAAAAGTGGTTGTTGTGAGAAATGGGAGAGGGCACTCGGGGCGACCTCAGGCTTGTTCGACAGGTAGTCAGGTTTAGAAAAGAATATATGGAATTTGAGTAACTAGGAGTTAATTCCTTAGAAACCCATGGCGTCCCTGAACCCCAGAGAAATGTTTGTGCTACCCCAGGGGTACTTACATCCAGTGAAATAACTACTGCCTTATAGTATCACTTAACAAAATGGAGACGGAAGTAACATTTGGCTTTGGTTTTCTTAACCTCCCTGTTTTTGTCTTGTGGTAGCCCTTTCGCTTCCCCCGTGTTCTCTGGGACCAAGAAGACCTCCCACCTGCCCTTTCTTTTTGTTAGGAGAACACCTGCAAACACATTTATTTTAAAGCATGATGATTGATAATAACCCAAGTGGTACATTCTACACTAAAATTTATGGATCTCTATATTAAAAGGGATCAACATCGTAATATTAGGTAAATAAACTTCGATCATATATTTCCAGGCATTCGTCAAACGAGATAGAGCTTGAGCAATAGATCTTCCTCAGAAGGCACTTCACACAGGAGCTTATCTGCTCAAAAATCCCACTTTGACTTATTGGTTTCCTGAAGAAAGCAACAGTGATAAGTGCCTGCTACAAAATACTAAAGACAACATTACACACCACTTGATATTCAATGCCCAAGGGTACTACTGAAAAGTGAAGGCTTTATAAAGGAGAGGATATTTAAGCTGAGTGCGAAACAATGGTTCCTAACATTTTAAGAGTCACAGTTACCCTTGGAAAAATCCATCCACCTATGATCTAATCCCTTGAAGTCTATAGAGAGATCCTCCTACATATCTGTGGCCATGAAGGCTACAATCTCCAATTCTCCAAAGGGAAGTTGTAGAATTGTAAGGTAGACTGGAGGACAGGAGCATCTCAGAGAAAGCAGCACACACAAAGACCCAGACCGGCGTGTTTATTTAATTGCCACAGGGTCCCTGTAGAATAGGATGCATTACTGAGAGAGACTGGTTGAAGATGATACCAAGATAATACACTAGACTATGAAGGATCTTAACTGTCAATAAACTGACTTAAAATTTTTTAAAACTGTTTTTATTTTACTGGTTGTGAAAATTTTTGGCTTCATTCAATGGCAGAGTTATGGTAATGTTCAAGAAAGAGTAGGAAAATGTTCAGATTAAAAAATTATTTTGGGGGCGCCTGGGTGGCTCAGTCCTTGAGCATCTGCCTTCAGCTTGGGTTGTGGTCCAGGCATCCCAGGATGGAGCCCTGCTTCCGGCTCCCAACTCGGCGGGAAGCCTGCTTTCTCTCTCCCACTCCCTCTGCTCATGTTCCTGCTCTCTCTGTCTCTCTCTCTCTCACTGTCAAATAAATAAATAAAACTAACTAACTAAATAAATAAATAAATAAATAAAGACTTTGGTTATAATCCAGTTATAGAAGCTGGATTAAAGGGAAAAATACTGGAAGCAAATGGGGTAGCTAAATACTACTGAAATATACCATGAGAATTTGGATAATGGCACAGATCATACAGCAGCCACAGAAACTATAAGGCAGGAGTGCATTCCAAAATATTAAAGAAGGTAGAATTGTCATGACTGTACAATTAAAGACATGGGAGATATGAGATAAGAGCAGGAGAAGTAGAAGCTTTTCTTGCATCAATTATGAAAATGATAGTATTTACTAAATACCTACTGTTTGTGCAACAGCATGATGGACACTTTGCATTTATTATCTCTGATTGTCACCAGTACCCCACAAGGTCAATTATATTGTCCAATTTTACAAGAGGAAAATTGTGGCTCAAATACATTAAAAGACTTGCTTAAGAACACAGAGTTAGACGTGCCAAAGCTATAATCCAAACCATATTTTCCCAATTCTTTAATCCAGTACTTAACAAAGAGTTAAATATTTGGGGCATAAAAAATTACTATATATTTATATAAGGTTTATAATTTTCAAAAAATTTATATACCCATTTCTCTTTGGGTCCTCAAAAATTCCCATCTTGATGGGATGTTAGAAATGATATACTATTATTAATCTTCATTTCACAGTGGAAATTGACTTGCTCAGAGTCAATCTGTTCTTAATCCAAGAGTAATGGTGGGTCTTCTTTCCAATGAAAGAAGTAGAATGGTGAGAATGTAGTTTATTCAGCCCAGCCGCTCACCAACTAGTTTGATCCATGCATGAATGTCGTATGAGTGATGGGCATTAAAAGAAGTCTGTAAATTCTCAGTTTCTCTCCCTCTATCTCTCTTTCTCTCTCTCTACTTCTCTCTCGCGCTCTCTCCCTGTCTTTTTCTCCCCCCCTCTCTCTCCCTCTCTCTCTCTCCCACACACACACCAGTGTCTATTTTTGCCCTAGAGAATGTAAAACAGAGGAACAATAGAACCCAATTTTCTTGAGTCCTTTCAAAAGCCCAGTTTTATTTCCAGATCTCCTTAGGGACTGAGTTCACAGGCTTATTTCTGCATGAGAAATTCAAGTTAAATGTAAGGAAGAATTTTCTGAAATCAGGAATTATAAAACATAAAAATGGCTCGCCACTAGAGATCATAGCATTTCTGTCTTTGAAAGGCTATAAAATAGTGGAGGCTGCCCTTTGCCTGCAGTGGTTTAGATATGGTTCTAAATGGAAGTGGCCTCTTTGGGAAAGTGGTGGACCAGGTGACCTTTCACAGTCTCTTCTAGTCTCTAAATTTCATTACTCTGTAATCTTATTAAAGAGATCAAATACATGCAATAATGCCCACTCATTCAGAGGTCAAGCTTCTGGAAACGTCAGGAATTGATATATAGCCTTAAACTTAAAAGGAAAAAATGAGAAAAAGGAAGTTCTCAAGCATGGAAAGATATTAACTATTATATTCAGACCATTATACTTATTCTACTGGAAAGGTAGAACCACTCTCAGATCTTTTCTAGACAACTGTGTAAAATGAGACATTGGATAAGGATACAGTGCAGAAAAGAAACACTTTTCAAAGAACAAATGAAAGAATTAAGCTCATTTTAAAGAATCCCAGTCTTCTATCTACTGGCAGTCCTGCACATATCACTGTAGTACATTAGGATGAAATTATTTTTTCATAAAAATTACCTAAATCTGCATGAAAGGCTTGAATTATTTTCACTGGTGACTGCTTAAGAAGGCAGAGATACATATTTTTATGTACAAAATTTTTCTATTTATAAAAATTTATAAAAATTATTAAAATTTTAAAATCAATACCTTTAAAGGAGTAAGACCAGATGCATAGAAAATTTGCTTGTAGGAAAGACTTCATTTTTTACTTGTGCTGGATCCGTGTAAATGTTTTATTGTCTATTATTTTTAATAACATATTTAAAGACTCTGTTCGTAACAACAACAAAAAAATCAATGTAACAAGGAAAAGGAATCTCCAAGATAATGGGTCTTGTTTTGGAAAGTGGTATGGCAGTTGCTTGGGTCACCTTTACCACGAACATTCTATCTCTAGTTATAGTTAATGTGTATTGGGTTGGTTTTGGATACACATTTCTTATAAACTCATTTTTCTTTACTTACCTTTCAAACTCATTATTTATTTATATACCATGTTTCAAAAGAGTTCAGGTGGCTTATAGAAATAAATAATTACAATACAACAAAATGAAAACACACATATAAATTTAAAAAATTAGGATTACAATATAGGGTTGGTAAAGCCTGTTGAAACCAAGTATAAAATTAGAACACAAAGTCTATACTATTAGATCCTGTCCTGTTGCAAGAAGTGAGAAAATGTGTTATGATTTTATTTTGCTTCATTATTTATTGGTTCAGTCTTACCACCAGCTCCTCTATGTGTTGAAAATGTATTTCCCAAGATCTCTTTTCCATATTGTCCAGATCAGAGTCTGCTGAGGAGGAGGCCCTCCCCCTCCTCCACCATGGGTTCAGAAGGCAAAGGGAAAAAGAGGCCATTATGTAGAAGCAGGGACAATTGTGAGAGTCTAACAACTTCTCACTGAGTTTTTGAGGATCACTCACTTTTCTGCTTGAGCTTGAAATCTTCAGTAGTGACAATCTTCCTAACCTGCAAGTTCCCCAGCAGTTGTGTGAACCTCTAACTCTCCAAACTATGATTCTTCAAACGTGGAACACATAGAGTGGCTTCCATTTTCCTGTTCAAATCCTGGAGCATACAGTTCCTGAGAGTCCAAAGCAGAGAGAAAACTTACTAAGCACTGTATTCAATTTGCTGTTTCTTGCTCAAAAGAAACCCAGTTTGCCCTGTTACAGAATACTGAAGAAATTTTTCCTGGAGATCTCAAAAGGATGTATTGAATGAGCAATTGACAAGATTTTTACAATATGTATGTATGATAGTGTCTTTCCTATGGCTGTTTCTTATAATGTCCCTCAATGCAAGCTGATGGCATAAATCCAAAATGTGATTCTGTACAAGCAATTCTACAAGGGACTGAAATAATGCAGACCAAGTGTTCAGTTCTCTGATGGCCTGGTTAAATCCAAACACAAAATTTAGAAGAACTGAAAGGGTAGATTTATAGTATAATCTTAGGGAAATTTCTAAATTATACTATTTCATTCTATAAGAAAGTATTATCAGCACTAGGCATAAAAGGGGAAAAAAAAAAAAAAAGAATTCACGAGGCATACCAGCCCAAGAAAATACCAAACCTATAAAAAGTCAGCATTAAGATCTTGGTGTCAATAACCTCATCTATGAAATCCATCCTTTAGGTATCTATGAAACCTCTGAATCTTTCCTATTATTAGTTTGTTTGAACAACTCATTAATGAGACATTTGTAGTTAGATTTAAACTTGAAGATTTCACAAATGATGTCTTTACTAGCCTTGCCAAGATTTTTTTTTTTTCACTACCTGGCAATCCATGTCAAATCAGGTATTAAAATAATGACACTAAGTATTGAGTGAATAAAACTGCTACCCATTTATCAATAATTTTTGATAATAATTAAATAGGTAATAATCTCAGATAGCTGAAGATTGGCACCAGATTAAAAGTCCTTCAGATCCTCCCCTTTTCTCGTCCCTTTTATCTCCATCACCATTCCTACCCTTAGAGCAAACTGACTTTGGAATATCTCTGCCAAGTATTCCAGATTAAACTAAAGGGGAAAATAATTACTATCTACACAGTCCAAAATGTCCAAATTAGGACACTAGGTTACCAAATGAGACTAACCATAGCAAGTTTTATGAATTTGAATTGAGAGAGAAAGAGGAATAAAATATCCTAAATAACTACGTATATCTTATCAAGTTTTTTAAATAAATAAATTTAGTAAGAATATTTGCATGTTGATAAAGTCCTTATTTCTAAGGAAATGACCTCAAAAACTCAGGTCCCTTCCTCAGTAGCTTTCATTATCAAAGTCAATACCACTCCTGGTAGTCAACCGACTACTACCAATTATTTATTTTTTGAGCAACCATTTGTTGAGTATCTACTATATATTCAACATTATTTAAGACAGAAGATATAGTAGTTGACAAAGCTACCAGAAGTCCCTTATTCTTGAAGAGAATACTATATTGAGGGAAGAGAGACAAAACATAAAGTTCATAGAAGGAAAATGAGGACAGGCCCTATGAATAAAAACTGAGCAACAAAGAGAGATAGAAAGTTTAGAAATTGGAGGAGAGGATGGGATGCAATTTTAAAGAGGGTGGTCAGGGAGAATCTCATAAACAAATACAAAAGACCTGAGAGAAATGAGAGAGTAAGCCATGAGAACATCCAGCAAGTTCCTGAGCCTCAGGTGAAGAAAGCATTGGCCAAGTCTTTAGGGTAGACAACTCAAGCCTAGGCCAAGAGGAAGATGAAATCGTTATCTCTGCATTTCATTATTATCTTATAATACTGGTGCTTTGGAAGAATGAAGAGTAAAGAAAGCAATCACAGGCAGGACAACATTGTGCACAGGGAAGCCGGTGGTGGCAAGCTTGCAAGTGAAGATGGGAGGGAGCTGGGCAGGCAGTGGTCAGGAGTTACGTTCTTGGGAAGAAGTGAGCTGCCATGTGGAGTCACCTAGGAGAAGCACACCCCAAAAAACTTGAGAAAGCTCATTTATTCTTATAAGGAAGTCTAACACAAGGCTTTGCCATTATACAAATAGAAGCTCCTTGGTGCAGGCAATGGGGTCACAGTGTTGTTGACAAAGTCAAGAACTTCTTCTCTAATTATCCCATCATCATGCTAGCATTTACTGTGGTTCATACAGAATGCAGTCCCCTGGAGGAGATGAGAGGCCTCGTGGTCCAGTATAGTTCAGGATTACAGAACTCAAAATTCTGCTTTCTAGGCATGGAGAGCTGTGATAAATTGGTGAAATAACTCTTCCTAGGTCTCAATTTCTTCATCTGTAATGCAGACATAAATAAGAAGAGCTTTGTGAATACTATAAATGATGTAAATAAACAGGTTGGCACATGAGAAATGCACTAAATAATTCATATTATAATAAGGTGTTGCTCAGAAATATTTTGAAATTAGTAAAGTTTGTTTGGCACCTTGAAGAGTTCTACTGACCATTCTACAACCTCTCTTCTGATACATTATCATGTTATAAGGAAGTACTTCCATATAGTATTGTTAACACAACTTTTGTTAGAGTCTTCATTCAAAAGAATGACTGGAAGTGGAGATTTTTGACAATTATGACAGGAGGTTAGACGTGATGTGTTTGAAATTAAGATTTAATACATGTCAAGCCATATGACAAAGCTGACCACCTAATTTGTCTACACATAGTCTCAGCCTCAGGAACAATTTCTTATTATTTCTCCTTCATTTTATTATGGCCAGTGACTCCCCTTTCTATTCCAGTTCTATCTGGCAGTTTTACAGGACCATAAATCACCCTCAAGAGTTAAGTGAGAGAAAGGAGGAAGAGAGTTGCTCAACAGGGATTCAGCCAATCAATGGTTACTTAATAACCTCTGACTATTCTGTTCAATTCAACACACATGAATTATGTCAAGCACTGTGGATGGGTATAATTATAAGAATGTTCTTCATGCTCTAGGGACATACCATCTGGCTGCAGAGATTAGAGTTAACCACATAAATCAGTTAGGGAATAATAATAATAATAGTAATAATGCATATTTTGGGCTTTTGTTATACTAGTTATTCTAAATGTGCTCTGTCCAATCCCTACAAAAAAGTTATGAAGCAGATATTTTTATACTCATTTTCTAGGGGAAGAAATGAATTTAGACAGGCTAAGTAGCTTTTCCAGTGTATGATGGTATGTAATATTGAAAGAGTGCATTAACTGTGAACATGACTTTATACATGAGTGCACGTACCATTGATATTCTAAATGGCTACCATGCACAGAATAAATGGCCAAATAAGGAAAAAATATATGAAAGAGATGAATGGTAAGGGACAGAAAAAGAAAAAAAGACCAATTAAATTAATTGATATATTGGTCAATGAATGCACCTATTTTGATTACATCAAATACACAAGTTATTGTGGTGTCTTAGAATTCTCCAGAGAAACAGAACCAATAGGTTATATGTGAGAAGAGATTTATTATGGGAACATCCTCAAGGGGGTATGGAGGCCAAACAGTCCCATGATCTGCTGTCTGCAAGTTAGAGAACCAGGAAAGCAGGGTGGTGTCATTCAATTGAGTCTACAAGGCTGAGAACCAGAGGGGCTGCTGGTCAAAGGTCTGGCATCCAGTGGCCAGGGAACCAGGAGCTGCAATGTCCAAATACAGAAAGAAATGGAAATCTTAGCCTACAAGGAGAGTTTACCCTTTCTCAGCCTTTGTTTTATTGAGGGCCTCAACAGATCAGATGGTGGCCTCCCACATTTATGAGGGCAGATCTTCCTGCTCAGTCTACTGATTCAAGTGCCAAGCTCTTCTAGAGTCACGCTCACAGACACATTCAGAAATAATGTTTTACCAGCTATCTAGGCAACCATCAGCCCAGTCAAGCTGACACATAAAATTAACCATCATATATGGAGTACCCATTGTGGTCAAGAAACTATGTTCAATGCAATAAACTATGTTCAAAAACAAGATTATTTTTTTTTTCAAATACAAGATACTTAAGAGACATTTTCAACCTAGGTAAGATGGGAAGGAGGGCAGAAAAAATTAAATAGTAAAATATTCAAAGTTCAATTTAATACTAGGAAACATGTGTGACAATGTTCATGCAGTCTTGCTAATGTAACAAAGAACTGAAGAAAACCAGTGTCTCTCAATAGAAAATCAGATAAACTGTAGACTATTCATCAACTGTAACATTCTACAGCAACAAAAATGAATTAACTAGTGCTACTTGGTAACAATGCATAAGACCTTTACAAAGAAAATATTGAGGAATAAAAGCCACTTAGATTTTGAGAAATAAATGATACCATTTATAAACGTTAAAAAATAGTAAACTAAAAAACCTATAATTTTTAGCGATACAAATGTGATTAAATTTCTGGCAGAAAATAAGAGGTATGCACTCAGAAAAAGTACACAGTGACAGTGGAGAAGATCTATTTCTTAAGTGTATACTTACTTATATGTATCCTATAATACATATATCAATTATTTGTATATAATATCTCACAGTAAAATGAAATTCAAGATAACAACATATGTATACCATAAGGCAGAACAGAATTAAGAAGTCAATAATAATAGTAGTTGTTAACAGTGTAATTTGCATACTAAGTACTGGTAACTTAATACATTCAATCTTCACCACACATCCTAAGGTAGATGCTGTTATCATCCTTATATGGTAAGATAATAATGGAGGAAAACAAGGCACAGAGTTTAGACTGTCAGCCTGGGCAAAAGCTGCTATAGGAGTATCAAAGGTCAGGACAAACTTCAGGAAAAGCTATTCTTTTTGCTTCACAGAGAGAAATTTGAGTTTGGGTAAATGGAGTCAGTTAGTGATTCACTTCAATTTCTAGATCAAATTATTTTTATTTAACCCATCTGAAGATGGTGTAGGAGCTTCTCTTTCCTTCAGGGTCTCCTCTCAGCCCCCAGCACCCCCATACTCCAAATGTTCTTCAGAATTTAAAAATAAATGCTCAAAGATAAACTCAAATCTTCTTCTGTATGCCTCGTGACTGACACTATAGGGTTATTAAATTTCACTATTAGCTATTGTTGATCCAAGATACTTAGGGTGACATTTCTAATAGAGGATAGACGAATGTGCATAATTTCTTATAAAATCTAAAGCATCAAGTTATTATGAATCAAGGGAGTCATGGGGAAAGATCCAGGACCAGAAAAGCAAAAAGCATCTGGGTAGGTTCTTTGGCTTGATTCAGTTGACCAGGACTATGGTTTCTTCACAGGAGCTGGGGACACTGTGGTTTCCTTTGAGTATCCATTTGGCATATGTCTCTTAATTCTGTGGCAGAAAGAAGCCACTAGTATTAAATGGAGCGCAGGAGACAGAAGTATCTTAATTAGTAAACATCTTTTCATTGGGACCCACAAATACAAAAAAAGGAGGAAGATATTTCTTTTGGATAAAACAATATAAATAGACAAAATAAAACAAACATAAAACAGACGCAGAACAATCTGTACCTAAGAGACACATAGCAAGCCTTTCAAGTAAGGTGAATAGTTTAATAGAGCCAGAAAGGCTAGATGATAGGGAGGAAAGCCAATGAGTAAATATTTATCCAGAAAGCGTGGGAAGATCCTGAGATATTTTTGGTGGAGGAACCTCATGTGATACCTTGGTTTTAGGTCCATGACTGATTTCCCATTCTTTCCAAGAGTGAAAACTTTTACCTATAACTTGAGCCATATTTAGGGTGAGAAAAGGATAGAAAATATTCAAAGAAAAAAAATCATGAAATCTTGTGAAACCTAAGTCTCAGATGAAAAAATCATCTCCCTTAGATCACAAAGTTCAAAGTCAAGACGGAATTGTAAGAAACGTATCTACTGGCAAACATCCCTTCTTTGTCAAATATTTCAGGGGGGTAGGGGATTATTGCAAAGGAGAATAAAGGTCGTCCTAGACACAATCCAAGAAAACTGCTGTATATTGGTAACTATCTATAAATGCCTTCTCAACATTTATTTAAATAGCAAATGTTATTTTCAGTGTCAAGTTTATAAGAATATTTTTACGGCAGTGCACTTTTCTAACATGTTTATAAACAATTCAGCATTTGATCTATTTGATGCCAAGCAACTCTGACCTTCACAATGCTGACATCTTGTTTTGTTAAGACATAGGCACAATTTACGCCACAAAAAAGATTTAATTGCAAGTCCTATTAATTCACAATTTCTGCTGTGTTTGGAGATTTTTGCATTTTCTTTGAATTGAAATTAAAAAGGCAGATGTGTGCACACACCATGTTATTCTAAAAGTGGTCCATTCCCCTCTCTGAGCTATAACATTTTAAAAAAGAGAATGTTTGAGAAATGTCAGCATACTTAAATAATAATATTTCTGAAATTTTCACTATACAGGGTCATGATGGAACATTAAAACCACCTTCAAAGTGGTTTTATGATTCACTCTAATACAGAAGACAATTGTATTTTGGTTTGTCAGAACAATAAGATAGAAAAATTGAAATTTATATCTAGAACCAAAAACAACTTATATATTACTTCCTTTTTAAAAAAAAAGTATTATTAACATTTTGGTATAGGACATTCCTTGTCACAAAATCTGTTAGGATCTTAGATCCCATGAAGAAACAAGATGTAATTTTTATCATCATTAAAGTAAGCAATAAAATGTTAAGAATAAGTCATGTCACACATTACTCACTAATATCTGATACTCCGGCAACAAATATAATTAATTAAGAAACAACTTATTAATACTTTCTTTTTAACTATATCAAAAAAGCAATTTCAAAAACTATCTGAAAACAGATCTTACCTGATTTGTATCATTTAATCTTCATTGTCTGCAAAAAAATAAAAAATTTGAGTTCGATGTATATTTACCAGTGAGTATTCTTACCCATGAGTGTATTTACTAGTATTGTTATAGAATTGTGTGAGACATAATGTAGATGCATATTGTTTCTTCTTGTTATATCATTCTTTTTTATGTTTTTTTTATTGAGATATAATTAGCATAAAGCATTTTAGTTGTTTCAGGTGTATAATATAATGAACGATCCAACAATTCTATACATTTCTCAGTCATATCGTTTCTTAATGGCACATTAGACTAGTTTTATAATACTCTCTTTTTTCCAAACTTGAGTGCTAGGTATCCTAACACGACTGTTCTTTATGTAGTGGCCCCTTCTGCAAATATATGTATCTTTAGTTACAATGTATTTATTAGTGAGCCAGTTGGCTTGAGAAAACAGTAACAGAATTGTTGTAATGACACCTCTGAAATACTGCCAGAGGAATTGGTTTGCAAATCCTACTAGTTGTCTTCAGAAATATACACTACTGATGATAGCATTTAGATTCCTTAAAAATGGGAAGTAGGGCAACTGCAGAGGATAAAATGTCATCCTGAACTTGTATGCCCACCATAGCCAATTGATGCCTTTAAGCACAATAGCTGATAGACTTTATCTTCCCTACAAAGCCTTGGATGTTCTCCCCATCAGAAGCATCACCATTAACTCAATTTCCTAAACCCAAAAGGTAGAGATCACTCTCAATGCCCTTATTTCCCTTACCTCTTGTAGCCTATAGCCAAACACAAAATCATGTCCACTTTACCGCCCAGTTATTTCCAAGATATCCCCAATCTTCTCATCAAGATTCCATTACCTTTGGAATGTGGCCCGGGCCACATGGTTCATAGTGCAGCCTCTTTACTGGGCTCATTGTCCCCTAGTTCATCCTTCTCTGAAATGTTCTCCACATTGTAGCCGTTGTAGGCATACATTTCATTTTAGAAACCTGACCAAGTTGTTCCACTGACAAATGAATCCTAGTGATTGTCCAATGCCCTCAGGATAAAGTGTTCTTGCTGATCTGAACAATCTGGTAGTCAAAATACCTCAGACTGGGTAGCATATAAACAACAGAAATGTATTTCTCACAGGTTAACAGGCAAAGATCAGGGAGCCAGCGTGGTGGGATGAGGATCCCCTTCCCAGTTCATAGCTTTCACCCTCTCACTGGGTCCTCACATAGTGGAAGGGACTTGCAGTTTCATAAAATCTATTTTGTAAAATCACTAATCCCATTTATGAAGGTTTCACTTTCATCACCTAATCATCTCCCAAAGGCCCCACCTCCTAATACCATCACCGTTGGGGGTTAGGATTTAAATATATGGACTTTGTGGTGATGCAAACATTCAGACAAAAGCACAATCTCATTGACATCTCCTATTTTCTAAACTAATGTCATGTTGAGCCATTGACATTTCTACCAACGGTTTCTCCTCTCTACTCTTTCTCACCTCTAAGCATCTGAATGTGCTGTTCCCTCTGCCTGAACTGTTCTCTTCCCCCTCACACCATCTGCCTAGACAGCTGATGTCCATCCTTCAGAGTGCAGCTTAGAATTCCACAAACCTGTGCTTCCCAGAAATCTTCCAAGTCTTAAGTACTCCCTCTTTGATCTTACATTGCATACTCATAGTTACCTTTGCCATAGAACTTACCATATTATGTTGCTGTTACCTGTTTGCTCCTTTCTCTCTATCCTGCTAGAATGTAAGCCCCTCAGAGCAACTAGACCATATGACTTACCACTGAATCCCCAGACCCAGGCCAGGGTTCTGCATGTAGTGGGCAGTCAACAAATATTAGGAAAAATGCATTAAAGATCAATTTATAGCTCAAGGTGACATAATAAAGAAGACTCTTTATAAAAGAATTCAGAAAAAGAAGAATGAGTGAAAGAGAAATCAAACTAATTGTTCAATATTAGGGCATATATCACTAGCTTTTTTATGTGTATGTATTGTTTATGCCTTGCCTTCTCTTAAAAAGAATTGGAGGTAGATCACAAGGCACATATTTATATGCTTTATTTCAGACTGATATTTTTTCAACCCAGCCGATTTTTTTCATGCAGATTACCTATGTTGCTATGTGTAACTAGGTAAAGCAAATATTAGGTTTTAAGAGTTGACTGGTCTTGCTTATTCCTCTTTGCAGGTACTGTAATTCAGTTAATTTGAAAACTAAGACAAGTCGTCCAAGAAGAGAGGAGCATTCACATGGGCCCTAGTACTTAGATTACTCTTAGGAAATATTCTGTCAGGGGCACCTGGGTGGCTCAGTGGGTTAAGCCTCTGTCTTTGACTCAGGTCATGATCTCAGGGTCCTGGGATCGAGCCCCACATCAGTGGGGAGCCTGCTTCCCCCCCCCAACTGCCTGCCTCTCTGCCTACGTGTGACATCTGTCTGTCAAATAAATAAATAAAATCTTAAAAAAAAAAAAGGAAATATTTCTATCAAATCTTGCCTAAGCACTAAATGATGATGTTTTATGTCTTCAAGTTAGTGAATATTAAAGTGTTTTCTGGTTTTTCCTCTTGATTATTGCCATTCCCTTTCCTCTGCTTATGGTATGATGAGATTCCTTGTAATCCTACCAAAACACGTGCCAGATAGTGTGACATTTCTAACTGGAATAGGCAAATCTTCAAATCTTTATTTTGCCTGGGGCTTCTTTTGTTAATTACTAAATAATAATATTTTATGTGACCATATAATTACAAAGTTTATGAAACTTCATCTTCACAACTCTCATTTGAGCTAAGAAGATGCATATTAAGCATCAAAATGTGACTTCAAAAGATAGTGCTGTAAGAAGTTTATTTCCCCAGTAACTAATTCACCACTAAACCCCCATTTTAATGTTCTCAGCTGACTCAGAATCCCTGGAGAAATCTGTTTCTCATCGAACTTGTTTAGGCAGAGTAAGGGGGCTGGCTAGAACCTGCCTGAGCCACTTCAACACAAACCACATTGAGGGTGGCTGACTGGGCCACGGAATCAAGCCGAAGGT
This sequence comes from Mustela nigripes, assembly GCF_022355385.1. Classification (NCBI taxonomy): domain Eukaryota; kingdom Metazoa; phylum Chordata; class Mammalia; order Carnivora; family Mustelidae; genus Mustela; species Mustela nigripes. The sequence goes on along the minus strand of NC_081561.1, from coordinate 131,880,085 downwards.
TACAGGCTTTTCTTTTCTTTCTTTCTTTTTTTTTTTTTTTTTAAGATTTTATTTATTTATTTGACAGACAGAGATCACAAGTAGGCAGAGAGGCAGGCAGAGAGAGAGAGAGGAAGCAGGCTCCCTGCTGAGCAGAAAGCCCAATATGGGGCTCGATCTCAGGACCCTGGGATCATGGTCCTCAGAGGCTTTAACCCACTGAGCCACCCAGGTGCCCCGGTTACAGGCTTTTCAATGGAAAAATTCCCTGAAGTGTGTCACATGGTCAGATAACGTCTAAAAGTACAGAATTCAATCGTCTGGCTTGGTGCTGGTTTTTTCCTTCTTTTTCCTCTGTTCGGCTATTCGTGATTATATAAAAGAAAACCCAAGAGCTTCCAAACTGCTTATACTGTTTGAGGACACAAACAAAATTAACCACACCATTAATAATCCCAGCACATTTGGGAAGAGATCAGGTAGACTGGCTCTTGCCAACCTTTCTCAACCTTGGCACTAGCTACACTTTGGGCTGGATGCTTCTTGGTGGGGAGGTGCTGTCTTATGTACAGCTGGCTGGCTGGTCAGGAGATTTCCTCATCTCTACCCACTAGATGCCAGGAGCAATTCCTCCTCCAGGTGTGACCAAAAACATCTCCATGTGTTACCAAATCTCCTTGGGCGATGAGGGAGAGAATCACACTTCACCAACAGCCATGCGCTTCTCTACTGACTTTCAAGTCGGGAGGGTTGCTGGTCATCTTCGTCTTTCATAGCTCCTATCTCTTCCAACCTGAATTTAGTTTACTAAATATATAATGCATTGCGCCTACAGAAGTATAACATTCCAATCATGTTATATTCTGCTTGCTTGCATCTCTGATCCTACTGTTACATTTACCTGCAATTCTAGGGTCCCTGTTATTTCCAGCAAAGCCAACCTCTCATTCTCATCCCCTTTCACTCATTCAAGGACAATGTTACAATGCCTTGTTCCTCTCTCCTGCATTAAAAATTTCCCCTCCTCTCCTGGGTTATCCTACCCAAATAAAACAGGCTATTTTCATTTCATTTTAAAAACAAATTTTAAGGAGCGCCTGGGTGGCTCAGTGGGTTAAGCCACTGCCTTTGGCTCAGGTCATGATCTCACAGTCCTGGGATCGAGTCCCGCATCGGGCTCTCTCCTCAGCAGGGAGCCTGCTTCCTCCTCTCTCTCTCTCTCTGCCTGTCTCTCTGCCTACTTGTGATCTCTCTCTGTCAAATAAATAAATAAAATCTTTAAAAAATAAATAAATAAATAAAAACAAATTTTAAAAATACTAAAAAACAAAACTCTGTCTCCTGACTCTACTCCCCTTACATACTGGTCTGTATCTTCCCTCCTCATTAAGAATATCTCTCAACAGTTCTTTAGGTTCACTGTTTCTAATTCTTTCCTCTCGCACTCTCTTGAGCCCACTCCAATTAAGAACACCTGATGCCTAGGGGTGCCTGGGTGACTCAGTTGGTTGAGCATCAGACTCTTGAACTCAGCTCAGGTCTTGATCTCACAGTTGGGAGTTCAAGGCTCACTTTGGGCTCCACCTGGGGCTCTGAGGCAGGCTAAAACAAACAAACAAACAAAAACAGACAAACAAACAAAAATAAAGACCATCTAGTGCCTAAAACATGGCTGAATAAGTGAACAAATTGACTCCCCTATGTTTGTGCAGGACCCTCTTTCCCATTCCTCAAATGATCAGGGTCTCTATTTTCTTCATCTACAGGAGCTCTGACCCAGCAAGCAAGGGTGGACAGAGCTATGCTGGCCTTCCAGTATATTGTCTTCCTCTCCCAATTCTCTGTAAATTCCTCTGCTCCGAATGTGCTAGATTTTAAAACCTTCCTTCCTAGCAGACAGCCAAACAACTAAAATCCCCCCTCTGCTTTATTTGATATCCTACACCCACCTTACGGTTCCACATGGCTCTGAATCTACCAAGGTAAGTCAATCCCAAAACTACTTCTCTCCCAAGTTTCTGTTTTTTTTGCAAATCAAATCCATCTTGTTTTCAGACCATAGTGTCTCCTGGGAGATTAAATAAAATCCTTTTGTTGACTTAGTCAAAGTGTTTGTTTTCAACTGTATCTTTCCTCCCCTTCCTATTTTCCAGGGCAATAAATCTCAACTTCACAGCCTAAAGTGAATGGTGGAAGGTTGCAAGAAAGAATATATGAAATGAATTACCCAAGCAAGAAGACTATTGAGGTGATATTTCAAAGTATCATTATCCTGCTGAGCTTCACCACCCTACAATCCTGTTTATCACTCTATAAGGCATCAAGGCATAGAGAAATAGTGAGGGGAAATATCCCTTGGTTCTTGGATATGAGGGGAAGTACAGAAATTTTCAGTTCTGTTCTCTCAATTAATTCTCTGTGTAGCTCTACCTGGTAACTGGAGCTAGAACTTGTAACTATACCATATCCAGTACCCAAAGTGGCCTTCTCTAACCTCACTGGTACCTAGAGAGGCCAAGATCTGTGATGCCTTCTCTTCTTAGAAATCCACAGCCATGACCTTTCATTTGACTGTGACATTCTGATCTATTAATAAAAAAAAAAAAAAAAAATGGAGTGGTCTTTCTCCTCTTAATCCTATATAAACAGAAGTTCTTGAGGGATTTTCTTTTTCAAGCTATTTATAGAAGAAATGCCAAACTCAGGCTGTGGTAGAATTTAACTATACAATTTGCTTGCCTAACTGTATTCTTGACGTGGACTTTACATGGTATTGTTAATGCAGGGATAGTTATCGTTAGGACTGTCAGGTAGTTTCAACATTAGGTCCAGTTCCCGAGAAGCTGAGCATCTAGAAATGATACCTAAACACATTAGCAAGCTGGAAATTGTCATCCCTAAAAATAGGTGTACATTCCACGGAGACAGGCACTGTGTGTTTTTGTGACAGCGCGTCAGCACATCAAGGGGTGATACAGCGAGCTAAATTTGACTTCCCTTCACTTTAAATTCTCATCTAAAAGAGATCTGCCATTTTCATCATATGAAAATAAATCACAGATTTACTATTTTGTTTGTTGCTGTGACTTGTTAATTAAATCACAATGTGGTTATGTTTATTAAGTTACAAATTATACCTTTTGGGGAAGAACAAGTTCTGAAGTGGAAAGTGTTTACTTGATGCTTTCCCTCCCATCTGCCTTAAGGGAAGATATAATTAAATGTAACAAAGCAAGAGGCAAGTGAATGTGAGGAGAAACATTGTGAGAAAATTTCTTCCAGCTGAATAAAGCTGTAAAGTTCTCAAGGCAGACAAATTGCTATAGATGAAAAGCTAACTTGAATCTAAAATAAGATTTAGAACTGGAAGATTTTACTTTTCAACCTCTTTTCTGGAACTTTCTGAATTGCCTAAAACATAATGAAAAGCCAAGAGCATTGCATTGTTTCTTCCTAATCTAGCCAGCCATCGACCCACTGAACCCCGTAGAAACCCCAGGTTTCACAGAGGAGCAGATGGCAAAATAGTGTCTAGCTTCATTTATGGACTCTGATAATTCAAACTGTGTACTATTACAGACCTGTTCTGTCTCCTATAGTAATCACTGGCCACATGTATCTATTTAAAATGTTAAACCATCTCTTTCATGATTTTATAATTAAAATCAAATAAAATTAAGTATTAAATTTTCACTAGTCACTTGTTAAGTGCTCATTGGCCACAAATAGCCTACTAGCTACTACTATATTGGATAGCATACATATAAAACATTTCCATCATCAGAGAATGTTCCATTGGATGACACTATTCTAGTTGCACATAAGACTGAAGTTTAACTTTTTTATGGGTTTCTACGAAGCACTCCCCAATAGGACTTTCTGTGGTGAAGGAAATGTTCTATTATTGAAATTAGCTACAATGAAAAGGAGAGACAATAACAAGAAACTGTCCCTGAGGTTGAGACTGAATAGTCCAAAAAATACCATCTCTGTGATATGACTTCACACATATTAAAATACTCTTTTAAAATGTATCTCCTCTTGCTTGCCTACACAATGTCTAAAAATTTCCAATTTCAGTCAATCTTCTGAGTTAAGACAAAAGTCTTCTCATCTATGTTACAGAGAAGTGATAACCCACACCGCCTATTAACACCTTCACACCAAATAGAACTTTCTGGGAAACCAAATGTGACCATCGAACGTGTAAAATGTGGCTAGCACAACTGAGAAACTGAATTCTCAATTTTATGTGATTTTAATTCATTTCAACCAAAGTAGCCACAGGTGGCTCTTTGCTACCGTCTTAGACAGCACAGGTCTATAGACAAGAGCTGAAGAAAGTAGTAGGCAGGTTAGGGCATGTGGAAAACAGAATGGAAGATGGTGCCTGAAACACACACACCCTATATAATCCTTCACCCCTAGAGAAGGCACGATGTGGGAATGTGGTGAGATTTCACTCTCGTGGTTACTATCCTGTTAAATTTGAGTTAAGCAAAGGATAGATTGTCCTAGATGGGCCTGACCTACTCAGGTGAGTCCTTAAAAGGGACTATGCTCTTCTTGTAGAGAGATATTTGAGTATGAGAAAGGCTGAGGATGCAAACTTCCATTTTATGGGGTGGGCCGGGTGTCAAGGGACAGTTGGTGGTCTCTAAGAACTGAAAATCATCATCTCAGCCAGGAAAAAAAAAAAAAAAAAAAGGCATCCTACCATTGCAAGGAACTGACTTCTGCCAACAGCCTGAGTAAGTTTGGAGAGGAATCCTGAGTGTCAAATGACATCCATGCCCTACCAACACCTTGACTGCAGCCACGGGAGACTTAGAAAAGAGGATGAAATTAAACTACACCCAGACACGGAACCCACAGAAACCTCGAGAAATACATTCCTGTTGGTTTAAGGCACAATGTCTGCGGTACTCGTTATGCAGCATCAGAAAACTAATACGGAGGATTTATGCTTGGCCTCTTTCAGGGAACATGCTTTTTAAAAACCTTCAGCCGAATGCATCGATTTATAAGATAATGTTTTCTATTCTTAACTGTTTCTTAAAGTAGATACTCAGGTATTTCTTGGGCAGATTTTGTTGGCCTGACTTTTGTGAATTGGAGGAGGAAGAGGAAGAAAGAAACTGCGTGACAATGATGATTGTGGGCCTACTGATGACAATGACATGTTGCGCATGTTGATGGCGGTGGTGCTGAGGATAAATCATTAGCATGACCACCGAGATTATAGCCTGTATTTATTTCCATGGGTAACACAGAGCCAATAAAATGTATTTGACATCAATAAAAGAAATACCATTTTCAAATCAGCCATTGTTGTGTTATTTGCTAGGTGATGATCAATATTAAAACACACGCTCTGAATTCAAAAAATTACATGGTAAAGATTTGAGCCAAAAAAAAGCAGCAGCATTTTAACAGGAATTCATGTTTGAAAATAACCTCAAATTAGCATTTATCTTTTCCTTTAAAAGAAAGGCCTATTTCTAACTACCTTCTTGGATTTGGGAACTAAAAGCATGGGGATAACCTTATCTCTAACCTCAACTAGAAAGAAATATAATGCTACAAAAGATGTTTTGACCTCTGTATTTAGTTTATTCATTTTATAAAATTAAGTGCTGTATCTGAACCAAAATACATAAAAAGATTTCCAGTGTGAATCTATTTCATTATCTGTAGGCTACCTTGACCCAATAAAAACTGAAGATCATATATTCCTACACATGGAGATGCAATCTCTCCTTATAATAAACCACGAGTAGAATACAATGTTCTTTTACATGATAACAGAAAGGTAAAATGTAGGTCAGACATTCAGAGATATAAAAAAAGAAAACACATCTTTATCACTTTATTCAAAAGAACTAAGTGTACCAGGGCAGTCCCAGTTCTTTGGAACAGAAGGATAGTGTGCAGAGTATAAACAGAAAGGTAGACCGTCCACTAGGAATCAGAATATTGTGATGGCAACCAGATCTGGCCCATAAAGCCCTCTTTGCCTTAAAACTGAGTAGACAATTTCTTGAGGTCCTGAGCTCTTTTTAAATCCCCATCGATCAAAACTTAAACTTACATGGGCACTGGCACTTAAGAAGATTCTTTCAATAAAAGACCAACTGAAGTGCAGAAAATATTTAGGACTGTTTTTCTTCAACCCATAGCAGACTTCAAGCAGAGATGCTCTGTATTTCTAACCCTAAAGTTTGGGGGAAAAACTCGTTCGCCCCGTTGCGTTCTTGTTATTCCAGAGAGAGGCAGTCCTTCTAGCTAGATGAAATCGGATCACACGCAGCAGAGAAGCATCAGCTCCGCGTGGAACAAATGGTCTCTGCTTTTGGACAATTGTCTGTCTCTGCTTCAGAGAAAGGTTGGAGCGCTGCACCCAACAGAGGAAGTTCATGTCCTAGAGTGTTGTGTCCTATTATGGCTAAAACTGAAGGAAGAATGAGGAGGGCAAATGCATCATCTTCCTCCATGACTCAAAGCCAATCTCTTTTTTCTCCAAAAAATATTTCTTGAGGACCCACTATGGAAAGACATTAAGGTAGAGGCACTGGAGACACACAGTGCCAAAGCATCATCAGGAAAAATTCTAGCGATTGTCTGTACAGCAGTGCGCTTAGACTTAAAAATATTGTACAGCACATTTAAATTTGTTAAGAGGGTAAAACTCATGTTATATATTCTTACCACGTTGAAAAAAAAAAAAAGGATAGACCTTATATTTGTCACCCTAATCAATATGTATAAAACAAATTAAGCCATCAATACTTTCTGGTAAGTTAAAAAAGAAGAAAAGGACAGTGTCCACTTGGCCCCTTCACAGACCACAGAGCCATCAGGGAACCCCACATTAACACACATGCATGCAAAAATAGATTGTTAGACATGTGATAAGTACTATAGTAACACAGAGAACCTACCTTAGATTAAGGAGAGCTTCAGTGAACATTCACAGAGATGCCAACATTAGAGCTAGGGACAAGTCGGTACAGAGAAATGTTCTATGGAAAGAGCAGAATATTCTAAGCAGAGGGAAGAAGGGAAAAGTGTGGGAGGAGCCCTGAAGTGAAAATGAGCCTCACACGTTTGAGAAACTAAAGGGCTAGTGCGGCAGGAGAACAACAGACAAGGAAGCCAAGAGGAGGCTGGAGAATGAGACCAGATCCTGCAGGGCCTCATGGGCTACTTAAGGAGTAGAGGTTTTTCCTGAGATCAATCTATTTAAGTGCTCTAAGCAGATGAGGTTCATAATTCAATTTATATTTTAAAAGAAAGTTTTGGGGGAGATATTTATGAAGGTAGTAGGGCTCATTAATCCTAAATTATCTTGCTAGTTTAAAAAGCTTCGTAGCAATATATTCTCTAAGCTCATTCGGTTGTCATTACACAGGTTTCTGACTTCACGAAATGAGATTGCATAGGAACCAAAGTGGACTCACATATCATTACCTTTTCCTCAGCCTAGGCCCCTGTCGTGCATGAGCTAGTCGGGGTTTTCTCAACGGCAGCACTGCTGACATTTGGGGCCCAATCATTCCTCACTGGGGAGCCTGTCCTCTGTATTTTAACATGCAACATTTAGCAGCATGTCTGGCCTCCACACACACGAGATGCCAGGGGAACACTGTTCCCCCCGCCCATTCCCAGCTGTTGCAATGAAAAAATGTCCCGAGATTTTGCCAAATGTCCCCTGCAAAATGATATTGGGAAGTATTGAGCTAATTGTAGTCTAAGAGGCAATATTACCATCTTAACATACGTGATTTCTACAAGAACTGTCAGCTGAAAAGGACATCAAAAGCCATCTCAGAAATTCCTTTACTTGTTCCCACAAACACATAGAAGAGTTCATTTCAGATCATTGTCAGTCACTTTGATATTCTTTGCACCAAAAATATGTATCTCAGGGTACCTGAGTGGTTCCATGGTTAAGTACCTGCCTTTGGCTCAGGTCAGGATCTCAGGGTCTTGGGATGAAGCCCCACATCAGGCTTCCCGCTTAGTGGGGGGTCTGCTTCTCCCTCTTCCTCTGCCTCCCCGCCCCCCACCGCTTGCTCTCTCTCCTCTCTCTCTCTCATACACATAAATAAATAAAATCTTTTTAAAAATAAAATCTATATCTCAAGCAAATCCTTTACATTTGGGAGAAGCATGGTTTGCATGAAATCATCTGGCTTTGTGCAGAGCAACACCATTTCCCTGAGCCCCAAGACCCTGAAGAGGAAAGTGGGGAACAAAGCAGAGCCTGCCACTCAACCGACTTACTATTCTCTCTCTCTGCTCCAAAACGTTCCACCTGACCCCTTCATTTCAGAGGACTTGATATCTGATTATCATCGGATAACTTATTTAGGAAGGTCTGGAGACGACTCATATAACAGCTCACCTTAAAGGAGAATTCGGTGGTAAGATATGAGACCTGTCCAGGATCACGCCAAAAGCATGTTCGCTGGTGGTAAACACAGAAGGAAGACCCTTTCCGAATGTTGGATTCAGCATCCTGCCATCGAACCCACCTTGCCAACAGACTGCTTTGTATGGATTTCAGGGCAGAGTGTGGCATAAAATTATAGCTACCTATATTTGGAGGCACTAATCTAGGGTATTATATCTGTAGTCTCACTGGCTGAACAGTTTTGACATCTCTTTTTGCTTTTGAGCTATTAGTAGCATTTGCTTATGAGACTTACGTGGTCTTACAAGGTGCGGAGGGAATCAATCCCTAAAGGAGGCAGAAGGAGCAGGTGCCTCTCCCGTGGGACCCGTCCAAAGCATTTTCCTCCTCCCACCACAAAGGCTGGAGGGTCCTACTCTGAAGCGCTGTCTCCTCTGGTCTCTAGAATAGTAACTGTGCGAGCTCACTGGACCAGAAGAGTTCACTAAACTCAGAAGGGTCATCCGCTAGGTGAGAAGCAATGTGTACACAGGTAAGTGCAGAGATCTGGAGCCAGACTACCAGGGCTGGAATTCCCATGCTGCTACTATCCATTTGGGTTTGTTTTGTGGGTTTTGGGGGTTTTGTTTTGTTTTGTTTTGTTTTTAGTTTAGGGTTTTTTTTGTTGTTGTTGTTGTTGTTTGGGTTTTGTTTTGTTTTGTTTTGTTTTTTCATTTTCTCTGTGCTTCAGTTTTCCCATTTGTAAAATGAAGCTACTAACTAGGCCTGTTCCTGGACTGTTATAAGGGACAAATGAGTTCATATATGTGAATATGAATTGATAGATGTGACAACAGTTCCTGAAACATTCTAAGTCCTGTATCTGTTCTGTACTTTCCTTGTTGGTTCATAAAAGTCTAGCCGTATTAACCATCTTGCATTTAGGTACATATACTTAAAAGGGGATAAATCAAAGATTAGATACGTTTGGATAGAATAAAATAAATCAGCAAAAGCCTAGAACATGGGAAATTGCCCAGAGGCCACAAATCAAACTGAAATAAAAATCAATTTGTAAGTATTAATATTTGAGGAGCCCCTATTATATCAATGGTCTTTTTATACATTAAGGGAGAGGAAGTAAAGAACTGGGAAGCCTAATTCCGTTCTCCAGGGGGCCCATACACCATGCAGAAAAGAATTAAATATATATTGAAATAGACGCTAACAGCACCAGGTGCAACGAAGAGCGTAAGAAGGAAGCGGCAGCTTTATGGCACCGACAGGAAGCCCCAGGGGGGCAAACAAGAGAGTTGGGGGCAGCGCCCTGCTGGTTCTTATTGGGGGTGCTACAGTGTACTAGGGTATCGGGGTGTATTGAAGGTGTGCCCTGGAGACATGAGGGCCTCATAATTTGTAAAAATAAAAAATTTGAAACAAAATGTATGCGTTCGCCCACAAGTGCCCAGTTAAATATATCATGGGGCATACTTCCTTTCAAAATGATGGCATGGTTTTTCTTTTTTTTGAAACAGAAAGATACCCATGGCATCTTATCCTATCAAAATGCAGGCAATAGAATACAATGTTTGCGGGTGTCTGGGTGGCTCAGTCGGTTAAGCATCTGCCTTCAGCTCTGGTCATGATCCCAGGGTCCTGGGGAGCCTGCTTCTCCCTCTACCCCTCCCCTTGCTTGTTCTCTCTCCCTCTCTCTCTGTCACACTGCCTCTCTGCCTCTTGAGATAAATAAATAAATAAATAAATAATAAAATAGAATGCTTGCCATGGTCCCGCTTTAGAAATTTGTATGTGTGTGCACACGCATTCTCTAAGGATACCTACACGTAAAGAAATATACCAAAGTTTCAGCAATTACTTCTTTGGATGGGAAATCATCTGGGTGATTCTACACTTTTTTTAGTTTTCCCATCTACTGTTTACATTTTTTACACGGAGCACTGAAAGTCTTATTTAGGAGAGAATTGGGGGAGCATGGGAAAGGATTAAAAGAAAATCTGTTTTTCCTAACCCTGACAAGGCCTATTAATGAGCTGACATGGTGTGCATTTTATTTTGTACATCTCTCAGAAATTATTACAGAGCCACTCAGTGTGCTTTTTATATAATGATTAGCTTACATTATTCAGTTCTTGAGTTGAATTTGGGTCAGCTCTGCGTGCTTATTATTTGTGCAAGTAGCCAGGACAGCCAACTTTCACAGCATGATGAGTATTGATACCACGGATGGATGAAATGTTTTCTAAGCACCGAAATGGCACTTTGCAAGGGTAAGGGGACGCTGCAGGTTTTCTGGTCACTGGAATATATATGAGTCATTCAGAGAATGAGAGTTCCAAAGGCTAGCTCTCTAATCAGAGAGCACAGCTGGAGAAGAAGAAATAGTGGGGAAACACTTGAATTTCATGGCCTGAGTCTTGTATTTAACGTGTAGCTACTCTGCCGCAGAAAAAGTTTGTCACCTCATAAAAAGACAAGGGAACATGTCCCAAACGAGTTAGTGTTTCCCTTTTAAGATGGATAATATCCCGTTAAAAATTGTAAAGACTTCCTATTTGGGAGGAAATGGTTCAAAACCCTCTTACACTTAAGGCCAAACTACATTTTTCCTCTGTATGTTCATAGACCAGTGGCCACCAACCGGAGAAGGAGGTGAAATCCCTCTTTTATGCCTGCCTCTGCTTTCACCCATTCTGTCCCTTCCCTCGCCCCAGGAGACCTGGGACTCTCTGGCTCTTGGCCCTTCCTTCTCAGAGAAAAACAATCCACCATCACTAAGTAAAAGTGGTCAACCAGGATACATAGACACAGAGCCATTTCTGAATCTGTAGTTGTGGTTTTGGACAAGTTCCTAAACGCTCTGGGTTGAGACAGGTGAATCTGGAACTTTAAGCTTACCTTCAGCTCCATAATTCCAGGCTTCCGTAATAATTAAATCCACAGCAGTTAATGAATAAAAGTCTTAACCACATCAGGGGGCATTTGTATTTCAGGTCAGCAAAGACTGGAAAAACCTTAGTTCAAACAACAACAACAACAAAATGTGTCCCCGGAACAAAATTTCAGGCACTGACAACCTGGACAGCAGAAAGAATTTGGAGCCTTTCTAGAATTCTTCAGACCACACAACAAATTGTCCCCCCCACAGCTCCCCTGCCCATCTGCTGTGCTTAGATGTTGTACTATCTGAAATGCTTTTGAAAAACCCAAAGAACTCTTAAGTGGATCAAAACACTGACAATCTCATTTAAAATTGTTCTCTTTTATGTTTCCAATGAAATGCCTAAACATTAAAGATGAGATTTGAATGTATGGCTGCTCATCAGAACTAAATTCTTTTAGGATCCTACCCATTACTAAATGGTGCACAGCAAAGTGTGTATGAATTCTTAAGGAAGAGCTCGATATTTTGTAGCACATTTAACATATTGAAGGAAACACTGTTTTGTTTGTGGGAAAATTATACTGACTGTAACTAGTACGTTTATTCTAACTGGATTGCTTCACACATTGCGGTATATAGGAAGAGGCAAATTAAAAACCAAGATTTGATATGAATCAGCAATGTGCTTAGGTGCTCCCACATCTATCTTTCAGTAAACCAACTTTTTCTTCTTGCCTTGGGTTTTTATTCTGTTTTCTGTTCTTCTCTTGTTGAAACTTGTCCCTTTCCCCAAGGCTCTCTATTATTCTGCACCCTCAAGCCTCTTTTTCCTGAAGCCCCGTGTTTTCTCTCTCTATGCACCCAAGAAGGATGAACCTTTTTCCCAGATGGCTTCAACCTCATCATTAGTCTTTTCCTCTTAGTTTCATGATGTACTTCTTTCTTAGCTAGGAAGCGAGGACAGAGAAAGTCTGTACATATAATTTTGACTTCACTTTACGCTCTCACTGATGGGAACTGTCATCTTTTCCATATGCAGCCCGTAAGTGCAGGAAGCGCTACTAAATTAAGTTACTTTTGCTCAGGTCAGATCTGTCAGTGTGGGCTTTCTAAATCCAAAAGCAGATTATAACCCTTCCCTGTCGAAGTTAGAGGAAGATGCCCGGTGATCCCGAGCCTCCCCAGATGGACACAGTAACTCCTTCCATACAGCATCGGGGTCTATGATGTCTCTGGCCCCTGCTGATTCCTGACGTTGCTCCTCTCAGTTTTCCTGTCGTGCTGTCTGGTTAACCTGCTCAAATCCTGGCGGCTTCCTCCAATGCCACAGTCTCACTCTGCCAGGTCTCTGTCAGCCCCCCACCCGGTCCCCCACCTTGTCATACTGTCCCTTTCCTTTATGCATCTCAAGACTCACCAGTCTGGGAAGCTTTCTTCCCTTCTTCTTCCCTTCTTTCCTCACCCCAGACCTAGGTTTCAGTGGATCCGTAAACTCCCCTGTGTTCCTCACACACAATTACCTCAGGTTTTGTTAGAGGTAGTGGTTTATTTGGCAGCTTTCCCCCGGGGGACTATAAGCTATTCTGGGGAAGTTGTGCCCTTTGTCTCTTTCTTCATTTGTACCACAAGGATTTAGCGGTCTTGGGATAATGTTTGTGGGAGAAATTTATTTGTGCTTTGACATAACAAATGAGAAAGGCCACTGCAAATCTTAAGTGCCATACAGGAAGATCACCATAGTAAGGTAGTCTCATCATCATGAGAAGTGGTTACAAGGGAGAGGGTGGTTGGTTTATGGGCATTGGGGAGGGTCTGTGCTACGGTGAGTGCTGTGAACTGTGTAAACCTGGCGATTCACAGACCTGTACCCTTGGGGCTAATAATACATTATATGTTAATAAAAAATAAAAATTAAAAAAAAAAGAAGTGGTTACAAGGGAAGAAGTTCAAGGATGTAGGTCTGCTTGCAGCTTTCGAAAGGCTTGAATCATGGATGGGATACTTCCGCTTTCACTTGGGATTTGTAAGCAAAGGAAACTGCTGGGGCAAAAACCAACTAATATTAAGATTGCCTACTGTTTCTCCTCCTCATAGGGCCTTCTGCCCTGTATTCAACGTAAGATTTTCTGAACCTAGGAACCTGGGCCACAATTCCAATGGGTTGATTCAGGCAAAGTGCCTCAATCAAAGTGCCTCCCTCTCCCCAAGCCTCCCTCCCTCTTGGATGTCTCTCCCAATGGGCTCCCTCCTCCACCGGTGCTGTGGAGACACTCTGCTAAGCAGGGTAAGGTCCTTATCTTATCTAAGTCTCAGGTCAATCCCCTGACATAAATTCTATTGTTTTCCTTTATCTTATCATTAAAGGCACCAGCGCTTGAATCAGTTAATCAACTTAGCTTGAAGTGTGCAGAAAGAGGCAGAGCTGAGATTTGAACCAGGTTCTGATTGACTCCAGAGGGGGAGGTCTTAATCACTGCTCAGCACTGTTCCTTCATTATCTGACCACAGCTTCATCAAACTCTTCATCGGAGATAGACTCCCTTGCACAGCTGGTCTAGAAATAAGCTTTTTTCATTAATACATCTTTATTTTCCCCTTGTGTTAATCCTGTCTTTACTTACCATGCCACTGAATAAAATATTTTCTAGTGGCCCTGGACGCAAAAAGTGTTGATGGGGATGGATGGATACTGAAATTATTGTAGTTTTAATTCCCCAGTTAGGATTGTCACAGGAACAATCATAAGATCAGGATGGGACCAAACCTGACAATAAGGTTAGTTACAATAAGCAACATCTATTAACATTTACTGTGTTTTGATCATTTTGCTCTAAACTTTGTACAATTGTCCCATTTGATCTTTATGCCACTTTTATAAAGTGAATATTGTTCACTTGTACAATGAACATTGTTCATTGTATCCTCTAGTACATTTGGGTATGTTATATATGCTGATACAAATGAAAAAAAAAATGAGATGGAGAGCTTACACAACTCACTCAAATTCACATATTTGTAGTTCCTGAAATGGATTTTCAAAATCAAGCAGTCTGACTCGGCTCCCAACCACTAAGCTGTATTAATTCTCAGGAGGTTAGCTTCTCTTGACTCAGCAAGTTTCTGTGGGAAGGGGAGGCAAAGCAGAGGAAGAGACAGAAGCTATTAGAGTATAGGCTGCCTCCTTTCCCGTCAGCAGAGGCAAATGTTAGAATGACAATTATTTAGGAAAGCTGCAGTTAGGAACATTTAGCATTTCAGTGGGAGAAGTCTAAGCTATTCCTCCAGAATAAGAAAGAAAATTGCAACCCTAGAAACCTGGAGAAGCTTTTGATCACTGATGTCCTGACAACCTAGATGAATAATTAGGACGGATCAGTTAAGTTCACAGACAGGTCAGATAGGTTCTTCTGTGATATTGCATTTACCATGTGTATTACAATGATTTCTTTACATGGCATCTCCCCTCCTAGACTTTGAGGTATTTGAAAATACAGCTGTCTTAGTTCTTGCTATCATCCCTAATATCAGACACAGTGTAGAGTCTCAGTATACATGTTGGATGTTTCTTCTATCAAGAAAGAGTTTTACTGAAGGGATTGCAGACCAAGACTGTTCCATAAAATGACATAATCCCTGAGTTATAGGATTTGTTTACCTTTTTTGAGGGGGGGTTGGCATTTCAACGTTTAAGAGGGACAAAAGAGCTTGTGATGCAAAAATCTCTCTCCAAATCTTGTCCTTAGTCACCCAATCATCCCTACCCCCTCAGGGACAACCAGAAGTATCAATTATTCATAAAAGCCTCAAAAGGTATTTTATGCACACACTAACATAAATTTGTTTTCCTCCTTCATACTCTTCCTACAACAACATAGAACATGATTCCCACTGTTCTGAAACTTGAGTTTATCCACAAAAAGAAATCCCAGTGTTCATTTACATGAATTTATAATGAGTTTTCTCTGTTGTTATGCTTTTGTTCATTGGTTTTTAAAAATGTGTTTGTTTTTAAGGGTTCTATCACATCCCACTGTAAGGATGGTCCATTGTTGGTTTATGCGGTCACTGCCATGGGTATTGAAAGTGTTTTGAACAAAACTGTCTGTTCTTTCTAGTAGAACCTACTGTCTGGGGAGCAGGTTTTAGAGGGCATTTCATTAATACTATTATATAATATTTAGGTTCTCTTTTTATTGAAATTATGCATGCATATAATTAAGCAGCAACATTATTCTACAAGGTTTTTTAAAATAAATAATTATGAATTATGACAGCAGTTCAACATCAAAATTACAGGTGTTCTCACAAAAGGAATTTATATCCTAAAAAAAAGCACACACACACAAAACACCAATATTTCAAGCTGGTATAAACTTTTCTAAAGTGGAAAAAAAGCCCAGAAACTACAGAAGAAAAAGGGTTGATGCATTCTAGGGAAAATTATATCTAGATACATTCTGTCAAAATTTTGTATTACCATAATACAGTTAAATCTAGGCAGATAATATGTTCAGAATAACAGGGAAAGGTCAACTTAGACTTCTAATTCTCTGCAATATAAAACAGTAGAAGTCATGGCTGCAACATTTGAGAAACTCTTAAAAGGCAAATTTTAGTGGTATTAGAAATTGTGATGAAATGTAAAGATTTAAAAAAACCACAAAACCAATCATATAACATATACACCTGTTGTAGAAAGAAACCATGTGAGCTCTTTAAGTTAAAAAAAAAACCTTTAATATAAGGAAATAGAGGCTAAAGTCTTTGCAAGACATGGAAGAATTGTCTCCACTATCCAGTACTCTAGAAATGCCACCCAAAAAAGCCATCCTGACCCTCTCCTTAATATATGGGAAACATCTCCCCAGTGACCACATTCCCCAAACCCCCTGAATGCAGGAAAAGTCAGCCTGGCCAGTGGGATTGATCAGAGGTGACATGTGTCTTCTGTGGGGATTTTAAGAGGTATGGTTACTCTTCCCATAATCTTTTTCTTTTCCTGCTAGTTGGACACAGAAGACACAAAGCCTAGGGGAAGCTAGAGCCACAACATGGAAGGAAAGTGTTGGCCAACGGGAACACTGGCATTGAACTATTATTAAAGGAAGAAGTGAAATGTGCTCAGGCAGTGAAATTCTAGGGTTTCTTTGTTACAAACTATTGAAGTACTCTAATTAATAAAATAGTCAAACTTGTCAGTCTATGGACTTGCAGTCAGCATTTCAATGGGGTAGGTAAGGAATTAAGAGACTCTTTGGAACCACTGACATCAAGGATCTGGAAGGGGATGCTATCGATAAACTGCCTCCAGATAGCTATGAAGCCAGTGACTTCGGGCTGGGATGCACCTGCAGTGGAGAGCCATCTCTCTGGCTATGCTCGCCTGGCAGGAACAGGAGCAAGGGCAGAGAGTTGCTGCCTAACCACGCAACTCACAAGGGGCATCTAGCTGCCGATACTAAATTTACATCCAGCGTTCTCTCTGCAAGAGCATCTAGAAAATATACTTCTTAAGATTTCTAGCCTCTGCAGTACCATAAAGCATACTGGAAAGAAGTGAGGTAAGCGGCTAGGTGGCAATCCACCATAAGCACCACTTCACTAGGCCTTCAGGGTTCTTGAACCTAACACACACACGTATGCATATAGGTCTATAAGAAGATGCACTACAACATTAAGTAGAGTTTTTCCTAAAATGGGAGAATATGGGTGCATGTTCCTTTCTTTTCTATGATTCCCAAGTTTCCAATGATGAGCATGTGTTACTTTTCTCATAAAATTGGAAGAACATTCTTTGAAAGTACAATAATGTAGGAATTGGTGATAACTTATCTTTTTATTTTTGAAACTTACTGTAAGTCCATTCTTTACTTCTACCACCCACAATTAGCCTCACATTGAAGACCCACAAAAGTATAAAAAGAAAAGGATTCTTGATAAATGTTAATCATTAAACATGTCATCTTTCTGCTTCTCCTATGATAGACTACTTGTGTGTGGTTTGCCCTCGTGGCTAAACTGGAAACTACCTTAAATACAGGAACTGTTTCTTTGCACACACATAATCATGTTAGGAAATGGATTGTTGATTAAGCTAAGTAGATTTCTCCATGATTAGTAATGATATAAAAATAACTTATCAACAAAGCTTATCAGGAAAAAAAAAAAGACCGACTTAAGAAAATATGATGCTATTTTGGTAACAAGTAGAGGAGCAAAAAGAAACAGATAAACCAAAAAATTATATGTATGTGTATGTATATATATCCCATTCACCTTAGAAAAGGAAATGACTTTAACAGAGATTTCCAAAGGGGTAGAAGTCTTGTTTTCTACTCACTGGGCCAGACAGAAAAAAAAAATAAAAAATAAAAAATGAACAGTTGATGAAGTGTGGCCAGTTGTAGAGTATCCACTCAGTGAAGGGAATTGTGGCTTTTCAAACAACATTCAGAATCCTTCTTTCTGCCATCGTTTATCTCTATTGCATATCAAATGTTCTATCTTTCTAGCTAGCTACTCTGATAAAATGTAAGAACCACCAGTGATGTTATAAATGAAGTACTTAGAAGCTTGCAGTAATAGTAGATATTAATAATAACCTTAATGAAAATTTGTAGCAACCCAATTTATCATTTGAAAAAGTAGCAATAAATGGTATTTGGGGCTGTTGTCAAGAGCTCAGAAAGAAAACCTATTAATTAATAATGTGTAAGTACAAAGTCACAATACTATAATCTCCACCAAGATGTATGAGTATAAGTTACCTCTGAATGTTTCTAACTATTAATATTTCCTTAGATTTTTTTCCTGAAGAAATATACTTAGAAGCCTTCAAGGCAATATATTTACTAAAAACCCTCCCCAGCTGCCAGCAGCTGCAACAATAACTCGTGGTTTATACCCCCCCAAATCTCCCATCTTCTGTGTCCTTCTACAGTGTGACTTCATCCTCTTTATTGAGCTGTAGAGTTGATTTCTCTCCCTTGGAATTGGGTAGGCATGTGGCTGCTTCACCCATCACACTCTATAAACTACAGAGGAAGTGAGTCTATACGGCTTCCACAGCAAGGTCATAAAGAGCCATGCAGCTTCAGCTTTGGCCTCTTGGAATGCCCATCCTATGGATACTCTATTGCGACCTTCATGTTGGGAACCAAGCTGCCATGAACAGAGAGATCCAAGCTCAGGTAAAGTTACTTGTAGTGCTCAGGGTGACAGCAGCAGCTGGGCCCAGTCATAATCAACCAAACCGGGCCTGGATCTTGTACCACTCATAAAAATCAACTCAAAATGAATTAAAGAAACCTAGAACTCTTACAAACACAGAGGAAAAATTCCTTGATATTGGCCTTGGCAATAAATTATAGAATATGATACCAAAAGCTCAGACAACAAAAATAAAATTAAGTAAGTGGGACTATATCAAATTAAAAAACTTCTGCACAGGAATCAAAATAAAAGGCAGTCTATGGAGTGGGAAAGAATATTTAGAAACAACATATCTGATAAGAGGCTTGTATACAAAATATATAAGGAACTCATCCAACTCAAAAGCAACAAAACAAAACAAATGGGGAAAAGAAAAACCCGGTTGAAAAATGAGTAAAGAATTGAGTAGGCATTTTTCAAAAAAAAAACCATATGAATAACCAATAGATCCATGAAAAAGTGCTCAATATCACTAATCATCCGGGGAGTGCAAATTAAAACTACAACAAGATATTCCTTCATAGTTGTTAGGATGAACATTGTAGAAAAAAAAATTAAATAACAAGTGGTAGGGTATGGAGAAAAGAGAACCTTTGTACACTATTAGTGGGAATGCAAATTGGTACAGCCATCATAGAAAACAGTATGGCAGTTCTTAAAAAAAAAAAATAGAAATACTATATGGTTCATCAATCCTTCTTCTGGGTATATACCTAATGGAAATAAAATCAGTATCTTGACGAGATATCTTACATGTGCTCATTACAGCATTTTTAACCATAGTCAAGATATAGAAACAACTTAATATCTACCTACAAATGAATAGAAAAAGAAATTGGGGTACATATATACAATGGAATATCATTCCATATTTAAAAAGGGGTTCCTGACTTTTGCCACAACATGGATGCACCTAGAAGACATTATGCCAAGTGAAATAAGGCAGACATAAAAAGAGGAAAAAATGTGTGATCTCACTTATACATGGAATCTAAAAAGTTGAATATATAAAAATGGAGAGTAGAATATTGGTCATCAAGGTTGGAAGAATAAGTCTAAAATCTAATGTACAGAAATGTTACTATAGTTAAAAATACTGCATTGAATAATGGAAACTTGCTAAGATCATAGACTTTAGGCACTCTCATCACACATACACACACATACATAAAAGTGGTAACTATGTGAAGAGAAGACATGATAATTAGCTTGACCATAGAAATCATTACACTGTGCATATATATCAGAAATCATCACGGTGGACACCTTAAATATATAGTTTTATTTTTTTAATAAAATAAGAAAACAACTTTATCACCAGATCTCAAATGCTTTGGTTTGCTTTACAATGTTCTTTATGATTTCTTTGGCCTTATATCCTACCTCTCAAGACCCATACTTCACTTACTGCTCTAGTAACACCAAATCTGTTGTAGGTTTCATATGAAACTCAGTTTCTCTCACCTCCATTGACAATGTGTCTTCCTCTGTCCCAAGTGTTCCCTCTACACTTGTCCCATTGTCAAACTTGCCTGATCCTCTAAGTGCCCTCTCAAGCAGAGCTTCTCTCAACTTCCTTAAGATAAATTATGCCTTTATTTCCCTCTCCATGTGGTATATGCCTTTATAACTCAAGAGCCTACCACATCATCTAGCACATATTATGTACCCTGTGAATTCTTGTTGAGTACTGGATAAAAGGATGAATGAATAGATGGATACATGGGTAGACACACAAAAGGACACTGGAGGGAGGATGATTTTTAAAAAACCTTCTAAGGCAATGTATTTTAGTTTCAATGTTAAATATTGGCAAGGATTGGAAAATTGTGGTCAAGAATACATTTCAGATCGGTAGGATAATTGTGAGAAGGGTGTGGGGGAAAGGGGAGAGAAATTTTTGTGTAGACAGCGAGTTCATCTGAGGTAAATCCTTATACAGGAGAAGAGGAAAGACGGCTAGTTATTAAAGGTGTTGAAGGAAACACTAATGTCGTGGATGAAGGCATTGGGGAGAGGTGACAGAGATCAGTGGATAACAGGCTATTACACCTGCGTGCAGAGAATGCTGCTAAGTATGAAGAGGTATGAGTGGATTTTATTTGCTTTTAAGATTATATGGGTTGATTTGTGATTAATATTATTGAAGGTATTGAGAAGTGTTCCTTCCATTTCAAGGACCTATGCAAAGTACTAGGTAATGTATTTAATTTTGTTATTAAAAATCATCAGATCCAATATTGTATCCACCAAACATACTAATGTGTTACATATTTAGATAGGTATGGATATGTTTTATAAAAATCTTTTGTCACAATATTACTCATAATCCATTAAGATAGAGCATTATCTTGAAAATCTTGAAACATAATATAAGACAACAAAGCTTTAAATAAACAAGGTACAAGGATTTGCTTGCCAACATAACCAGATACACAACCAAACAAATAGAACTGCATGAGAATCCTTCACTCTCACCCTTCTTAGGGAATGAATCTATTCAATTCTGAAGGCTGAACTGTTTTATTTCCTCTGAACAGAGAGCTATGTTTTTGAAGGTAGGCAACAGGGAAGCTTTTAAAATGACTAGAACAAGAACAGCAAATACTAAGTCTTGCAGAGCAATAAGGAAGAAAATGAAAAAAAGATTTTTTAAAAGATTTTATCTATTTATTTGACAGACAGAGATCACAAGGCAGAAAGGCAGGCAGAGAGAGAGGGGGAAATAGGCTCCCTGCTGAGCAGAGAGCCTGATGTGGGGCTTGATCCCAGGATCCTGGGATCTGACCTGAGCTGAAGGTAGAGGCTTTAATCCACGGAGCCACCCAGGCACCCTGAAAATGAGATGGTTATTCCACATTTAAGAAGTAACAAATAGAGGGAGACAAACCATAAGTGACTCTTAATCTCACAAAACAAACTGAGGGTTGCTAGGGGGGAGGGAGGTTGGGAGAAGGGGGGTGGGGTTATGGACATTGGGGAGGGTATGTGCTTTGGTGGGTGCTGTGAAGTGTGTAAACCTGGCAATTCACAGACCTGTACCCCTGGGGATAAAAATATATGTTTATAAAAAATTAAAAATTTTAAAAAAAAAAGTAGCAAATAGGGCACCAGGGTGCTCAGTGGGTTAAAGCCTCTGCCTTAGGCTCAGATCATGATTCCAGGTTCCTGGGATTGAGTCCCGCATCAGGCTCTCTGCTCAGCAGGGAGCCTTCTTCCTCCTCTGTCTCTCTCTCTCTCTCTGCCTGCCTCTCTGCCTACTTGCGATCTCTGTCAAATAAATAAATAAAATCTTTAAAAAAAAAAAGAAGTAGTGAATAGTAGTAGATTTTTTTTAGTATTTTTTGTAGATAAACAACAAATTCAAGAAGTTTGGAGGCAAGGTAGTGATGAAAGGAATCTAAAACTTTCATAAGTATTTTAAAGTCGTGGTAGATTATCATATTTCAATATAATAATGATAGCCTAATTTATAGGAAGGCTGTAGACAGAGAGAGGGTCTTAGGGGGTAGGGGGATGAGCGCATTGGAGGAAGAAAGCCTCCTGAACTTCAGTGTTCTCACCTGTAAAGTGAGTAAAATAAAATGTATCTTATGGGGCGCCTGGGTGGCTCAGTGGGTTAAGCCGCTGCCTTCGGCTCAGGTCATGATCTCAGGGTCCTGGGATTGAGTCCCGCATCGGGCTTTCTGCTCAGCAGGGAACCTGCTTCCCTCTCTCTCTCTCTGCCTGCCTCTCCATCTACTTGTGATTTCTCTCTGTCAAATAAAAAAAAAATTAAAAAAAATGTATCTTACATAAATAATTATGAGAACCAAAGAAAAATTACATAATGTGTTTGGTGCCAAGTAATCATTGGATAGGTAATCATCATTGTTAATAGCATCATAGAGTTCAATGTGCAAATTTAAAACTACAAAAGGAAGGAAAATGAGAGCAATTATGGAGACTCCTAGGAAAAGCAATCAATTTCTATGCTAGTAGAATATGGAGGAAAGTCATAAAGGAATCTCGCTTGAATAACTGCGTACACATATTTTCTCAGAAAAAGTTAGTCTAGAGGAAATTAGCAACAAACAGGTAGGTTTACTGGCTCCTCAACAGTCAAAGTCAAAGAAGATGACATTGAAGGAGGGACAGTTTTGTGAACATACAGAACCTGATTCCAGGACAGCAGATATATATGGGAAGCCAACGACTTCTACCGGTTTCATTTGAAAGAAGAGAGTGTAATACGGTATTTCCAGAAAGAGATTTATGCTTTCAACGTGCTGGTTCTTTAAAATGTTTTTCTTATTATAGCTTCACCTGAAAAGAAGAAAAACAAACCAAAATCTTTGCCCTCCATAGACAAAAACTCACCTTTGACATGAGCCTCACAACTCATACAAAAATTAACATCAAATGGATTATTTTAAAATTTTAAACTTTTAGAAGAAAAATTAGAGAAAATTCTCAGGATTTAGGACTAGGCAAAGAGTTCTTATTGCTGACATCAAAATATGGTCCATGAAAGAAAAAAATGAATCAATTAAAGTTTATCAAAATTTAAATTTTTCCTCTGAAAAAGACACATTAAAGGGATAAAAAGACAAGCTCTAGACTAGGAGATAATACTTGCAAAACATATATCCAAGACTGGTATTTAGTCTTATTATTCAGGACTATCAAACCCACAGGGGGAAAAAATTTAATCATAAAATGGGCAAGAAATATAAACAAACATTTTATCAAAACAAACATTGCATCAAAGAGAGTGTAAAATGGCAGATAAGCACATGAAAATGTGTTCCACATCATTATTAGGCAAATACAAATTAAAGCCCCATTACAATATATCATCTTATAGGCATCAGGATGACTAAAGTAGTGACAACACTAAATGCTGGTGAGGATGCTGAAAAACTATGTCATTCCCACAGTATATGTGGGATTGTAAAGTGTAGTTTGGCAGTGAAGAATAGTTCAGCAGTTTCTTATAAAAACTGATAAGAATGACCATACTACCTAGCAACAGATTTTTGGGCATTCATCCCAGAGTAATGAAAACTATGTTCATGTAAAAAAACATACATGAATGTTCATGCAACTTTACTCATAATAGTTAAAAACTGGAATCAACTCAAATGCCTTAAATAAATGAACAGTTAAACCGTGGCACACCCATACCATGGAATACAATTCAGTAACAAAGAGAAATGAACTATTGATACACATTACAACTTGGATGGATCTCTGGATTATGCTGAGTGCAAAAAGCCAATCCCAAAGATTACATACTATATGATTTCATTGAATAACATTCTTGAAGTGACAAAGTTATATAAATGGAGAGCGGGTTCATGGTTATAAGGGGTCAGGAATGGTAGGGTTGTAGGAGAAAGAGGCTACCATGGATTAGGAGTGAAGTTGAGGGGCTGGAGGAGGAAAGAGGCTGTATTTTCAAAGGACATCCACAGGGAATTTTTGTGGTGATGCAATCATTTTGTATCTTGATGGCGGTGGATACACAAACTCAGACGTGATAAAATTGCGTGGAACGGACGAGATCGGGCGCGTTCAGGGTGGTATGGCCGTAGACAGAAAAAAAAAAAAATTGCGTGGAACGAAATATACACATGCATATAATTGGAGATATCCAAATACAATTGACAGATTATAGTTTTGCAGGATATTACCATCGGAGGAAACTGGGTAGAAAATACACAGAATCTCTCTGAATTATTTCTTATAATCATGTTTGAATATAAATTTATTTCAAAATAAAATTTTTTATTGTTTTTGAAAAGCTTTGACCTGGGGCACCTGGCTGACTCAGTCAGAAGAGTATGTGATTCTTGAGCGTGGGGACTTGAGTTCAAGCCCCACCCTTGGTGTAGAGATCACTGAAAAATAAATAAATAGATAGATAAAGTTAAAAAATTTTTTAAAGCAAAAATAAAAATCTTTGGCCTGAAAATAACGAATACCCTTGGTGACTAGGTTATAAGAAGAAAAACATTACTTTTAAACAACTTAAAAGTTTTAATAACTAATATATCACTGTATAAGGAAAAAAAAGTTATGTCATGTAGTTTTCCTCAAGATAACTCTGGACTAATTAAACTGATTTAATAACGTTTGTCTAAAAATCGTTCTCTCTATTTCTCCTGATTTTACAACCATATAAAAACACTGTAAGCACAATATTCTAGTTTATGCAAATCCTGGATGTATTTTCTTATGAATAGTCTTTTTTAATTTCCTAAACTTCTTTCCATGGTTTGGTGTATCAGATAAACTAAAATCACTTAGAAAAATGCAAAATTTTGTGTTTCAACAAATTAAAAACTAGTAAGTAATGTCTTAATCAAAAGAGATCAGTACATATGATACTATAAATCATAATCATTTCATATGGAAGTTAGCCCAAATGTAGAAGGTCTGAGAAGTCAACCTCATTTGCTTGGGTTTATAATACTTAGAAATAATAAGCTTGAGGTGAACGATAAAATGTCTTGAATTTTTTTATGAAATTGGATAAATATGATCAGCTTAATTACAAGGGAAAAGAAGACTTGTGAATCCTTTATTGAATGTTGTTGTATAGATAATATTCAAAAAACAAATGTAAGATCTGTGCTTTCTTTGTAAAAAGGCCAATTTATACTCTACACAAACAACAAATGTCCCTTTCTCTCTCACAATAATTGTGTTTTTTTAGCATATTCTTAAATCATTCCAAATGAAGTGTCTTATTCTTTGAAAATGTTTAGTTCATACGAACAATTGCTATCCCCACAGCTTTAAAATATTGCCTGTTAAATACTGTCATTAGATAATGTGATCTATGTTCTTTTCTTATCTCTTCTGATGACTCTTCTTGACTTTTTCTTTTGCAATTTCAGGTTCCAATTTTAAAATAATAAAACTACTAAGACTTTTTTTTAACGTGTAAATTATGTTTGAGTTTCCTAAATGACCACTAAGTAACAGAGAGATTTATCCCTTCATTTTCAAAAGGAGGCATATTAAAAATAATTAGCTGTGTTTGACATTTTCCAGATGTCCTAGCTGCTTGATACTGTTAGGAGGACTGTCCTGCTTATTTCTCTTTTCTAGAGAAAAAAAGTCAGCCTTCTTAGGTCAATTTTATAGAGGTAGAGGGCATTAATACAAATATATGTAAGTTTTTGTGGTTTTCCCCCCACTTAAAAATAAGCATACGCATGTTCATGTTCAAAGACTCACAAAGTTACTGTCAATAAGTTAACTTAATATATATATTATTTATTTATTTATATATAACATATATATATATTTTTGCTGTCATTCATTTCGCTTGTATACAGCATATATAAGCATATATACTATATATAATATGTATATATTATATGTATAGTTACATAATACATGTATCATATGTATATGTTATGTATATCTTTAGATGCAAGCACACACAATCCAATACATTGTTGGCATTACTTTGAACAAACTGTTTTCAGATCAGTACTTATTCAACTAAGAAAAAAGCAAAATAATAGGTTTTATTTTACCTTCACTAATTCCTTCTTTGATGCTTTTCCCTACTTTACTACATAGATTCCAGTTTCTAACCTATATTGTTTTTCTTCTCTCTACAGAACTTCTTTTAACAATTCTTGTAAGGCAAGTCTATCAAGAAACAAATTCCCTCAATTTTTGTTTATTTGATAAAGTCTTGACATATCACTTTGAAGGATAAATTCTTAGGACACAGAATTCTAGGTCAGTGGTTTTTTTCTCTTATCACATTAATTATTTCACTCCACTTTCTTGCTTGCATGGTTTCTGAGGGGAAGTTAGATGTAATTCTTACCCTCGTTCCTCAGTAGGTTAGGTATATATCCCCCTGGCTTCTTTTTTTTTTTTTTTTTTTTAGATTTTATTTATCCATTGGACAGACAGTAGTAGCAGACACCAGTAGGCAGAGAGGTAGGCAGAGAGAGAGGAAGGGAAGCAGGCTCCCCGCTGAGCAGAGAGCCCGATGCGGGGCTCGATCCCAGGACCCTGGGATCACGACCTGAGCCGAAGGCAGAGGCTTTAACCCACTGAGCCACCCAGGCGCCCCTATCCCCCTGGCTTCTTTTAGGATTTTTTTTTTTTTTAAGTTTGGTTTTCTGAAATCTACATATGATATGTGGATGTGTAATTTTTTGCCATTTTTCCTGTTTGGTGTTCTCTGAGCTTCCTGGATCTGTGGTTGGTGTCTGATATTCATCTGGGAAAATTCCCAGTCATGATTGTTTCCAGTATTTCTTCTGTTTCTTTCCCTTTTTCTCCCCCTTTTGGTATTCCCATTACATATATGTTATATCTTTTGTAGCTGTCCCACAGTTCTTGAGTGTTCTGTTTTATTTCAGTCTTTGTTCACTTTTCCGTTTTGGTGATTTTTATCGAGATTTCTATAAGCTCAGACATTCTTTCCTCAACCATGACCTCTTTACTAAGAAGCTTATCAAAGGCACTCTTCATTTCCATTACAGTGTTTTGATCTCTAGCATTTCTTTTTGGTCCTTTCTGAGGATTTCCATCTCTTCGCTTACATTGTCTGTTCCTGAATGTTGTCTATATTACCCATTATAGATCTTCACATATTAATTAAAGTTGCTTTAAATTCCTGGTCTGATAATTCTAATATCTCTGCCATGTCTGGTTCTGACTTGCTCTCTCTTCAACCTGTGAGGTTTTTTGTCTTATTGTATGTCTTTTAATTTTTCTAGAGAGCCAGACATG